>NW_026599516.1:0-300000 GCF_023634085.1 Falco cherrug | reverse complement strand
TCGTTTCTGGCACCTTCCCCGGTGGAGCTGTGCATGGGGTGTGTTTGGAACATTTTGTCAGCAGCCGAGTCCAAAATTCAGCTATTCCCCATCTCAGCCCAGAAAGCAGGTAGAACAAGTTTTGTGGTGCCTTTCAGCTGCCTACCGGGGTAGTGTAAAAACTACCAACAGAACTCGTATCTGGCACCTTCCCCGCTGGAGTTGTGCATGGGGTGTGTTTGGAATATTTTGTCAGCAGCCGAGTCCATAATTCAGCTGTTCCCCATCTAAGCCCAGAAAGCAGGTACAACAAGTTTTGTGGTGCCTTTCAGCTGCCTACCGGGGTACTGTAAAAACTACCAACAGAACTCGTTTCTGGCACCTTTGCCGGTGGAGCTGTGCATGGGGTGTGTTTGGAACATTTTGTCAGCAGCCGAGTCCAAAACTCAGCTCTTCCCCATCTCAGCCCAGAAAGCAGGTAGAACAAGTTTTGTGGTGCCTTTCAGCTGCCTACCGGGGTAGTGTAAAAACTACCAACAGAACTCATTTCTGGCACCTTTGCCGGTGGAGCTGTGCATGGGGTGTGTTTGGAACATTTTGTTACCAGCCGAGTCCAAAATTCAGCTATTCCCCATCTCAGCCCAGAAAGCAGGTAGAACAACTTTTGTGGTGCCTTTCAGCTGCCTACCGGGGTAGTGTAAAAACTACCAACAGAACTCGTTTCTGGCACCTTCCCCGGTGGAGTTGTGCATGGGGTGTGTTTGGAACATTTTGTCACCAGCCGAGTCCAAAATTCAGCCGTTCCCCATCTCTGCCCAGAAAGCAGGTAGAACAAGTTTTGTGGTGCCTTTCAGCTGCCTACCGGGGTAGTGTAAAAACTACCAACAGAACTCGTTTCTGGCGCCTTCCCCGGTGGAGTTGTGCATGGGGTGTGTTTGGAACATTTTGTCAGCAGCCGAGTCCAAAACTCAGCTGTTCCCCATCTCAGCCCAGAAAGCAGGTAGCAAAACTTTTGTGGTGCCTTTCAGCTGCCTACCGGGGTAGTGTAAAAACTACCAACAGAACTCGTTTCTGGCACCTTCCTCGGTGGAGTTGTGCATGGGGTGTGTTTGGAACATTTTGTCAGCAGCCGAGTCCAAAATTCAGCTGTTCCCCATCTCAGCCCAGAAAGCAGGTAGAACAAGTTTTGTGGTGCCTTTCAGCTGCCTACCGGGGTAGTGTAAAAACTACCAACAGAACTCGTTTCTGGCACCTTCCCCGGAGGAGTTGTGCATGGGGTGTGTTTGGAACATTTTGTCACCAGCCGAGTCCAAAATTCAGCCGTTCCCCATCTCTGCCCAGAAAGCAGGTACAACAAGTTTTGTGGTGCCTTTCAGCTGCCTACCGGGTAGTGTAAAAACTACCAACAGAACTCGTTTCTGGCACCTTCCCCGGAGGAGTTGTGCATGGGGTGTGTTTGGAACATTTTGTCAGCAGCCGAGTCCAAAACTCAGCTCTTCCCCATCTCAGCCCAGAAAGCAGGTAGAAAAACTTTTGTGGTGCCTTTCAGCTGCCTACCGGGGGTAGTGTAAAAACTACCAACAGAACTCGTTTCTGGCACCTTTGCCGGTTGAGGTGTGCATGGGGTGTGTTTGGAACATTTTGTTACCAGCCGAGTCCAAAATTCAGCCGTTCCCCATCTCAGCCCAGAAAGCAGGTAGAACAAGTTTTGTGGTGCCTTTCAGCTGCCTACCGGGGTACTGTAAAAACTACCAACAGAACTCGTTTCTGGCACCTTCCCCGGTGGAGTTGTGCATGGGGTGTGTTTGGAACATTTTGTCAGCAGCCGAGTCCAAAATCAGCGATTCTCCATCTCAGCCCAGAAAGCAGGTAGAACAAGTTTTGTGGTGCCTTTCAGCTGCCTACCAGGGTACTGTAAAAACTATCAACAGAACTCGTTTCTGGCACCTTTGCCGGTGGGGTTGGGTTGCATGGGGTGTGTTTGGAACATTTTGTCAGCAGCCGAGTCCAAAATTCAGCTGTTCCCCATCTCAGCCCAGAAAACAGGTAGAACAAGTTTTGTGGTGCCTTTCAGCTGCCTACCGGGGTAGTGTAAAAACTACCAACAGAACTCGTTTCTGGCACCTTCCCCGGTGGAGTTGTGCATGGGGTGTGTTTGGAACATTTTGTCACCAGCCGAGTCCAAAATTCAGCCGTTCCCCATCTCTGCCCAGAAAGCAGGTACAACAAGTTTTGTGGTGCCTTTCAGCTGCCTACCGGGGGTAGTGTAAAAACTACCAACAGAACTCGTTTCTGGCACCTTTGCCGGTGGGGTTGTGCATGGGGTGTGTTTGGAACATTTTGTTACCAGCCGAGTCCAAAATTCAGCCGTTCCCCATCTCAGCCCAGAAAGCAGGTAGAACAAGTTTTGTGGTGCCTTTCAGCTGCCTACCGGGGTAGTGTAAAAACTACCAACAGAACTCCTTTCTCGCACCTTCCCCGGTGGAGTTGTGCATGGGGTGTGTTTGGAACATTTTGTCACCAGCCGAGTCCAAAATTCAGCCGTTCCCCATCTCTGCCCAGAAAGCAGGTACAACAAGTTTTGTGGTGCCTTTCAGCTGCCTACCGGGGTACTGTAAAAACTACCAACAGAACTCGTTTCTGGCACCTTCCCCGGTGGAGCTGTGCATGGGGTGTGTTTGGAACATTTTGTCAGCAGCCGAGTCCAAAATTCAGCGATTCCCCATCTCAGCCCAGAAAGCAGGTAGCAAAACTTTTGTGGTGCCTTTCAGCTGCCTACCGGTGGTAGTGTAAAAACTACCAACAGAACTCGTTTCTGGCACCTTCCCCGGTGGAGTTGTGCATGGGGTGTGTTTGGAACATTTGTCACCAGCCGAGTCCAAAAGTCAGCGATTCTCCATCTCAGCCCAGGAAGCAGGTACAACAAGTTTTGTGGTGCCTTTCAGCTGCCTACCAGGGTACTGTAAAAACTACCAACAGAACTCGTTTCTGGCACCTTCCCCGGTGGAGTTGTGCATGGGGTGTGTTTGGAACATTTTGTCACCAGCCGAGTCCAAAACTCAGCTGTTCCCCATCTCAGCCCAGAAAGCAGGTAGCAAAACTTTTGTGGTGCCTTTCAGCTGCCTACCGGGGTAGTGTAAAAACTACCAACAGAACTCGTTTCTGGCACCTTCCTCGGTGGAGTTGTGCATGGGGTGTGTTTGGAACATTTTGTCAGCAGCCGAGTCCAAAATTCAGCCGTTCCCCATCTCAGCCCAGAAAGCAGGTAGAACAACTTTTGTGGTGCCTTTCAGCTGCCTACCGGGGTAGTGTAAAAACTACCAACAGAACTCGTTTCTGGCACCTTCCCCGGTGGAGTTGTGCATGGGGTGTGTTTGGAACATTTTGTCACCAGCCGAGTCCAAAATTCAGCCGTTCCCCATCTCTGCCCAGAGCAGGTACAACAAGTTTTGTGGTGCCTTTCAGCTGCCTACCGGGGTACTGTAAAAACTACCAACAGAACTCGTTTCTGGCACCTTCCCCGGTGGAGTTGTGCATGGGGTGTGTTTGGAACATTTTGTCAGCAGCCGAGTCCAAAATTCAGCGATTCCCCATCTCAGCCCAGAAAGCAGGTAGAACAAGTTTTGTGGTGCCTTTCAGCTGCCTACCGGGGTAGTGTAAAAACTACCAACAGAACTCGTTTCTGGCACCTTCCCCGGTGGAGTTGTACATGGGGGTGTGTTTGGAACATTTTGGTCACCAGCCGAGTCCAAAATTCAGCCGTTCCCCATCTCTGCCCAGAAAGCAGGTACAACAAGTTTTGTGGTGCCTTTCAGCTGCCTACCGGGGTACTGTAAAAACTACCAACAGAACTCGTTTCTGGCACCTTCCCCGGTGGAGTTGTGCATGGGGTGTGTTTGGAACATTTTGTCAGCAGCCGAGTCCAAATTCAGCTATTCTCCATCTCAGCCCAGAAAGCAGGTAGAACAAGTTTTGTAGTGCCTTTCTCTTGCCTACCGGGGTAGTGTAAAAACTACCAACAGAACTCGTTTCTGGCACCTTTGCCGGTGGAGCTGTGCATGGGGTGTGTTTGGAACATTTTGTCACCAGCCGAGTCCAAAATTCAGCGATTCCCCATCTCAGCCCAGAAAGCAGGTAGAACAAGTTTTGTGGTGCCTTTCAGCTGCCTACCGGGGTAGTGTAAACACTACCAACAGAACTCGTTTCTGGCACCTTTGCCGGTGAGCTGTGCATGGGGTGTGTTTGGAACATTTTGTCACCAGCCGAGTCCAAAATTCAGCTGTTCCCCATCTCAGCCCAGAAAGCAGGTAGAACAAGTTTTGTGGTGCCTTTCAGCTGCCTACCGGGGTAGTGTAAAAACTACCAACAGAACTCGTTTCTGGCACCTTCCCCGGTGGAGTTGTGCATGGGGTTGTGTTTGGAACATTTTGTCACCAGCCGAGTCCAAAATTCAGCGATTCCCCATCTCAGCCCAGAAAGTAGGTAGCAAAACTTTTGTGGTGCCTTTCAGCTGCCTACCGGGGTAGTGTAAAAAACTACCAACAGAACTCGTTTCTGGCACCTTCCCCGGTGGAGGTGTGCATGGGTGTGTTTGGAACATTTTGTCAGCAGCCGAGTCCAAAATTCAGCCGTTCCCCATCTCAGCCCAGAAAGCAGGTACAACAAGTTTTGTGGTGCCTTTCAGCTGCCTACCGGGGTAGTGTAAAAAACTACCAACAGAACTCGTTTCTGGCACCTTCCCCGGTGGAGTTGTGCATGGGGCGTGTTTGGAACATTTTGGTCACCAGCCGAGTCCAAAATTCAGCTGTTCCCCATCTCAGCCCAGAAAGCAGGTAGCAAAACTCTTGTGGTGCCTTTCAGCTGCCTACCGGGGTAGTGTAAAAACTACCAACAGAACTCGTTTCTGGCACCTTCCCCGGTGGAGTTGTGCATCGGGTGTGTTTGGAACATTTTGTCACCAGCCCAGTCCAAAATTCAGCCGTTCCCATCTCTGCCCAGAAAGCAGGTACAACAAGTTTTGTGGTGCCTTTCAGCTGCCTACCGGGGGTACTGTAAAAACTACCAACAGAACTCCTTTCTCGCACCTTCCCCGGTGGAGTTGTGCATGGGGTGTGTTTGGAACATTTTGTCAGCAGCCGAGTCCAAACTTCAGCGATTCTCCATCTCAGCCCAGAAAGCAGGAAGAACAAGTTTTGTAGTGCCTTTCTCTTGCCTACCGGGGGTAGTGTAAAACTACCAACAGAACTCGTTTCTGGCACCTTCCCCGGAGGAGTTGTGCATGGGGTGTGTTTGGAACATTTCGTCACCAGCCGAGTCCAAAATTCAGCCGTTCCCCATCTCAGCCCAGAAAGCAGGTAGAACAAGTTTTGTGGTGCCTTTCAGCTGCCTACCGGGGGTACTGTAAAAACTACCAACAGAACTCGTTTCTGGCACCTTCCCCGGTGGAGTTGTGCATCGGGTGTGTGTTTTGGAACATTTTGTCACCAGCCCAGTCCAAAATTCAGCCGTTCCCCATCTCTGCCCAGAAAGCAGGTACAACAAGTTTTGTGGTGCCTTTCAGCTGCCTACCGGGGTACTGTAAAACTACCAACAGAACTCCTTTCTCGCACCTTCCCCGGTGGAGTTGTGCATGGGGTGTGTTTGGAACATTTTGTCAGCAGCCGAGTCCAAACTTCAGCGATTCTCCATCTCAGCCCAGAAAGCAGGAAGAACAAGTTTTGTAGTGCCTTTCTCTTGCCTACCGGGGTAGTGTAAAAACTACCAACAGAACTCGTTTCTGGCACCTTCCCCGGAGGAGTTGTGCATGGGGTGTGTTTGGAACATTTCGTCACCAGCCGAGTCCAAAATTCAGCTGTTCCCCATCTCAGCCCAGAAAGCAGGTACAACAAGTTTTGTGGTGCCTTTCAGCTGCCTACCGGGGTAGTGTAAAAACTACCAACAGAACTCGTTTCTGGCACCTTCCCCGGTGGAGGTGTGCATGGGGTGTGTTTGGAACATTTTTTTACCAGCCGAGTCCAAAATTCAGCTATTCCCCATCTCAGCCCAGAAAGCAGGTAGAACAACTTCTGTGGTGCCTTTCAGCTGCCTACTGGGGTAGTGTAAAAACTACCAACAGAACTCGTTTCTGGCACCTTCCCCGGTGGAGTTGTGCATGGGGTGTGTTTGGAACATTTTGTCACCAGCCGAGTCCAAAATTCAGCCGTTCCCCATCTCAGCCCAGAAAGCAGGTACAACAAGTTTTGTAATGCCTTTCAGCTGCCTACCGGGGTAGTGTAAAAACTACCAACAGAACTCGTTTCTGGCACCTTCCCCTATGGAGTTGTGCATGGGGCGTGTTTGGAACATTTTGTCACCAGCCGAGTCCAAAATTCAGCTGTTCCCCATCTCAGCCCAGAAAGCAGGTACAACAAGTTTTGTGGTGCCTTTCAGCTGCCTACCGGGGTAGTGTAAAAACTACCAACAGAACTCGTTTCTGGCACCTTTGCCGGTGGAGCTGTGCATGGGGTGTGTTTGGAACATTTTGTTACCAGCCGAGTCCAAAATTCAGCTATTCCCCATCTCAGCCCAGAAAGCAGGTAGAACAACTTTTGTGGTGCCTTTCAGCTGCCTACCGGGGTAGTGTAAAAACTACCAACAGAACTCGTTTCTGGCACCTTCCCCGGTGGAGTTGTGCATGGGGTGTGTTTGGAACATTTTGTCACCAGCCGAGTCCAAAATTCAGCGATTCTCCATCTCAGCCCAGAAAGCAGGTAGAACAACTTTTGTGGTGCCTTTCTCTTGCCTACCAGGGTAGTGTAAAAACTACCAACAGAACTCGTTTCTGGCACCTTCCCCGGTGGAGTTGTGCATGGGGTGTGTTTGGAACATTTTGTCACCAGCCGAGTCCAAAATTCAGCGATTCCCCATCTCAGCCCAGAAAGCAGGTAGAACAAGTTTTGTGGTGCCTTTCAGCTGCCTACCGGGGTAGTGTAAAAACTACCAACAGAACTCGTTTCTGGCACCTTTCCCGGTGGAGGTGTGCATGGGGTGTGTTTGGAACATTTTGTCACCAGCCGAGTCCAAAATTCAGCTGTTCCCCATCTCAGCCCAGAAAGCAGGTAGAACAAGTTTTGTGGTGCCTTTCAGCTGCCTACCAGGGTACTGTAAAAACTACCAACAGAACTCGTTTCTGGCACCTTCCCCGGTGGAGTTGTGCATGGGGTGTGTTTGGAACATTTTGTCACCAGCCGAGTCCAAAACTCAGCTGTTCCCCATCTCAGCCCAGAAAGCAGGTAGAACAAGTTTTGTAATGCCTTTCAGCTGCCTACCGGGGTAGTGTAAAAAACTACCAACAGAACTCGTTTCTGGCACCTTCCCCGGTGGAGCTGTGCATGGGGTGTGTTTGGAACATTTTGTTACCAGCCGAGTCCAAAATTCAGCCGTTCCCCATCTCAGCCCAGAAAGCAGGTAGAACAAGTTTTGTGGTGCCTTTCAGCTGCCTACCGGGGTAGTGTAAAAACTACCAACAGAACTCCTTTCTCGCACCTTCCCCGGTGGAGTTGTGCATGGGGTGTGTTTGGAACATTTTGTCAGCAGCCGAGTCCAAACTTCAGCTGATCCCCATCTCAGCCCAGAAAGCAGGTACAACAAGTTTTGTGATGCCTTTCAGCTGCCTACCGGGGTAGTGTAAAAACTACCAACAGAACTCGTTTCTGGCACCTTCCCCGGTGGAGGTGTGCATGGGGTGTGTTTGGAACATTTTGTTACCAGCCGAGTCCAAAATTCAGCCGTTCCCCATCTCAGCCCAGAAAGCAGGTACAACAAGTTTTGTGGTGCCTTTCAGCTGCCTACCGGGGTAGTGTAAAAACTACCAACAGAACTCGTTTCTGGCACCTTCCTCGGTGGAGTTGTGCATGGGGTGTGTTTGGAACATTTTGTCACCAGCCGAGTCCAAAATTCAGCTGTTCCCCATCTCAGCCCAGAAAGCAGGTAGAACAAGTTTTGTGGTGCCTTTCAGCTGCCTACCGGGGTAGTGTAAAAACTACCAACAGAACTCGTTTCTGGCACCTTCCCCGGTGGAGTTGTGCATGGGGTGTGTTTGGAACATTTTGTCACCAGCCGAGTCCAAAATTCAGCCGTTCCTCATCTCAGCCCAGAAAGCAGGTACAACAAGTTTTGTGGTGCCTTTCAGCTGCCTACCGGGGTAGTGTAAAAACTACCAACAGAACTCGTTTCTGGCACCTTCCCCGGTGGAGCTGTGCATGGGGTGTGTTTGGAACATTTTGTCAGCAGCCGAGTCCAAAATTCAGTTGTTCCCCATCTCAGCCCAGAAAGCAGGTACAACAAGTTTTGTGGTGCCTTTCAGCTGCCTACTGGGGTAGTGTAAAAACTACCAACAGAACTCGTTTCTGGCACCTTCCCCGGTGGAGGTGTGCATGGGGTGTGTTTGGAACATTTTGTTACCGGCCGAGTCCAAAATTCAGCTATTCCCCATCTCAGCCCAGAAAGCAGGTAGAACAAGTTTTGTGGTGCCTTTCAGCTGCCTACCGGGGTAGTGTAAAAACTACCAACAGAACTCGTTTCTGGCACCTTCCCCGGTGGAGTTGTGCATGGGGTGTGTTTGGAACATTTTGTCACCAGCCGAGTCCAAAATTCAGCCGTTCCCCATCTCTGCCCAGAAAGCAGGTACAACAAGTTTTTTCGTGCCTTTCAGCTGCCTACCGGGGTAGTGTAAAAACTACCAACAGAACTCGTTTCTGGCACCTTTGCCGGTGGAGTTGTGCATGGGGTGTGTTTGGAACATTTTGTCAGCAGCCGAGTCCAAAATTCAGCTATTCTCCATCTCAGCCCAGAAAGCAGGTAGAACAAGTTTTGTAGTGCCTTTCTCTTGCCTACCGGGGTAGTGTAAAAACTACCAACAGAACTCGTTTCTGGCACCTTGCCCCGAGGAGTTGTGCATGGGGTGTGTTTGGAACATTTTGTCACCAGCCAAGTCCAAAATTCAGCGATTCCCCATCTCAGCCCAGAAAGCAGGTAGAACAAGTTTTGTGGTGCCTTTCAGCTGCCTACCGGGGTAGTGTAAAAACTACCAACAGAACTCGTTTCTGGCACCTTTCCCGGTGGAGTTGTGCATGGGGTGTGTTTGGAACATTTTGTCACCAGCCGAGTCCAAAATTCAGCGATTCTCCTCTCAGCCCAGAAAGCAGGTACAACAAGTTTTGTGGTGCCTTTCTCTTGCCTACCGGGGTAGTGTAAAAACTACCAACAAGAACTCGTTTCTGGCACCTTCCCCGGTGGAGTTGTGCATGGGGTGTGTTTGGAACATTTTGTCAGCAGCCGAGTCCAAAACTCAGCTGTTCCCCATCTCAGCCCAGAAAGCAGGTAGCAAAACTTTTGTGGTGCCTTTCAGCTGCCTACCGGGGTAGTGTAAAAACTACCAACAGAACTCGTTTCTGGCACCTTTCCCGGTGGAGCTGTGCATGGGGTGTGTTTGGAACATTTTGTTACCAGCCGAGTCCAAAATTCAGCCGTTCCCCATCTCAGCCCAGAAAGCAGGTAGCAAAACTTTTGTGGTGCCTTTCAGCTGCCTACCGGGGTAGTGTAAAAACTACCAACAGAACTCGTTTCTGGCACCTTCCCCGGTGGAGTTGTGCATGGGGTGTGTTTGGAACATTTTGTCACCAGCCGAGTCCAAAATTCAGCGATTCTCCATCTCAGCCCAGAAAGCAGGTACAACAAGTTTTGTGGTGCCTTTCAGCTGCCTACCAGGGTACTGTAAAAACTACCAACAGAACTCGTTTCTGGCACCTTCCTCGGTGGAGTTGTGCATGGGGCGTGTTTGGAACATTTTGTCACCAGCCGAGTCCAAAATTCAGCTGTTCCCCATCTCAGCCCAGAAAGCAGGTACAACAAGTTTTGTGGTGCCTTTCAGCTGCCTACCGGGGTAGTGTAAAAACTACCAACAGAACTCGTTTCTGGCACCTTCCCCGGTGGAGCTGTGCATGGGGTGTGTTTGGAACATTTTTTTACCAGCCGAGTCCAAAATTCAGCTATTCCCCATCTCAGCCCAGAAAGCAGGTAGAACAACTTCTGTGGTGCCTTTCAGCTGCCTACTGGGGTAGTGTAAAAACTACCAACAGAACTCGTTTCTGGCACCTTCCCCGGTGGAGTTGTGCATGGGGTGTGTTTGGAACATTTTGTCACCAGCCGAGTCCAAAATTCAGCCGTTCCCCATCTCAGCCCAGAAAGCAGGTACAACAAGTTTTGTAATGCCTTTCAGCTGCCTACCGGGGTAGTGTAAAAACTACCAACAGAACTCGTTTCTGGCACCTTTCCCGGTGGAGATGTGCATGGGGTGTGTTTGGAACATTTTTTCACCAGCCGAGTCCAAAATTCAGCGATTCTCCTCTCAGCCCAGAAAGCAGGTAGAACAAGTTTTGTGGTGCCTTTCTCTTGCCTACCGGGGTACTGTAAAAACTACCAACAGAACTCGTTTCTGGCACCTTCCCCGGTGGAGTTGTGCATGGGGTGTGTTTGGAACATTTTGTCAGCAGCCGAGTCCAAAACTCAGCTGTTCCCCATCTCAGCCCAGAAAGCAGGTACAACAAGTTTTGTGGTGCCTTTCAGCTGCCTACCGGGGTAGTGTAAAAACTACCAAAAGAACTCGTTTCTGGCCCCTTCCTCGGTGGAGTTGTGCATGGGGTGTGTTTGGAACATTTTGTTACCAGCCGAGTCCAAAATTCAGCCGTTCCCCATCTCAGCCCAGAAAGCAGGTACAACAAGTTTTGTGGTGCCTTTCAGCTGCCTACCGGGGTAGTGTAAAAACTACCAACAGAACTCGTTTCTGGCAATTTTGCCGGTGGAGCTGTGCATGGGGTGTGTTTGGAACATTTTGTCACCAGCCGAGTCCAAAATTCAGCTGTTCCCCATCTCAGCCCAGAAAGCAGGTAGAACAAGTTTTGTGGTGCCTTTCAGCTGCCTACCGGGGTACTGTAAAAACTACCAACAGAACTCGTTTCTGGCACCTTTGCCGGTGGAGGTGTGCATGGGGTGTGTTTGGAACATTTTGTCACCAGCCGAGTCCAAAATTCAGCTATTCCCCATCTCAGCCCAGAAAGCAGGTAGAACAACTTTTGTGGTGCCTTTCAGCTGCCTACCGGGGTAGTGTAAAAACTACCAACAGAACTCGTTTCTGGCACCTTCCCCGGTGGAGTTGTGCATGGGGTGTGTTTGGAACATTTTGTCAGCAGCCGAGTCCAAAACTCAGCTCTTCCCCATCTCAGCCCAGAAAGCAGGTAGCAAAACTTTTGTGGTGCCTTTCAGCTGCCTACCGGGGTAGTGTAAAAACTACCAACAGAACTCGTTTCTGGCACCTTCCCCGGTGGAGCTGTGCATGGGGTGTGTTTGGAACATTTTGTTACCAGCCGAGTCCAAAATTCAGCCATTCCCCATCTCAGCCCAGAAAGCAGGTACAACAAGTTTTGTGGTGCCTTTCAGCTGCCTACTGGGGTACTGTAAAAACTACCAACAGAACTCGTTTCTGGCACCTTCCCCGGTGGAGCTGTGCATGGGGTGTGTTTGGAACATTTTGTCAGCAGCCGAGTCCAAAATTCAGCCGTTCCCCATCTCAGCCCAGAAAGCAGGTACAACAAGTTTTGTGGTGCCTTTCAGCTGCCTACCGGGGTACTGTAAAAACTACCAACAGAACTCGTTTCTGGCACCTTTGCCGGTGGAGTTGTGCATGGGGTGTGTTTGGAACATTTTGTCAGGAGCCGAGTCCAAAATTCAGCGATTCTCCATCTCAGCCCAGAAAGCAGGTACAACAAGTTTTGTGGTGCCTTTCTCTTGCCTACCGGGGTAGTGTAAAAACTACCAACAGAACTCGTTTCTGGCACCTTCTTCGGTGGAGGTGTGCATGGGGTGTGTTTGGAACATTTTTTCACCAGCCGAGTCCAAAATTCAGCTGTTCCCCATCTCAGCCCAGAAAGCAGGTAGCAAAACTTTTGTGGTGCCTTTCAGCTGCCTACCGGGGTAGTGTAAAAACTACCAACAGAACTCGTTTCTGGCACCTTCCTCGGTGGAGTTGTGCATGGGGTGTGTTTGGAACATTTTGTCAGCAGCCGAGTCCAAAATTCAGCTATTCTCCATCTCAGCCCAGAAAGCAGGTAGAACAAGTTTTGTGGTGCCTTTCAGCTGCCTACCAGGGTACTGTAAAAACTACCAACAGAACTCGTTTCTGGCACCTTCCCCGGTGGAGTTGTGCATGGGGTGTGTTTGGAACATTTTGTCAGCAGCCGAGTCCAAAACTCAGCTGTTCCCCATCTTAGCCCAGAAAGCAGGTAGCAAAACTTTTGTGGTGCCTTTCAGCTGCCTACCGGGGTACTGTAAAAACTACCAACAGAACTCGTTTCTGGCACCTTCCCAGGAGGAGTTGTGCATGGGGTGTGTTTGGAACATTTTGTCAGCAGCCGAGTCCAAACTTCAGCTGATCCCCATCTCAGCCCAGAAAGCAGGTAGAACAAGTTTTGTGGTGCCTTTCAGCTGCCTACCGGGGTAGTGTAAAAACTACCAACAGAACTCGTTTCTGGCACCTTCCCCGGTGGAGGTGTGCATGGGGTGTGTTTGGAACATTTTTTCACCAGCCGAGTCCAAAATTCAGCCGTTCCCCATCTCAGCCCAGAAAGCAGGTACAACAAGTTTTGTGGTGCCTTTCAGCTGCCTACCGGGGTAGTGTAAAAACTACCAACAGAACTCGTTTCTGGCACCTTCCTCGGTGGAGTTGTGCATGGGGTGTGTTTGGAACATTTTGTCACCAGCCGAGTCCAAAATTCAGCTGTTCCCCATCTCAGCCCAGAAAGCAGGTACAACAAGTTTTGTGGTGCCTTTCAGCTGCCTACCGGGGTACTGTAAAAACTACCAACAGAACTCGTTTCTGGCACCTTTGCCGGTGGAGCTGTGCATGGGGTGTGTTTGGAACATTTTGTCAGCAGCCGAGTCCAAAACTCAGCGATTCTCCTCTCAGCCCAGAAAGCAGGTACAACAAGTTTTGTGGTGCCTTTCTCTTGCCTACCGGGGTACTGTAAAAACTACCAACAGAACTCGTTTCTGGCACCTTCCCCGGTGGAGTTGTGCATGGGGTGTGTTTGGAACATTTTGTCAGCAGCCGACTCCAAAACTCAGCTGTTCCCCATCTCAGCCCAGAAAGCAGGTAGCAAAACTTTTGTGGTGCCTTTCAGCTGCCTACCGGGGTAGTGTAAAAACTACCAACAGAACTCGTTTCTGGCACCTTCCCCGGTGGAGCTGTGCATGGGGTGTGTTTGGAACATTTTGTTACCAGCCGAGTCCAAAATTCAGCTGTTCCCCATCTCAGCCCAGAAAGCAGGTAGAACAAGTTTTGTGGTGCCTTTCAGCTGCCTACTGGGGTACTGTAAAAACTACCAACAGAACTCCTTTCTCGCACCTTCCCCGGTGGAGTTGTGCATGGGGTGTGTTTGGAACATTTTGTCAGCAGCCGAGTCCAAATTTCAGCTGATCCCCATCTCAGCCCAGAAAGCAGGTACAACAAGTTTTGTGGTGCCTTTCAGCTGCCTACCGGGGTAGTGTAAAAACTACCAACAGAACTCCTTTCTCGCACCTTCCCCGGTGGAGCTGTGCATGGGGTGTGTTTGGAACATTTTGTCACCAGCCGAGTCCAAAATTCAGCCGTTCCTCATCTCAGCCCAGAAAGCAGGTAGAACAAGTTTTGTGGTGCCTTTCTCTTGCCTACCGGGGTAGTGTAAAAACTACCAACAGAACTCGTTTCTGGCACCTTCCCCGGAGGAGTTGTGCATGGGGTGTGTTTGGAACATTTTGTCAGCAGCCGAGTCCAAAATTCAGCGATTCCCCATCTCAGCCCAGAAAGCAGGTAGAACAAGTTTTGTGGTGCCTTTCAGCTGCCTACCGGGGTACTGTAAAAACTACCAACAGAACTCGTTTCTGGCACCTTTGGCGGTGGAGCTGTGCATGGGGTGTGTTTGGAACATTTTGTCACCAGCCGAGTCCAAAATTCAGCTGTTCCCCATCTCAGCCCAGAAAGCAGGTAGAACAAGTTTTGTGGTGCCTTTCAGCTGCCTACCGGGGTACTGTAAAAACTACCAACAGAACTCGTTTCTGGCACCTTCCCCGGAGGAGTTGTGCATGGGGTGTGTTTGGAACATTTTGTCAGCAGCCGAGTCCAAAATTCAGCGATTCCCCATCACAGCCCAGAAAGCAGGTACAACAAGTTTTGTGGTGCCTTTCAGCTGCCTACCGGGGTAGTGTAAAAACTACCAACAGAACTCGTTTCTGGCCCCTTCCTCGGTGGAGTTGTGCATGGGGTGTGTTTGGAACATTTTGTCAGCAGCCGAGTCCAAAACTCAGCTGTTCCCCATCTCAGCCCAGAAAGCAGGTAGCAAAACTTTTGTGGTGCCTTTCAGCTGCCTACCGGGGTAGTGTAAAATCTACCAACAGAACTCGTTTCTGGCACCTTTGCCGGTGGAGCTGTGCATGGGGTGTGTTTGGAACATTTTGTCAGCAGCCGAGTCCAAAATTCAGTTGTTCCCCATCACAGCCCAGAAAGCAGGTACAACAAGTTTTGTGGTGCCTTTCAGCTGCCTACCGGGGTAGTGTAAAAACTACCAACAGAACTCGTTTCTGGCCCCTTCCTCGGTGGAGTTGTGCATGGGGTGTGTTTGGAACATTTTGTCAGCAGCCGAGTCCAAAACTCAGCTGTTCCCCATCTCAGCCCAGAAAGCAGGTAGCAAAACTTTTGTGGTGCCTTTCAGCTGCCTACCGGGGTAGTGTAAAATCTACCAACAGAACTCGTTTCTGGCACCTTTGCCGGTGGAGCTGTGCATGGGGTGTGTTTGGAACATTTTGTTACCAGCCGAGTCCAAAATTCAGCTGTTCCCCATCTCTGCCCAGAAAGCAGGTAGAACAAGTTTTGTGGTGCCTTTCAGCTGCCTACCGGGGTAGTGTAAAAACTACCAACAGAACTCGTTTCTGGCACCTTCCCCGGTGGAGTTGTGCATGGGGTGTGTTTGGAACATTTTGTCAGCAGCCGAGTCCAAAATTCAGCGATTCCCCATCTCAGCCCAGAAAGCAGGTGGAACAAGTTTTGTGGTGCCTTTCAGCTGCCTACCGGGGTAGTGTAAAAACTACGAACAGAACTCGTTTCTGGCACCTTCCCCGGTGGAGCTGTGCATGGGGTGTGTTTGGAACATTTTGTTACCAGCCGAGTCCAAAATTCAGCGATTCCCCATCTAAGCCCATAAAGCAGGTAGAAAAACTTTTGTGGTGCCTTTCAGCTGCCTACCGGGGTAGTGTAAAAACTACCAACAGAACTCCTTTCTCGCACCTTCCCCGGTGGAGTTGTGCATGGGGTGTGTTTGGAACATTTTGTCAGCAGCCGAGTCCAAACTTCAGCTGATCCCCATCTCAGCCCAGAAAGCAGGTACAACAAGTTTTGTAATGCCTTTCAGCTGCCTACCGGGGTAGTGTAAAAACTACCAACAGAACTCGTTTCTGGCACCTTTCCCGGTGGAGGTGTGCATGGGGTGTGTTTGGAACAATTTGTCACCAGCCGAGTCCAAAATTCAGCGATTCTCCATCTCAGCCCAGAAAGCAGGTAGAACAAGTTTTGTGGTGCCTTTCAGCTGCCTACCGGGGTAGTGTAAAAACTACCAACAGAACTCGTTTCTGGCACCTTTCCCAGTGGAGGTGTGCATGGGGTGTGTTTGGAACAATTTGTCACCAGCCGAGTCCAAAATTCAGCGATTCTCCATCTCAGCCCAGAAAGCAGGTAGAACAAGTTTTGTAATGCCTTTCAGCTGCCTACCGGGGTAGTGTAAAAACTACCAACAGAACTCGTTTCTGGCACCTTCCCCGGTGGAGTTGTGCATGGGGTGTGTTTGGAACATTTTTTCACCAGCCGAGTCCAAAATTCAGCGATTCTCCTCTCAGCCCAGAAAGCAGGTAGAACAAGTTTTGTGGTGCCTTTCTCTTGCCTACCGGGGTACTGTAAAAACTACCAACAGAACTCGTTTCTGGCACCTTCCCCGGTGGAGTTGTGCATGGGGTGTGTTTGGAACATTTTGTCAGCAGCCGAGTCCAAAACTCAGCTGTTCCCCATCTCAGCCCAGAAAGCAGGTAGCAAAACTTTTGTGGTGCCTTTCAGCTGCCTACCGGGGTAGTGTAAAAACTACCAACAGAACTCCTTTCTCGCACCTTCCCCGGTGGAGCTGTGCATGGGGTGTGTTTGGAACATTTTGTTACCAGCCGAGTCCAAAATTCAGCGATTCCCCATCTCAGCCCAGAAAGCAGGTAGAACAAGTTTTGTGGTGCCTTTCAGCTGCCTACCGGGGTACTGTAAAAACTACCAACAGAACTCGTTTCTGGCACCTTTCCCGGTGGAGTTGTGCATGGGGTGTGTTTGGAACATTTTGTCACCAGCCGAGTCCAAAATTCAGCGATTCCCCATCTCAGCCCAGAAAGCAGGTAGAACAAGTTTTGTGGTGCCTTTTAGCTGCCTACCGGGGTAGTGTAAAAACTACCAACAGAACTCGTTTCTGGCCCCTTCTTCGGTGGAGTTGTGCATGGGGTGTGTTTGGAACATTTTGTCAGCAGCCGAGTCCAAAACTCAGCTGTTCCCCATCTCAGCCCAGAAAGCAGGTAGAACAAGTTTTGTGGTGCCTTTCAGCTGCCTACCGGGGTAGTGTAAAAACTACCAACAGAACTCGTTTCTGGCACCTTTGCCGGTGGAGGTGTGCATGGGGTGTGTTTGGAACATTTTGTCACCAGCCGAGTCCAAAATTCAGCTGTTCCCCATCTCAGCCCAGAAAGCAGGTAGAACAAGTTTTGTAATGCCTTTCAGCTGCCTACCGGGGTAGTGTAAAAACTACCAACAGAACTCGTTTCTGGCACCTTTCCCGGTGGAGTTGTGCATGGGGTGTGTTTGGAACATTTTTTCACCAGCCGAGTCCAAAATTCAGCGATTCTCCTCTCAGCCCAGAAAGCAGGTAGAACAAGTTTTGTGGTGCCTTTCTCTTGCCTACCGGGGTACTGTAAAAACTACCAACAGAACTCGTTTCTAGCACCTTCCCCGGAGGAGTTTTGCATGGGGTGTGTTTGGAACATTTTGTCAGCAGCCGAGTCCAAAATTCAGCGATTCCCCATCTCAGCCCAGAAAGCAGGTACAACAAGTTTTGTGGTGCCTTTCAGCTGCCTACCGGGGTAGTGTAAAAACTACCAACAGAACTCGTTTCTGGCACCTTTCCCGGTGGAGTTGTGCATGGGGTGTGTTTGGAACATTTTGTTACCAGCCGAGTCCAAAATTCAGCTGTTCCCCATCTCAGCCCAGAAAGCAGGTAGAAAAACTTTTGTGGTGCCTTTCAGCTGCCTACCGGGGTAGTGTAAAAACTACCAACAGAACTCGTTTCTGGCACCTTCCCCGGTGGAGTTGTGCATGGGGTGTGTTTGGAACATTTTGTCAGCAGCCGAGTCCAAAATTCAGCGATTCCCCATCTCAACCCAGAAAGCAGGTAGAACAAGTTTTGTAATGCCTTTCAGCTGCCTACCGGGGTAGTGTAAAAACTACCAACAGAACTCGTTTCTGGCACCTTCCCCGGTGGAGCTGTGCATGGGGTGTGTTTGGAACATTTTGTTACCAGCCGAGTCCAAAATTCAGCGATTCCCCATCTAAGCCCATAAAGCAGGTAGAACAAGTTTTGTGGTGCCTTTCAGCTGCCTACCGGGGTAGTGTAAAAACTACCAACAGAACTCCTTTCTCGCACCTTCCCCGGTGGAGTTGTGCATGGGGTGTGTTTGGAACATTTTGTCAGCAGCCGAGTCCAAACTTCAGCTGATCCCCATCTCAGCCCAGAAAGCAGGTACAACAAGTTTTGTGGTGCCTTTCAGCTGCCTACCGGGGTAGTGTAAAAACTACCAACAGAACTCGTTTCTGGCACCTTTGGCGGTGGAGCTGTGCATGGGGTGTGTTTGGAACATTTTGTCACCAGCCGAGTCCAAAACTCAGCTGTTCCCCATCTCAGCCCAGAAAGCAGGTACAACAAGTTTTGTGGTGCCTTTCAGCTGCCTACCGGGGTAGTGTAAAAACTACCAACAGAACTCGTTTCTGGCACCTTCCCCGGTGGAGTTGTGCATGGGGTGTGTTTGGAACATTTTGTCACCAGCCGAGTCCAAAATTCAGCCGTTCCCCATCTCTGCCCAGAAAGCAGGTACAACAAGTTTTGTGGTGCCTTTCAGCTGCCTACCGGGGTACTGTAAAAACTACCAACAGAACTCGTTTCTGGCACCTTTGCCGGTGGAGCTGTGCATGGGGTGTGTTTGGAACATTTTGTCAGCAGCCGAGTCCAAAACTCAGCTGTTCTCCATCTCAGCCCAGAAAGCAGGTAGAAAAACTTTTGTAGTGCCTTTCAGCTGCCTACCGGGGTAGTGTAAAAACTACCAACAGAACTCGTTTCTGGCACCTTTGCCGGTGGAGCTGTGCGTGGGGTGTGTTTGGAACATTTTGTCACCAGCCGAGTCCAAAATTCAGCTATTCCCCATCTCAGCCCAGAAAGCAGGTAGAACAACTTTTGTGGTGCCTTTCAGCTGCCTACCGGGGTAGTGTAAAAACTACCAACAGAACTCGTTTCTGGCACCTTCCCCGGTGGAGTTGTGCATGGGGTGTGTTTGGAACATTTTGTCACCAGCCGAGTCCAAAATTCAGCCGTTCCCCATCTCTGCCCAGAAAGCAGGTACAACAAGTTTTGTGGTGCCTTTCAGCTGCCTACCGGGGTACTGTAAAAACTACCAACAGAACTCGTTTCTGGCACCTTTGCCGGTGGAGCTGTGCATGGGGTGTGTTTGGAACATTTTGTCAGCAGCCGAGTCCAAAACTCAGCTGTTCTCCATCTCAGCCCAGAAAGCAGGTAGAAAAACTTTTGTAGTGCCTTTCAGCTGCCTACCGGGGTAGTGTAAAAACTACCAACAGAACTCGTTTCTGGCACCTTTGCCGGTGGAGCTGTGCGTGGGGTGTGTTTGGAACATTTTGTTACCAGCCGAGTCCAAAATTCAGCTATTCCCCATCTCAGCCCAGAAAGCAGGTAGAACAACTTTTGTGGTGCCTTTCAGCTGCCTACCGGGGTAGTGTAAAAACTACCAACAGAACTCGTTTCTGGCACCTTCCCCGGTGGAGTTGTGCATGGGGTGTGTTTGGAACATTTTGTCAGCAGCCGAGTCCAAAATTCAGCTGATCCCCATCTCAGCCCAGAAAGCAGGTAGCAAAACTTTTGTGGTGCCTTTCAGCTGCCTACCGGGGTAGTGTAAAAACTACCAAAAGAACTCGTTTCTGGCCCCTTCCCCGGTGGAGTTGTGCATGGGGTGTGTTTGGAACATTTTGTCAGGAGCCAAGTCCAAAATTCAGCTATTCTCCATCTCAGCCCAGAAAGCAGGTAGAACAAGTTTTGTAGTGCCTTTCAGCTGCCTACCGGGGTAGTGTAAAAACTACCAACAGAACTCGTTTCTGGCACCTTTCCCGGTGGAGTTGTGCATGGGGTGTGTTTGGAACATTTTGTCAGGAGCCGAGTCCAAAATTCAGCGATTCTCCTCTCAGCCCAGAAAGCAGGTAGAACAAGTTTTGTGGTGCCTTTCTCTTGCCTACCGGGGTAGTGTAAAAACTACCAACAGAACTCGTTTCTGACACCTTCCCCGGTGGAGTTGTGCATGGGGTGTGTTTGGAACATTTTGTCAGCAGCCGAGTCCAAAACTCAGCTGTTCCCCATCTCAGCCCAGAAAGCAGGTAGCAAAACTTTTGTGGTGCCTTTCAGCTGCCTACCGGGGTAGTGTAAAAACTACCAACAGAACTCGTTTCTGGCACCTTCCCCGGTGGAGTTGTGCATGGGGTGTGTTTGGAACATTTTGTCACCAGCCGAGTCCAAAACTCAGCGATTCCCCATCTCAGCCCAGAAAGCAGGTAGAACAAGTTTTGTGGTGCCTTTCTCTTGCCTACCGGGGTACTGTAAAAACTACCAACAGAACTCGTTTCTGGCACCTTCCCCGGAGGAGTTGTGCATGGGGTGTGTTTGGAACATTTTGTCAGCAGCCGAGTCCAAAATTCAGCGATTCTCCATCTCAGCCCAGAAAGCAGGTAGAACAAGTTTTGTGGTGCCTTTCTCTTGCCTACCGGGGTACTGTAAAAACTACCAACACAACTCGTTTCTGGCACCTTCCCCGGTGGAGGTGTGCATGGGGTGTGTTTGGAACATTTTTTCACCAGCCGAGTCCAAAATTCAGCGATTCCCCATCTCAGCCCAGAAAGCAGGTAGAACAAGTTTTGTGGTGCCTTTCAGCTGCCTACCGGGGTAGTGTAAAAACTACCAACAGAACTCGTTTCTGGCACCTTCCCCGGAGGAGTTGTGCATGGGGTGTGTTTGGAACATTTTGTCACCAGCCGAGTCCAAAATTCAGCGATTCCCCATCTCAGCCCAGAAAGCAGGTAGCAAAACTTTTGTGGTGCCTTTCAGCTGCCTACCGGGGTAGTGTAAAAACTACCAACAGAACTCGTTTCTGGCCCCTTCCTCGGTGGAGTTGTGCATGGGGTGTGTTTGGAACATTTTGTCAGCAGCCGAGTCCAAAACTCAGCTGTTCCCCATCTCAGCCCAGAAAGCAGGTAGAAAAAACTTTTGTGGTGCCTTTCAGCTGCCTACCGGGGTAGTGTAAAAACTACCAACAGAACTCGTTTCTGGCACCTTTGCCGGTGGAGCTGTGCATGGGGTGTGTTTGGAACATTTTGTCAGCAGCCGAGTCCAAAATTCAGCTGTTCCCCATCTCAGCCCAGAAAGCAGGTAGAAAAACTTTTGTGGTGCCTTTCAGCTGCCTACCGGGGTAGTGTAAAAACTACCAACAGAACTCGTTTCTGGCACCTTCCCCGGTGGAGTTGTGCATGGGGTGTGTTTGGAACATTTTGTCACCAGCCGAGTCCAAAATTCAGCGATTCTCCATCTCAGCCCAGAAAGCAGGTAGAACAAGTTTTGTGGTGCCTTTCAGCTGCCTACCGGGGTAGTGTAAAAACTACCAACAGAACTCGTTTCTGGCACCTTCCCCGGTGGAGGTGTGCATGGGGTGTGTTTGGAACATTTTGTCACCAGCCGAGTCAAAAATTCAGCTGTTCCCCATCTCAGCCCAGAAAGCAGGTAGAACAAGTTTTGTAATGCCTTTCAGCTGCCTACCGGGGTAGTGTAAAAACTACCAACAGAACTCGTTTCTGGCACCTTTCCCGGTGGAGTTGTGCATGGGGTGTGTTTGGAACATTTTTTCACCAGCCGAGTCCAAAATTCAGCGATTCTCCTCTCAGCCCAGAAAGCAGGTAGAACAAGTTTTGTGGTGCCTTTCTCTTGCCTACCGGGGTACTGTAAAAACTACCAACAGAACTCGTTTCTGGCACCTTCCCCGGTGGAGTTGTGCATGGGGTGTGTTTGGAACATTTTGTCAGCAGCCGAGTCCAAAACTCAGCTGTTCCCCATCTCAGCCCAGAAAGCAGGTAGAACAACTTTTGTGGTGCCTTTCAGCTGCCTACCGGGGTAGTGTAAAAACTACCAACAGAACTCGTTTCTGGCACCTTCCCCGGTGGAGTTGTGCATGGGGTGTGTTTGGAACATTTTGTCACCAGCCGAGTCCAAAATTCAGCGATTCCCCATCTCAGCCCAGAAAGCAGGTAGCAAAACTTTTGTGGTGCCTTTCAGCTGCCTACCGGGGTAGTGTAAAAACTACCAAAAGAACTCGTTTCTGGCCCCTTCCCCGGTGGAGTTGTGCATGGGGTGTGTTTGGAACAATTTGTCACCAGCCGAGTCCAAAATTCAGCTATTCTCCATCTCAGCCCCGAAAGCAGGTAGAACAAGTTTTGTAGTGCCTTTCAGCTGCCTACCGGGGTAGTGTAAAAACTACCAACAGAACTCGTTTCTGGCACCTTCCCCGGTGGAGGTGTGCATGGGGTGTGTTTGGAACATTTTGTCAGCAGCCGAGTCCAAAATTCAGTTGTTCCCCATCTCAGCCCAGAAAGCAGGTAGAACAAGTTTTGTAATGCCTTTCAGCTGCCTACCGGGGTAGTGTAAAAACTACCAACAGAACTCGTTTCTGGCACCTTCCCCGGTGGAGTTGTGCATGGGGTGTGTTTGGAACATTTTGTCAGGAGCCGAGTCCAAAATTCAGCGATTCTCCTCTCAGCCCAGAAAGCAGGTAGAACAAGTTTTGTGGTGCCTTTCTCTTGCCTACCGGGGTACTGTAAAAACTACCAACAGAACTCGTTTCCTGGCACCTTTCCCGGTGGAGTTGTGCATGGGGTGTGTTTGGAACATTTTGTCACCAGCCGAGTCCAAAATTCAGCGATTCTCCATCTCAGCCCAGAAAGCAGGTAGAACAAGTTTTGTGGTGCCTTTCAGCTGCCTACCGGGGTACTGTAAAAACTACCAACAGAACTCGTTTCTGGCACCTTCCCCGGAGGAGTTGTGCATGGGGTGTGTTTGGAACATTTTGTCACCAGCCGAGTCCAAAATTCAGCGATTCTCCATCTCAGCCCAGAAAGCAGGTACAACAAGTTTTGTGGTGCCTTTCTCTTGCCTACCGGGGTACTGTAAAAACTACCAACAGAACTCGTTTCTGGCACCTTTCCCGGTGGAGTTGTGCATGGGGTGTGTTTGGAACATTTTGTCAGCAGCCGAGTCCAAAATTCAGCGATTCCCCATCTCAGCCCAGAAAGCAGGTAGAACAAGTTTTGTGGTGCCTTTCAGCTGCCTACCGGGGTAGTGTAAAAACTACCAACAGAACTCGTTTCTGGCACCTTTGCCGGTGGAGCTGTGCATGGGGTGTGTTTGGAACATTTTGTCAGCAGCCGAGTCCAAAATTCAGCTATTCTCCATCTCAGCCCAGAAAGCAGGTAGAACAAGTTTTGTGGTGCCTTTCAGCTGCCTACCGGGGTACTGTAAAAACTACCAACAGAACTCGTTTCTGGCACCTTCCCCGGAGGAGTTGTGCATGGGGTGTGTTTGGAACATTTTGTCACCAGCCGAGTCCAAAATTCAGCGATTCCCCATCTCAGCCCAGAAAGCAGGTAGAACAAGTTTTGTGGTGCCTTTCAGTTGCCTACCGGGGTAGTGTAAAAACTACCAACAGAACTCGTTTCTGGCACCTTTCCCGGTGGAGTTGTGCATGGGGTGTGTTTGGAACATTTTTTCACCAGCCGAGTCCAAAATTCAGCGATTCTCCATCTCAGCCCAGAAAGCAGGTAGAACAAGTTTTGTGGTGCCTTTCAGCTGCCTACCGGGGTACTGTAAAAACTACCAACAGAACTCGTTTCTGGCACCTTCCCCGGTGGAGTTGTGCATGGGGTGTGTTTGGAACATTTTGTCACCAGCCGAGTCCAAAACTCAGCTGTTCCCCATCTCAGCCCAGAAAGCAGGTAGAACAAGTTTTGTAATGCCTTTCAGCTGCCTACCGGGGTAGTGTAAAAACTACCAACAGAACTCGTTTCTGGCACCTTCCCCGGTGGAGCTGTGCATGGGGTGTGTTTGGAACATTTTGTTACCAGCCGAGTCCAAAATTCAGCGATTCCCCATCTAAGCCCATAAAGCAGGTAGAAAAACTTTTGTGGTGCCTTTCAGCTGCCTACCGGGGTAGTGTAAAAACTACCAACAGAACTCCTTTCTCGCACCTTCCCCGGTGGAGTTGTGCATGGGGTGTGTTTGGAACATTTTGTCAGCAGCCGAGTCCAAACATCAGCTGATCCCCATCTCAGCCCAGAAAGCAGGTACAACAAGTTTTGTGGTGCCTTTCAGCTGCCTACCGGGGTAGTGTAAAAACTACCAACAGAACTCGTTTCTGGCACCTTCCCCGGTGGAGGTGTGCATGGGGTGTGTTTGGAACATTTTTTCACCAGCCGAGTCCAAAATTCAGCCGTTCCCCATCTCAGCCCAGAAAGCAGGTACAACAAGTTTTGTGGTGCCTTTCAGCTGCCTACCGGGGTAGTGTAAAAACTACCAACAGAACTCGTTTCTGGCACCTTTGCCGGTGGAGTTGTGCATGGGGTGTGTTTGGAACATTTTGTTACCAGCCGAGTCCAAAATTCAGCCGTTCCCCATCTCAGCCCAGAAAGCAGGTAGAACAAGTTTTGTGGTGCCTTTCAGCTGCCTACCGGGGTACTGTAAAAACTACCAACAGAACTCGTTTCTGGCACCTTCCCCGGTGGAGTTGTGCATGGGGTGTGTTTGGAACATTTTGTCACCAGCCGAGTCCAAAATTCAGCGATTCCCCATCTCAGCCCAGAAAGCAGGTAGAACAAGTTTTGTGGTGCCTTTCAGCTGCCTACCGGGGTAGTGTAAAAACTACCAACAGAACTCCTTTCTGGCACCTTCCTCGGTGGAGTTGTGCATGGGGTGTGTTTGGAACATTTTGTCAGCAGCCGAGTCCAAAATTCAGCTGTTCCCCATCTCAGCCCAGAAAGCAGGTACAACAAGTTTTGTGGTGCCTTTCAGCTGCCTACCGGGGTACTGTAAAAACTACCAACAGAACTCGTTTCTGGCACCTTCCCCGGTGGAGTTGTGCATGGGGTGTGTTTGGAACATTTTGTCAGGAGCCGAGTCCAAAATTCAGCGATTCTCCTCTCAGCCCAGAAAGCAGGTAGAACAAGTTTTGTGGTGCCTTTCTCTTGCCTACCGGGGTACTGTAAAAACTACCAACAGAACTCGTTTCTGGCACCTTCCCCGGTGGAGTTGTGCATGGGGTGTGTTTGGAACATTTTGTCAGCAGCCGAGTCCAAAACTCAGCTGTTCCCCATCTCAGCCCAGAAAGCAGGTAGCAAAACTTTTGTGGTGCCTTTCAGCTGCCTACCGGGGTAGTGTAAAAACTACCAACAGAACTCGTTTCTGGCACCTTCCCCGGTGGAGTTGTGCATGGGGTGTGTTTGGAACATTTTGTCACCAGCCGAGTCCAAAATTCAGCGATTCTCCATCTCAGCCCAGAAAGCAGGTAGAACAAGTTTTGTGGTGCCTTTCTCTTGCGTACCGGGGCACTGTAAAAACTACCAACAGAACTCGTTTCTGGCACCTTCCCCGGAGGAGTTGTGCATGGGGTGTGTTTGGAACATTTTGTCAGCAGCCGAGTCCAAAATTCAGCGATTCTCCATCTCAGCCCAGAAAGCAGGTAGAACAAGTTTTGTGGTGCCTTTCTCTTGCCTACCGGGGTACTGTAAAAACTACCAACAGAACTCGTTTCTGGCACCTTCCCCGGTGGAGTTGTGCATGGGGTGTGTTTGGAACATTTTTTCAGCAGCCGAGTCCAAAATTCAGCCGTTCCCCATCTCAGCCCAGAAAGCAGGTAGAACAAGTTTTGTGGTGCCTTTCAGCTGCCTACCGGGTTAGTGTAAAAACTACCAACAGAACTCGTTTCTGGCACCTTCCCCGGAGGAGTTGTGCATGGGGTGTGTTTGGAACATTTTTTCACCAGCCGAGTCCAAAATTCAGCGATTCCCCATCTCAGCCCAGAAAGCAGGTAGCAAAACTTTTGTGGTGCCTTTCAGCTGCCTACCGGGGTAGTGTAAAAACTACCAACAGAACTCGTTTCTGGCCCCTTCCTCGGTGGAGTTGTGCATGGGGTGTGTTTCGAACATTTTGTCAGCAGCCGAGTCCAAAACTCAGCTGTTCCCCATCTCAGCCCAGAAAGCAGGTAGAAAAACTTTTGTGGTGCCTTTCAGCTGCCTACCGGGGTAGTGTAAAAACTACCAACAGAACTCGTTTCTGGCACCTTCCCCGGTGGAGCTGTGCATGGGGTGTGTTTGGAACATTTTGTCACCAGCCGAGTCCAAAACTCAGCTGTTCCCCATCTCAGCCCAGAAAGCAGGTAGAACAAGTTTTGTAATGCCTTTCAGCTGCCTACCGGGGTAGTGTAAAAACTACCAACAGAACTCGTTTCTGGCACCTTCCCCGGTGGAGCTGTGCATGGGGTGTGTTTGGAACATTTTGTTACCAGCCGAGTCCAAAATTCAGCGATTCCCCATCTAAGCCCATAAAGCAGGTAGAAAAACTTTTGTGGTGCCTTTCAGCTGCCTACCGGGGTAGTGTAAAAACTACCAACAGAACTCCTTTCTCGCACCTTCCCCGGTGGAGTTGTGCATGGGGTGTGTTTGGAACATTTTGTCAGCAGCCGAGTCCAAACATCAGCTGATCCCCATCTCAGCCCAGAAAGCAGGTACAACAAGTTTTGTGGTGCCTTTCAGCTGCCTACCGGGGTAGTGTAAAAACTACCAACAGAACTCGTTTCTGGCACCTTCCCCGGTGGAGGTGTGCATGGGGTGTGTTTGGAACATTTTTTCACCAGCCGAGTCCAAAATTCAGCCGTTCCCCATCTCAGCCCAGAAAGCAGGTACAACAAGTTTTGTGGTGCCTTTCAGCTGCCTACCGGGGTAGTGTAAAAACTACCAACAGAACTCGTTTCTGGCACCTTTGCCGGTGGAGTTGTGCATGGGGTGTGTTTGGAACATTTTGTTACCAGCCGAGTCCAAAATTCAGCCGTTCCCCATCTCAGCCCAGAAAGCAGGTAGAACAAGTTTTGTGGTGCCTTTCAGCTGCCTACCGGGGTACTGTAAAAACTACCAACAGAACTCGTTTCTGGCACCTTCCCCGGTGGAGTTGTGCATGGGGTGTGTTTGGAACATTTTGTCACCAGCCGAGTCCAAAATTCAGCGATTCCCCATCTCAGCCCAGAAAGCAGGTAGAACAAGTTTTGTGGTGCCTTTCAGCTGCCTACCGGGGTAGTGTAAAAACTACCAACAGAACTCCTTTCTGGCACCTTCCTCGGTGGAGTTGTGCATGGGGTGTGTTTGGAACATTTTGTCAGCAGCCGAGTCCAAAATTCAGCTGTTCCCCATCTCAGCCCAGAAAGCAGGTACAACAAGTTTTGTGGTGCCTTTCAGCTGCCTACCGGGGTACTGTAAAAACTACCAACAGAACTCGTTTCTGGCACCTTCCCCGGTGGAGTTGTGCATGGGGTGTGTTTGGAACATTTTGTCAGGAGCCGAGTCCAAAATTCAGCGATTCTCCTCTCAGCCCAGAAAGCAGGTAGAACAAGTTTTGTGGTGCCTTTCTCTTGCCTACCGGGGTACTGTAAAAACTACCAACAGAACTCGTTTCTGGCACCTTCCCCGGTGGAGTTGTGCATGGGGTGTGTTTGGAACATTTTGTCAGCAGCCGAGTCCAAAACTCAGCTGTTCCCCATCTCAGCCCAGAAAGCAGGTAGCAAAACTTTTGTGGTGCCTTTCAGCTGCCTACCGGGGTAGTGTAAAAACTACCAACAGAACTCGTTTCTGGCACCTTCCCCGGTGGAGTTGTGCATGGGGTGTGTTTGGAACATTTTGTCACCAGCCGAGTCCAAAATTCAGCGATTCTCCATCTCAGCCCAGAAAGCAGGTAGAACAAGTTTTGTGGTGCCTTTCTCTTGCGTACCGGGGCACTGTAAAAACTACCAACAGAACTCGTTTCTGGCACCTTCCCCGGAGGAGTTGTGCATGGGGTGTGTTTGGAACATTTTGTCAGCAGCCGAGTCCAAAATTCAGCGATTCTCCATCTCAGCCCAGAAAGCAGGTAGAACAAGTTTTGTGGTGCCTTTCTCTTGCCTACCGGGGTACTGTAAAAACTACCAACAGAACTCGTTTCTGGCACCTTCCCCGGTGGAGTTGTGCATGGGGTGTGTTTGGAACATTTTTTCAGCAGCCGAGTCCAAAATTCAGCCGTTCCCCATCTCAGCCCAGAAAGCAGGTAGAACAAGTTTTGTGGTGCCTTTCAGCTGCCTACCGGGTTAGTGTAAAAACTACCAACAGAACTCGTTTCTGGCACCTTCCCCGGAGGAGTTGTGCATGGGGTGTGTTTGGAACATTTTTTCACCAGCCGAGTCCAAAATTCAGCGATTCCCCATCTCAGCCCAGAAAGCAGGTAGCAAAACTTTTGTGGTGCCTTTCAGCTGCCTACCGGGGTAGTGTAAAAACTACCAACAGAACTCGTTTCTGGCCCCTTCCTCGGTGGAGTTGTGCATGGGGTGTGTTTCGAACATTTTGTCAGCAGCCGAGTCCAAAACTCAGCTGTTCCCCATCTCAGCCCAGAAAGCAGGTAGAAAAACTTTTGTGGTGCCTTTCAGCTGCCTACCGGGGTAGTGTAAAAACTACCAACAGAACTCGTTTCTGGCACCTTTGCCGGTGGAGCTGTGCATGGGGTGTGTTTGGAACATTTTGTCAGCAGCCGAGTCCAAAATTCAGCGATTCTCCATCTCAGCCCAGAAAGCAGGTAGAACAAGTTTTGTGGTGCCTTTCAGCTGCCTACTGGGGTAGTGTAAAAACTACCAACAGAACTCGTTTCTGGCACCTTCCCCAGTGGAGTTGTGCATGGGGTGTGTTTGGAACATTTTGTCACCAGCCGAGTCCAAAATTCAGCGATTCTCCATCTCAGCGCAGAAAGCAGGTAGAACAAGTTTTGTGGTGCCTTTCAGCTGCCTACCGGGGTAGTGTAAAAACTACCAACAGAACTCGTTTCTGGCACCTTCCCCGGTGGAGGTGTGCATGGGGTGTGTTTGGAACATTTTGTCACCAGCCGAGTCCAAAATTTAGCTGTTCCCCATCTCAGCCCAGAAAGCAGGTAGAACAAGTTTTGTAATGCCTTTCAGCTGCCTACCGGGGTAGTGTAAAAACTACCAACAGAACTCGTTTCTGGCACCTTTCCCGGTGGAGTTGTGCATGGGGTGTGTTTGGAACATTTTTTCACCAGCCGAGTCCAAAATTCAGCGATTCTCCTCTCAGCCCAGAAAGCAGGTAGAACAAGTTTTGTGGTGCCTTTCTCTTGCCTACCGGGGTACTGTAAAAACTACCAACAGAACTCCTTTCTGGCACCTTCCCCGGTGGAGTTGTGCATGGGGTGTGTTTGGAACATTTTGTCAGCAGCCGAGTCCAAAACTCAGCTGTTCCCCATCTCAGCCCAGAAAGCAGGTAGCAAAACTTTTGTGGTGCCTTTCAGCTGCCTACCGGGGTAGTGTAAAAACTACCAACAGAACTCGTTTCTGGCACCTTCCCCGGTGGAGTTGTGCATGGGGTGTGTTTGGAACATTTTGTTACCAGCCGAGTCCAAAATTCAGCCGTTCCCCATCTCAGCCCAGAAAGCAGGTAGAACAAGTTTTGTGGTGCCTTTCAGCTGCCTACCGGGGTACTGTAAAAACTACAACAGAACTCGTTTCTGGCACCTTCCCCGGTGGAGTTGTGCATGGGGTGTGTTTGGAACATTTTTTCACCAGCCGTGTCCAAAATTCAGCGATTCCCCATCTCAGCCCAGAAAGCAGGTAGCAAAACTTTTGTGGTGCCTTTCAGCTGCCTACCGGGGTAGTGTAAAAACTACCAACAGAACTCCTTTCTCGCACCTTCCCCGGTGGAGTTGTGCATGGGGTGTGTTTGGAACATTTTGTCAGCAGCCGAGTCCAAAATTCAGCTGATCCCCATCTCAGCCCAGAAAGCAGGTACAACAAGTTTTGTGGTGCCTTTCAGCTGCCTACCGGGGTAGTGTAAAAACTACCAACAGAACTCGTTTCTGGCACCTTCCCCGGTGGAGGTGTGCATGGGGTGTGTTTGGAACATTTTGTCACCAGCCGAGTCCAAAATTCAGCCGTTCCCCATCTCAGCCCAGAAAGCAGGTAGAACAAGTTTTGTGGTGCCTTTCAGCTGCCTACCGGGGTAGTGTAAAAACTACCAACAGAACTCGTTTCTGGCACCTTTCCCGGTGGAGTTGTGCATGGGGTGTGTTTGGAACATTTTGTCAGCAGCCGAGTCCAAAATTCAGCGATTCTCCATCTCAGCCCAGAAAGCAGGTAGAACAAGTTTTGTGGTGCCTTTCAGCTGCCTACCGGGGTACTGTAAAAACTACCAACAGAACTCGTTTCTGGCACCTTCCCCGGAGGAGTTGTGCATGGGGTGTGTTTGGAACATTTTGTCACCAGCCGAGTCCAAAATTCAGCGATTCCCCATCTCAGCCCAGAAAGCAGGTACAACAAGTTTTGTGGTGCCTTTCAGCTGCCTACCGGGGTAGTGTAAAAACTACCAACAGAACTCGTTTCTGGCACCTTCCCCGGTGGAGGTGTGCATGGGGTGTGTTTGGAACATTTTGTCACCAGCCGAGTCCAAAATTCAGCTGTTCCCCATCTCAGCCCAGAAAGCAGGTAGAACAAGTTTTGTAATGCCTTTCAGCTGCCTACCGGGGTAGTGTAAAAACTACCAACAGAACTCGTTTCTGGCACCTTTCCCGGTGGAGTTGTGCATGGGGTGTGTTTGGAACATTTTTTCACCAGCCGAGTCCAAAATTCAGCGATTCTCCTCTCAGCCCAGAAAGCAGGTAGAACAAGTTTTGTGGTGCCTTTCTCTTGCCTACCGGGGTACTGTAAAAACTACCAACAGAACTCATTTCTGGCACCTTCCCCGGTGGAGTTGTGCATGGGGTGTGTTTGGAACATTTTGTCAGCAGCCGAGTCCAAAACTCAGCTGTTCCCCATCTCAGCCCAGAAAGCAGGTAGCAAAACTTTTGTGGTGCCTTTCAGCTGCCTACCGGGGTAGTGTAAAAACTACCAACAGAACTCGTTTCTGGCACCTTCCCCGGAGGAGTTGTGCATGGGGTGTGTTTGGAACATTTTGTTACCAGCCGAGTCCAAAATTCAGCCGTTCCCCATCTCAGCCCAGAAAGCAGGTAGAACAAGTTTTGTGGTGCCTTTCAGCTGCCTACCGGGGTACTGTAAAAACTACCAACAGAACTCGTTTCTGGCACCTTCCCCGGTGGAGGTGTGCATGGGGTGTGTTTGGAACATTTTGTCACCAGCCGAGTCCAAAATTCAGCGATTCCCCATCTCAGCCCAGAAAGCAGGTAGAACAAGTTTTGTGGTGCCTTTCAGCTGCCTACCGGGGTAGTGTAAAAACTACCAACAGAACTCCTTTCTCGCACCTTCCCCGGTGGAGTTGTGCATGGGGTGTGTTTGGAACATTTTGTCAGCAGCCGAGTCCAAACTTCAGCTGATCCCCATCTCAGCCCAGAAAGCAGGTACAACAAGTTTTGTGGTGCCTTTCAGCTGCCTACCGGGGTACTGTAAAAACTACCAACAGAACTCGTTTCTGGCACCTTCCCCGGTGGAGGTGTGCATGGGGTGTGTTTGGAACATTTTGTCACCAGCCGAGTCCAAAATTCAGCCGTTCCCCATCTCAGCCCAGAAAGCAGGTACAACAAGTTTTGTGGTGCCTTTCAGCTGCCTACCGGGGTACTGTAAAAACTACCAACAGAACTCGTTTCTGGCACCTTTCCCGGTGGAGTTGTGCATGGGGTGTGTTTGGAACATTTTGTCACCAGCCGAGTCCAAAATTCAGCGATTCTCCATCTCAGCGCAGAAAGCAGGTAGAACAAGTTTTGTGGTGCCTTTCAGCTGCCTACCGGGGTAGTGTAAAAACTACCAACAGAACTCGTTTCTGGCACCTTCCCCGGAGGAGTTGTGCATGGGGTGTGTTTGGAACATTTTGTCACCAGCCGAGTCCAAAATTCAGCGATTCTCCATCTCAGCCCAGAAAGCAGGTAGAACAAGTTTTGTGGTGCCTTTCAGCTGCCTACCGGGGTAGTGTAAAAACTACCAACAGAACTCGTTTCTGGCACCTTCCCCGGTGGAGGTGTGCATGGGGTGTGTTTGGAACATTTTGTCACCAGCCGAGTCCAAAATTCAGCTGTTCCCCATCTCAGCCCAGAAAGCAGGTACAACAAGTTTTGTAATGCCTTTCAGCTGCCTACCGGGGTAGTGTAAAAACTACCAACAGAACTCGTTTCTGGCACCTTTCCCGGTGGAGTTGTGCATGGGGTGTGTTTGGAACATTTTTTCACCAGCCGAGTCCAAAATTCAGCGATTCTCCTCTCAGCCCAGAAAGCAGGTAGAACAAGTTTTGTGGTGCCTTTCTCTTGCCTACCGGGGTACTGTAAAAACTACCAACAGAACTCGTTTCTGGCACCTTCCCCGGTGGAGTTGTGCATGGGGTGTGTTTGGAACATTTTGTCAGCAGCCGAGTCCAAAACTCAGCTGTTCCCCATCTCAGCCCAGAAAGCAGGTAGCAAAACTTTTGTGGTGCCTTTCAGCTGCCTACCGGGGTAGTGTAAAAACTACCAACAGAACTCGTTTCTGGCACCTTCCCCGGTGGAGTTGTGCATGGGGTGTGTTTGGAACATTTTGTTACCAGCCGAGTCCAAAATTCAGCCGTTCCCCATCTCAGCCCAGAAAGCAGGTAGAACAAGTTTTGTGGTGCCTTTCAGCTGCCTACCGGGGTACTGTAAAAACTACCAACAGAACTCGTTTCTGGCACCTTTCCCGGTGGAGTTGTGCATGGGGTGTGTTTGGAACATTTTGTCACCAGCCGAGTCCAAAATTCAGCGATTCTCCATCTCAGCGCAGAAAGCAGGTAGAACAAGTTTTGTGGTGCCTTTCAGCTGCCTACCGGGGTAGTGTAAAAACTACCAACAGAACTCGTTTCTGGCACCTTCCCCGGAGGAGTTGTGCATGGGGTGTGTTTGGAACATTTTGTCACCAGCCGAGTCCAAAATTCAGCGATTCTCCATCTCAGCCCAGAAAGCAGGTAGAACAAGTTTTGTGGTGCCTTTCAGCTGCCTACCGGGGTAGTGTAAAAACTACCAACAGAACTCGTTTCTGGCACCTTCCCCGGTGGAGGTGTGCATGGGGTGTGTTTGGAACATTTTGTCACCAGCCGAGTCCAAAATTCAGCTGTTCCCCATCTCAGCCCAGAAAGCAGGTACAACAAGTTTTGTAATGCCTTTCAGCTGCCTACCGGGGTAGTGTAAAAACTACCAACAGAACTCGTTTCTGGCACCTTTCCCGGTGGAGTTGTGCATGGGGTGTGTTTGGAACATTTTTTCACCAGCCGAGTCCAAAATTCAGCGATTCTCCTCTCAGCCCAGAAAGCAGGTAGAACAAGTTTTGTGGTGCCTTTCTCTTGCCTACCGGGGTACTGTAAAAACTACCAACAGAACTCGTTTCTGGCACCTTCCCCGGTGGAGTTGTGCATGGGGTGTGTTTGGAACATTTTGTCAGCAGCCGAGTCCAAAACTCAGCTGTTCCCCATCTCAGCCCAGAAAGCAGGTAGCAAAACTTTTGTGGTGCCTTTCAGCTGCCTACCGGGGTAGTGTAAAAACTACCAACAGAACTCGTTTCTGGCACCTTCCCCGGTGGAGTTGTGCATGGGGTGTGTTTGGAACATTTTGTTACCAGCCGAGTCCAAAACTCAGCCGTTCCCCATCTCAGCCCAGAAAGCAGGTAGAACAAGTTTTGTGGTGCCTTTCAGCTGCCTACCGGGGTACTGTAAAAACTACCAACAGAACTCGTTTCTGGCACCTTCCCCGGTGGAGTTGTGCATGGGGTGTGTTTGGAACATTTTGTCACCAGCCGAGTCCAAAATTCAGCCGTTCCCCATCTCAGCCCAGAAAGCAGGTAGAACAAGTTTTGTGGTGCCTTTCAGCTGCCTACCGGGGTAGTGTAAAAACTACCAACAGAACTCCTTTCTCGCACCTTCCCCGGTGGAGTTGTGCATGGGGTGTGTTTGGAACATTTTGTCAGCAGCCGAGTCCAAAACTCAGCTCTTCCCCATCTCAGCCCAGAAAGCAGGTACAACAAGTTTTGTGGTGCCTTTCAGCTGCCTACCGGGGTAGTGTAAAAACTACCAACAGAACTCGTTTCTGGCACCTTCCCCGGTGGAGGTGTGCATGGGGTGTGTTTGGAACATTTTGTCACCAGCCGAGTCCAAAATTCAGCCGTTCCCCATCTCAGCCCAGAAAGCAGGTAGAACAAGTTTTGTGGTGCCTTTCAGCTGCCTACCGGGGTAGTGTAAAAACTACCAACAGAACTCGTTTCTGGCACCTTTCCCGGTGGAGTTGTGCATGGGGTGTGTTTGGAACATTTTGTCAGCAGCCGAGTCCAAAATTCAGCGATTCTCCATCTCAGCCCAGAAAGCAGGTAGAACAAGTTTTGTGGTGCCTTTCAGCTGCCTACCGGGGTAGTGTAAAAACTACCAACAGAACTCGTTTCTGGCACCTTCCCCGGAGGAGTTGTGCATGGGGTGTGTTTGGAACATTTTGTCACCAGCCGAGTCCAAAATTCAGCGATTCTCCATCTCAGCCCAGAAAGCAGGTACAACAAGTTTTGTGGTGCCTTTCAGCTGCCTACCGGGGTAGTGTAAAAACTACCAACAGAACTCGTTTCTGGCACCTTCCCCGGTGGAGGTGTGCATGGGGTGTGTTTGGAACATTTTGTCACCAGCCGAGTCCAAAATTCAGCTGTTCCCCATCTCAGCCCAGAAAGCAGGTAGAACAAGTTTTGTAATGCCTTTCAGCTGCCTACCGGGGTAGTGTAAAAACTACCAACAGAACTCGTTTCTGGCACCTTCCCCGGTGGAGTTGTGCATGGGGTGTGTTTGGAACATTTTGTCAGCAGCCGAGCCCAAAACTCAGCTGTTCCCCATCTCAGCCCAGAAAGCAGGTAGCAAAACTTTTGTGGTGCCTTTCAGCTGCCTACCGGGGTAGTGTAAAAACTACCAACAGAACTCGTTTCTGGCACCTTCCCCGGTGGAGTTGTGCATGGGGTGTGTTTGGAACATTTTGTTACCAGCCGAGTCCAAAATTCAGCCGTTCCCCATCTCAGCCCAGAAAGCAGGTAGAACAAGTTTTGTGGTGCCTTTCAGCTGCCTACCGGGGTACTGTAAAAACTACCAACAGAACTCGTTTCTGGCACCTTCCCCGGTGGAGTTGTGCATGGGGTGTGTTTGGAACATTTTGTCACCAGCCGAGTCCAAAATTCAGCGATTCCCCATCTCAGCCCAGAAAGCAGGTAGAACAAGTTTTGTGGTGCCTTTCAGCTGCCTACCGGGGTAGTGTAAAAACTACCAACAGAACTCCTTTCTCGCACCTTCCCCGGTGGAGTTGTGCATGGGGTGTGTTTGGAACATTTTGTCAGCAGCCGAGTCCAAACTTCAGCTGATCCCCATCTCAGCCCAGAAAGCAGGTACAACAAGTTTTGTGGTGCCTTTCAGCTGCCTACCGGGGTAGTGTAAAAACTACCAACAGAACTCGTTTCTGGCACCTTTGCCGGTGGAGTTGTGCATGGGGTGTGTTTGGAACATTTTGTCAGCAGCCGAGTCCAAAATTCAGCGATTCTCCATCTCAGCCCAGAAAGCAGGTAGAACAAGTTTTGTGGTGCCTTTCAGCTGCCTACCGGGGTACTGTAAAAACTACCAACAGAACTCGTTTCTGGCACCTTCCCCGGTGGAGTTGTGCATGGGGTGTGTTTGGAACATTTTGTCAGCAGCCGAGTCCAAAATTCAGCGATTCTCCATCTCAGCCCAGAAAGCAGGTAGAACAAGTTTTGTGGTGCCTTTCAGCTGCCTACCGGGGTAGTGTAAAAACTACCAACAGAACTCGTTTCTGGCACCTTCCCCGGTGGAGGTGTGCATGGGGTGTGTTTGGAACATTTTGTCACCAGCCGAGTCCAAAATTCAGCTGTTCCCCATCTCAGCCCAGAAAGCAGGTAGAACAAGTTTTGTGGTGCCTTTCAGCTGCCTACCGGGGTAGTGTAAAAACTACCAACAGAACTCGTTTCTGGCACCTTTGCCGGTGGAGTTGTGCATGGGGTGTGTTTGGAACATTTTTTCACCAGCCGAGTCCAAAATTCAGCGATTCTCCTCTCAGCCCAGAAAGCAGGTACAACAAGTTTTGTGGTGCCTTTCTCTTGCCTACCGGGGTACTGTAAAAACTACCAACAGAACTCGTTTCTGGCACCTTCCCCGGTGGAGTTGTGCATGGGGTGTGTTTGGAACATTTTGTCACCAGCCGAGTCCAAAACTCAGCTGTTCCCCATCTCAGCCCAGAAAGCAGGTAGCAAAACTTTTGTGGTGCCTTTCAGCTGCCTACCGGGGTAGTGTAAAAACTACCAACAGAACTCGTTTCTGGCACCTTTGCCGGTGGAGTTGTGCATGGGGTGTGTTTGGAACATTTTGTTACCAGCCGAGTCCAAAATTCAGCCGTTCCCCATCTCAGCCCAGAAAGCAGGTAGAACAAGTTTTGTGGTGCCTTTCAGCTGCCTACCGGGGTAGTGTAAAAACTACCAACAGAACTCGTTTCTGGCACCTTCCCCGGTGGAGTTGTGCATGGGGTGTGTTTGGAACATTTTGTCACCAGCCGAGTCCAAAATTCAGCCGTTCCCCATCTCAGCCCAGAAAGCAGGTAGAACAAGTTTTGTGGTGCCTTTCAGCTGCCTACCGGGGTAGTGTAAAAACTACCAACAGAACTCGTTTCTGGCACCTTTCCCGGTGGAGTTGTGCATGGGGTGTGTTTGGAACATTTTGTCACCAGCCGAGTCCAAAATTCAGCGATTCTCCATCTCAGCCCAGAAAGCAGGTAGAACAAGTTTTGTGGTGCCTTTCAGCTGCCTACCGGGGTACTGTAAAAACTACCAACAGAACTCGTTTCTGGCACCTTCCCCGGAGGAGTTGTGCATGGGGTGTGTTTGGAACATTTTGTCAGCAGCCGAGTCCAAAATTCAGCCGTTCCTCCTCTCAGCCCAGAAAGCAGGTAGAACAAGTTTTGTGGTGCCTTTCAGCTGCCTACCGGGGTACTGTAAAAACTACCAACAGAACTCGTTTCTGGCACCTTCCCCGGTGGAGTTGTGCATGGGGTGTGTTTGGAACATTTTTTCACCAGCCCAGTCCAAAATTCAGCTGTTCCCCATCTCAGCCCAGAAAGCAGGTAGAAAAACTTTTGTGGTGCCTTTCAGCTGCCTACCGGGGTACTGTAAAAACTACCAAAAGAACTCGTTTCTGGCACCTTCCCCGGTGGAGTTGTGCATGGGGTGTGTTTGGAACATTTTGTCAGCAGCCGAGTCCAAAATTCAGCGATTCTCCATCTCAGCCCAGAAAGCAGGTAGAACAAGTTTTGTGGTGCCTTTCTCTTGCCTACCGGGGTACTGTAAAAACTACCAACAGAACTCGTTTCTGGCACCTTCCCCGGAGGAGTTGTGCATAGGGTGTGTTTGGAACATTTTGTCAGCAGCCGAGTCCAAAATTCAGCGATTCTCCATCTCAGCCCAGAAAGCAGGTAGAACAAGTTTTGTGGTGCCTTTCTCTTGCCTACCGGGGTACTGTAAAAACTACCAACAGAACTCGTTTCTGGCACCTTCCCCGGTGGAGTTGTGCATGGGGTGTGTTTGGAACATTTTGTCAGCAGCCGAGTCCAAAATTCAGCGATTCCCCATCTCAGCCCAGAAAGCAGGTAGCAAAACTTTTGTGGTGCCTTTCAGCTGCCTACCGGGGTAGTGTAAAAACTACCAACAGAACTCGTTTCTGGCCCCTTCCTCGGTGGAGTTGTGCATGGGGTGTGTTTGGAACATTTTGTCACCAGCCGAGTCCAAAACTCAGCTGTTCCCCATCTCAGCCCAGAAAGCAGGTAGAAAAACTTTTGTGGTGCCTTTCAGCTGCCTACCGGGGTAGTGTAAAAACTACCAACAGAACTCGTTTCTGGCACCTTTGCCGGTGGAGCTGTGCATGGGGTGTGTTTGGAACATTTTTTCACCAGCCGAGTCCAAAATTCAGCTGTTCCCCATCTCAGCCCAGAAAGCAGGTAGAAAAACTTTTGTGGTGCCTTTCAGCTGCCTACCGGGGTAGTGTAAAAACTACCAACAGAACTCCTTTCTCGCACCTTCCCCGGTGGAGTTGTGCATGGGGTGTGTTTGGAACATTTTGTCAGCAGCCGAGTCCAAAATTCAGCGATTCCCCATCTCAGCCCAGAAAGCAGGTAGAACAAGTTTTGTGGTGCCTTTCAGCTGCCTACCGGGGTAGTGTAAAAACTACCAACAGAACTCGTTTCTGGCACCTTCCCCGGTGGAGTTGTGCATGGGGTGTGTTTGGAACATTTTGTCAGCAGCCGAGTCCAAAATTCAGCGATTCTCCATCTCAGCCCAGAAAGCAGGTAGAACAAGTTTTGTGGTGCCTTTCAGCTGCCTACCGGGGTAGTGTAAAAACTACCAACAGAACTCGTTTCTGGCACCTTCCCCTATGGAGTTGTGCATGGGGTGTGTTTGGAAAATTTTGTCACCAGCCGAGTCCAAAATTCAGCGATTCTCCATCTCAGCCCAGAAAGCAGGTAGAACAAGTTTTGTGGTGCCTTTCAGCTGCCTACCGGGGTAGTGTAAAAACTACCAACAGAACTCGTTTCTGGCACCTTCCCCGGAGGAGTTGTGCATGGGGTGTGTTTGGAACATTTTGTCAGCAGCCGAGTCCAAAATTCAGCGATTCCCCATCTCAGCCCAGAAAGCAGGTAGAACAAGTTTTGTGGTGCCTTTCAGCTGCCTACCGGGGTAGTGTAAAAACTACCAACAGAACTCGTTTCTGGCACCTTTGCCGGTGGAGCTGTGCATGGGGTGTGTTTGGAACATTTTGTCACCAGCCGAGTCCAAAATTCAACTGTTCCCCATCTCAGCCCAGAAAGCAGGTAGAACAAGTTTTGTGGTGCCTTTCAGCTGCCTACCGGGGTACTGTAAAAACTACCAACAGAACTCGTTTCTGGCACCTTCCCCGGAGGAGTTGTGCATGGGGTGTGTTTGGAACATTTTGTCAGGAGCCGAGTCCAAAATTCAGCCGTTCCCCATCTCAGCCCAGAAAGCAGGTAGAACAAGTTTTGTGGTGCCTTTCAGCTGCCTACCGGGGTAGTGTAAAAACTACCAACAGAACTCGTTTCTGGCCCCTTCCTCGGTGGAGTTGTGCATGGGGTGTGTTTGGAACATTTTGTCACCAGCCGAGTCCAAAACTCAGCCGTTCCCCATCTCTGCCCAGAAAGCAGGTACAACAAGTTTTGTGGTGCCTTTCAGCTGCCTACCGGGGTAGTGTAAAAACTACCAACAGAACTCGTTTCTGGCACCTTTGCCGGTGGAGCTGTGCATGGGGTGTGTTTGGAACATTTTGTCAGCAGCCGAGTCCAAAATTCAGCGATTCTCCATCTCAGCCCAGAAAGCAGGTAGAACAAGTTTTGTGGTGCCTTTCAGCTGCCTACCGGGGTACTGTAAAAACTACCAACAGAACTCGTTTCTGGCACCTTCCCCGGTGGAGTTGTGCATGGGGTGTGTTTGGAACATTTTGTCAGCAGCCGAGTCCAAAATTCAGCGATTCCCCATCTCAACCCAGAAAGCAGGTAGAACAAGTTTTGTAGTGCCTTTCTCTTGCCTACCGGGGTACTGTAAAAACTACCAACAGAACTCGTTTCTGGCACCTTCCCCGGTGGAGCTGTGCATGGGGTGTGTTTGGAACATTTTTTCACCAGCCGAGTCCAAAATTCAGCGATTCCCCATCTAAGCCCATAAAGCAGGTAGAAAAACTTTTGTGGTGCCTTTCAGCTGCCTACCGGGGTAGTGTAAAAACTACTAAGAGAACTCCTGTCTGGCACCTTCCCCGGTGGAGTTGTGCATGGGGTGTGTTTGGAACATTTTGTCACCAGCCGAGTCCAAAATTCAGCGCTTCCCCATCTCAGCCCAGAAAGCAGGTACAACAAGTTTTGTGGTGCCTTTCAGCTGCCTACCGGGGTAGTGTAAAAACTACCAACAGAACTCGTTTCTGGCACCTTTGCCGGTGGAGGTGTGCATGGGGTGTGTTTGGAACATTTTGTCAGCAGCCGAGTCCAAAATTCAGCTGTTCCCCATCTAAGCCCAGAAAGCAGGTAGAAAAACTTTTGTGGTGCCTTTCAGCTGCCTACCGGGGTAGTGTAAAAACTACCAACAGAACTCGTTTCTGGCACCTTTGCCGGTGGAGTTGTGCATGGGGTGTGTTTGGAACATTTTGTCACCAGCCGAGTCCAAAATTCAGCGATTCTCCATCTCAGCCCAGAAAGCAGGTAGAACAACTTTTTTGGTGCCTTTCTCTTGCCTACCAGGGTAGTGTAAAAACTACCAACAGAACTCGTTTCTGGCACCTTCCCCGGTGGAGTTGTGCATGGGGTGTGTTTGGAACATTTTGTCAGCAGCCGAGTCCAAAACTCAGCTGTTCCCCATCTCAGCCCAGAAAGCAGGTAGCAAAACTTTTGTGGTGCCTTTCAGCTGCCTACCGGGGTAGTGTAAAAACTACCAACAGAACTCGTTTCTGGCACCTTTGCCGGTGGAGTTGTGCATGGGGTGTGTTTGGAACATTTTGTTACCAGCCGAGTCCAAAATTCAGCCGTTCCCCATCTCAGCCCAGAAAGCAGGTAGAACAAGTTTTGTGGTGCCTTTCAGCTGCCTACCGGGGTAGTGTAAAAACTACCAACAGAACTCGTTTCTGGCACCTTCCCCGGTGGAGTTGTGCATGGGGTGTGTTTGGAACATTTTGTCACCAGCCGAGTCCAAAAGTCAGCGATTCCCCATCTCAGCCCAGAAAGCAGGTAGAACAAGTTTTGTGGTGCCTTTCAGCTGCCTACCGGGGTAGTGTAAAAACTACCAACAGAACTCCTTTCTGGCACCTTCCCCGGTGGAGTTGTGCATGGGGTGTGTTTGGAACATTTTGTCAGCAGCCGAGTCCAAACTTCAGCTGATCCCCATCTCAGCCCAGAAAGCAGGTACAACAAGTTTTGTGGTGCCTTTCAGCTGCCTACCGGGGTAGTGTAAAAACTACCAACAGAACTCGTTTCTGGCACCTTCCCCGGTGGAGGTGTGCATGGGGTGTGTTTGGAACATTTTGTCACCAGCCGAGTCCAAAATTCAGCCGTTCCCCATCTCAGCCCAGAAAGCAGGTAGAACAAGTTTTGTGGTGCCTTTCAGCTGCCTACCGGGGTAGTGTAAAAACTACCAACAGAACTCGTTTCTGGCACCTTTCCCGGTGCAGTTGTGCATGGGGTGTGTTTGGAACATTTTGTCACCAGCCGAGTCCAAAATTCAGCGATTCTCCATCTCAGCCCAGAAAGCAGGTAGAACAAGTTTTGTGGTGCCTTTCAGCTGCCTACCGGGGTACTGTAAAAACTACCAACAGAACTCGTTTCTGGCACCTTCCCCGGTGGAGTTGTGCATGGGGTGTGTTTGGAACATTTTGTCAGCAGCCGAGTCCAAAATTCAGCGATTCTCCATCTCAGCCCAGAAAGCAGGTAGAACAAGTTTTGTGGTGCCTTTCTCTTGCCTACCGGGGTACTGTAAAAACTACCAACAGAACTCGTTTCTGGCACCTTCCCCGGTGGAGTTGTGCATGGGGTGTGTTTGGAACATTTTTTCACCAGCCCAGTCCAAAATTCAGCTGTTCCCCATCTCAGCCCAGAAAGCAGGTAGAAAAACTTTTGTGGTGCCTTTCAGCTGCCTACCGGGGTACTGTAAAAACTACCAAAAGAACTCGTTTCTGGCACCTTCCCCGGTGGAGTTGTGCATGGGGTGTGTTTGGAACATTTTGTCAGCAGCCGAGTCCAAAATTCAGCGATTCTCCATCTCAGCCCAGAAAGCAGGTAGAACAAGTTTTGTGGTGCCTTTCTCTTGCCTACCGGGGTACTGTAAAAACTACCAACAGAACTCGTTTCTGGCACCTTCCCCGGAGGAGTTGTGCATAGGGTGTGTTTGGAACATTTTGTCAGCAGCCGAGTCCAAAATTCAGCGATTCTCCATCTCAGCCCAGAAAGCAGGTAGAACAAGTTTTGTGGTGCCTTTCTCTTGCCTACCGGGGTACTGTAAAAACTACCAACAGAACTCGTTTCTGGCACCTTCCCCGGTGGAGTTGTGCATGGGGTGTGTTTGGAACATTTTGTCACCAGCCGAGTCCAAAATTCAGCTATTCCCCATCTCAGCCCAGAAAGCAGGTAGAACAAGTTTTGTGGTGCCTTTCAGCTGCCTACCGGGGTAGTGTAAAAACTACCAACAGAACTCGTTTCTGGCACCTTCCCCGGAGGAGTTGTGCATGGGGTGTGTTTGGAACATTTTGTCAGCAGCCGAGTCCAAAATTCAGCGATTCCCCATCTCAGCCCAGAAAGCAGGTAGCAAAACTTTTGTGGTGCCTTTCAGCTGCCTACCGGGGTAGTGTAAAAACTACCAACAGAACTCGTTTCTGGCACCTTCCCCGGTGGAGTTGTGCATGGGGTGTGTTTGGAACATTTTGTCACCAGCCGAGTCCAAAATTCAGCGATTCCCCATCTCAGCCCAGAAAGCAGGTAGAACAAGTTTTGTGGTGCCTTTCAGCTGCCTACCGGGGTAGTGTAAAAACTACCAACAGAACTCCTTTCTGGCACCTTCCCCGGTGGAGTTGTGCATGGGGTGTGTTTGGAACATTTTGTCAGCAGCCGAGTCCAAACTTCAGCTGATCCCCATCTCAGCCCAGAAAGCAGGTACAACAAGTTTTGTGGTGCCTTTCAGCTGCCTACCGGGGTAGTGTAAAAACTACCAACAGAACTCGTTTCTGGCACCTTCCCCGGTGGAGGTGTGCATGGGGTGTGTTTGGAACATTTTGTCACCAGCCGAGTCCAAAATTCAGCCGTTCCCCATCTCAGCCCAGAAAGCAGGTACAACAAGTTTTGTGGTGCCTTTCAGCTGCCTACCGGGGTAGTGTAAAAACTACCAACAGAACTCGTTTCTGGCACCTTTCCCGGTGCAGTTGTGCATGGGGTGTGTTTGGAACATTTTGTCACCAGCCGAGTAAAAATTCAGCGATTCTCCATCTCAGCCCAGAAAGCAGGTAGAACAAGTTTTGTGGTGCCTTTCAGCTGCCTACCGGGGTACTGTAAAAACTACCAACAGAACTCGTTTCTGGCACCTTCCCCGGAGGAGTTGTGCATGGGGTGTGTTTGGAACATTTTGTCACCAGCCGAGTCCAAAATTCAGCCGTTCCTCCTCTCAGCCCAGAAAGCAGGTACAACAAGTTTTGTGGTGCCTTTCAGCTGCCTACCGGGGTACTGTAAAAACTACCAACAGAACTCGTTTCTGGCACCTTCCCCTATGGAGTTGTGCATGGGGTGTGTTTGGAACATTTTGTCACCAGCCGAGTCCAAAATTCAGCGATTCTCCATCTCAGCCCAGAAAGCAGGTAGAACAAGTTTTGTGGTGCCTTTCAGCTGCCTACCGGGGTAGTGTAAAAACTACCAACAGAACTCGTTTCTGGCACCTTCCCCGGAGGAGTTGTGCATGGGGTGTGTTTGGAACATTTTGTCAGCAGCCGAGTCCAAAATTCAGCGATTCCCCATCTCAGCCCAGAAAGCAGGTAGAACAAGTTTTGTGGTGCCTTTCAGCTGCCTACCGGGGTAGTGTAAAAACTACCAACAGAACTCGTTTCTGGCACCTTTGCCGGTGGAGCTGTGCATGGGGTGTGTTTGGAACATTTTGTCACCAGCCGAGTCCAAAATTCAACTGTTCCCCATCTCAGCCCAGAAAGCAGGTAGAACAAGTTTTGTGGTGCCTTTCAGCTGCCTACCGGGGTACTGTAAAAACTACCAACAGAACTCGTTTCTGGCACCTTCCCCGGTGGAGTTGTGCATGGGGTGTGTTTGGAACATTTTGTCAGCAGCCGAGTCCAAAATTCAGCTATTCCCCATCTCAGCCCAGAAAGCAGGTAGAACAAGTTTTGTGGTGCCTTTCAGCTGCCTACCGGGGTAGTGTAAAAACTACCAACAGAACTCGTTTCTGGCACCTTCCCCGGAGGAGTTGTGCATGGGGTGTGTTTGGAACATTTTGTCAGCAGCCGAGTCCAAAATTCAGCGATTCCCCATCTCAGCCCAGAAAGCAGGTAGCAAAACTTTTGTGGTGCCTTTCAGCTGCCTACCGGGGTAGTGTAAAAACTACCAACAGAACTCGTTTCTGGCCCCTTCCTCGGTGGAGTTGTGCATGGGGTGTGTTTGGAACATTTTGTCACCAGCCGAGTCCAAAATTCAGCTGTTCCCCATCTCAGCCCAGAAAGCAGGTAGAAAAACTTTTGTGGTGCCTTTCAGCTGCCTACCGGGGTAGTGTAAAAACTACCAACAGAACTCGTTTCTGGCACCTTTGCCGGTGGAGCTGTGCATGGGGTGTGTTTGGAACATTTTTTCACCAGCCGAGTCCAAAATTCAGCTGTTCCCCATCTCAGCCCAGAAAGCAGGTAGAAAAACTTTTGTGGTGCCTTTCAGCTGCCTACCGGGGTAGTGTAAAAACTACCAACAGAACTCGTTTCTGGCACCTTCCCCGGTGGAGTTGTGCATGGGGTGTGTTTGGAACATTTTGTCAGCAGCCGAGTCCAAAATTCAGCGATTCCCCATCTCAGCCCAGAAAGCAGGTAGAACAAGTTTTGTAATGCCTTTCAGCTGCCTACCGGGGTAGTGTAAAAACTACCAACAGAACTCGTTTCTGGCACCTTCCCCGGTGGAGTTGTGCATCGGGTGTGTTTGGAACATTTTGTCACCAGCCGAGTCCAAAATTCAGCGATTCTCCATCTCAGCCCAGAAAGCAGGTAGAACAAGTTTTGTGGTGCCTTTCTCTTGCCTACCGGGGTACTGTAAAAACTACCAACAGAACTCGTTTCTGGCACCTTTGCCGGTGGAGTTGTGCATGGGGTGTGTTTGGAACATTTTGTCAGCAGCCGAGTCCAAAATTCAGCTATTCCCCATCTCAGCCCAGAAAGCAGGTAGAACAAGTTTTGTGGTGCCTTTCAGCTGCCTACCGGGGTACTGTAAAAACTACCAACAGAACTCGTTTCTGGCACCTTTGCCGGTGGAGCTGTGCATGGGGTGTGTTTGGAACATTTTGTCACCAGCCGAGTCCAAAATTCAACTGTTCCCCATCTCAGCCCAGAAAGCAGGTAGAACAAGTTTTGTGGTGCCTTTCAGCTGCCTACCGGGGTACTGTAAAAACTACCAACAGAACTCGTTTCTGGCACCTTCCCCGGAGGAGTTGTGCATGGGGTGTGTTTGGAACATTTTGTCACCAGCCGAGTCCAAAATTCAGCGATTCCCCATCTCAGCCCAGAAAGCAGGTAGCAAAACTTTTGTGGTGCCTTTCAGCTGCCTACCGGGGTAGTGTAAAAACTACCAACAGAACTCGTTTCTGGCCCCTTCCTCGGTGGAGTTGTGCATGGGGTGTGTTTGGAACATTTTGTCACCAGACGAGTCCAAAACTCATTCGTTCCCCATCTCTGCCCAGAAAGCAGGTACAACAAGTTTTGTGGTGCCTTTCAGCTGCCTACCGGGGTAGTGTAAAAACTACCAACAGAACTCGTTTCTGGCACCTTTGCCGGTAAAGCTGTGCATGGGGTGTGTTTGGAACATTTTGTCAGCAGCCGAGTCCAAAATTCAGCGATTCTCCATCTCAGCCCAGAAAGCAGGTAGAACAAGTTTTGTGGTGCCTTTCAGCTGCCTACCGGGGTACTGTAAAAACTACCAACAGAACTCGTTTCTGGCACCTTTCCCGGAGGAGTTGTGCATGGGGTGTGTTTGGAACATTTTGTCACCAGCCGAGTCCAAAATTCAGCGATTCTCCATCTCAGCCCAGAAAGCAGGTAGAACAAGTTTTGTAGTGCCTTTCTCTTGCCTACCGGGGTAGTGTAAAAACTACCAACAGAACTCGTTTCTGGCACCTTTGCCGGTGGAGTTGTGCATGGGGTGTGTTTGGAACATTTTGTCACCAGCCGAGTCCAAAACTCAGCTGTTCCCCATCTCAGCCCAGAAAGCAGGTAGAACAAGTTTTGTGGTGCCTTTCAGCTGCCTACCGGGGTAGTGTAAAAACTACCAACAGAACTCGTTTCTGGCACCCTCCCCGGTGGAGTTGTGTATGGGGTGTGTTTGGAACATTTTGTCAGCAGCCGAGTCCAAAATTCAGCCGTTCCTCCTCTCAGCCCAGAAAGCAGGTACAACAAGTTTTGTGGTGCCTTTCAGCTGCCTACCGGGGTACTGTAAAAACTACCAACAGAACTCGTTTCTGGCACCTTCCCCGGTGGAGTTGTGCATGGGGTGTGTTTGGAACATTTTTTCACCAGCCCAGTCCAAAATTCAGCTGTTCCCCATCTCAGCCCAGAAAGCAGGTAGAAAAACTTTTGTGGTGCCTTTCAGCTGCCTACCGGGGTACTGTAAAAACTACCAACAGAACTCGTTTCTGGCACCTTCCCCGGTGGAGTTGTGCATGGGGTGTGTTTGGAACATTTTGTCAGCAGCCGAGTCCAAAATTCAGCGATTCCCCATCTCAGCCCAGAAAGCAGGTAGAACAAGTTTTGTGGTGCCTTTCTCTTGCCTACCGGGGTACTGTAAAAACTACCAACAGAACTCGTTTCTGGCACCTTCCCCGGAGGAGTTGTGCATGGGGTGTGTTTGGAACATTTTGTCAGCAGCCGAGTCCAAAATTCAGCGATTCTCCATCTCAGCCCAGAAAGCAGGTAGAACAAGTTTTGTGGTGCCTTTCTCTTGCCTACCGGGGTACTGTAAAAACTACCAACAGAACTCGTTTCTGGCACCTTCCCCGGTGGAGTTGTGCATGGGGTGTGTTTGGAACATTTTGTCACCAGCCGAGTCCAAAATTCAGCTATTCCCCATCTCAGCCCAGAAAGCAGGTAGAACAAGTTTTGTGGTGCCTTTCAGCTGCCTACCGGGGTAGTGTAAAAACTACCAACAGAACTCGTTTCTGGCACCTTCCCCGGAGGAGTTGTGCATGGGGTGTGTTTGGAACATTTTGTCAGCAGCCGAGTCCAAAATTCAGCGATTCCCCATCTCAGCCCAGAAAGCAGGTAGCAAAACTTTTGTGGTGCCTTTCAGCTGCCTACCGGGGTAGTGTAAAAACTACCAACAGAACTCGTTTCTGGCCCCTTCCTCGGTGGAGTTGTGCATGGGGTGTGTTTGGAACATTTTGTCACCAGCCGAGTCCAAAACTCAGCTGTTCCCCATCTCAGCCCAGAAAGCAGGTAGAAAAACTTTTGTGGTGCCTTTCAGCTGCCTACCGGGGTAGTGTAAAAACTACCAACAGAACTCGTTTCTGGCACCTTCCCCGGTGGAGTTGTGCATGGGGTGTGTTTGGAACATTTTTACACAAGCCGAGTCCAAAATTCAGCGATTCCCCATCTCAGCCCAGAAAGCAGGTAGAACAAGTTTTGTAATGCCTTTCAGCTGCCTACCGGGGTAGTGTAAAAACTACCAACAGAACTCGTTTCTGGCACCTTCCCCGGTGGAGTTGTGCATGGGGTGTGTTTGGAACATTTTGTCACCAGCCGAGTCCAAAATTCAGCGATTCTCCATCTCAGCCCAGAAAGCAGGTAGAACAAGTTTTGTGGTGCCTTTCAGCTGCCTACCGGGGTACTGTAAAAACTACCAACAGAACTCGTTTCTGGCACATTTCCCGGTGGAGTTGTGCATGGGGTGTGTTTGGAACATTTTTTCACCAGCCGAGTCCAAAATTCAGCGATTCTCCATCTCAGCCCAGAAAGCAGGTAGAACAAGTTTTGTGGTGCCTTTCTCTTGCCTACCGGGGTACTGTAAAAACTACCAACAGAACTCGTTTCTGGCACCTTTCCCGGTGGAGTTGTGCATGGGGTGTGTTTGGAACATTTTGTCACCAGCCGAGTCCAAAATTCAGCGATTCCCCATCTCAGCCCAGAAAGCAGGTAGAACAAGTTTTGTGGTGCCTTTCAGCTGCCTACCGGGGTAGTGTAAAAACTACCAACAGAACTCGTTTCTGGCACCTTTGCCGGTGGAGCTGTGCATGGGGTGTGTTTGGAACATTTTGTCACCAGCCGAGTCCAAAATTCAACTGTTCCCCATCTCAGCCCAGAAAGCAGGTAGAACAAGTTTTGTGGTGCCTTTCAGCTGCCTACCGGGGTACTGTAAAAACTACCAACAGAACTCGTTTCTGGCACCTTCCCCGGAGGAGTTGTGCATGGGGTGTGTTTGGAACATTTTGTCACCAGCCGAGTCCAAAATTCAGCGATTCCCCATCTCAGCCCAGAAAGCAGGTAGCAAAACTTTTCTGGTGCCTTTCAGCTGCCTACCGGGGTAGTGTAAAAACTACCAACAGAACTCGTTTCTGGCCCCTTCCTCGGTGGAGTTGTGCATGGGGTGTGTTTGGAACATTTTGTCACCAGCCGAGTCCAAAACTCAGCCGTTCCCCATCTCTGCCCAGAAAGCAGGTAGAACAAGTTTTGTGGTGCCTTTCAGCTGCCTACCGGGGTAGTGTAAAAACTACCAACAGAACTCGTTTCTGGCACCTTTGCCGGTGGAGCTGTGCATGGGGTGTGTTTGGAACATTTTGTCAGCAGCCGAGTCCAAAATTCAGCGATTCTCCATCTCAGCCCAGAAAGCAGGTAGAACAAGTTTTGTGGTGCCTTTCAGCTGCCTACCGGGGTACTGTAAAAACTACCAACAGAACTCGTTTCTGGCACCTTTCCCGGAGGAGTTGTGCATGGGGTGTGTTTGGAACATTTTGTCACCAGCCGAGTCCAAAATTCAGCGATTCTCCATCTCAGCCCAGAAAGCAGGTAGAACAAGTTTTGTAGTGCCTTTCTCTTGCCTACCGGGGTAGTGTAAAAACTACCAACAGAACTCGTTTCTGGCACCTTTGCCGGTGGAGTTGTGCATGGGGTGTGTTTGGAACATTTTGTTACCAGCCGAGTCCAAAATTCAGCGATTCCCCATCTAAGCCCATAAAGCAGGTAGAAAAACTTTTGTGGTGCCTTTCAGCTGCCTACCGGGGTAGTGTAAAAACTACTAAGAGAACTCCTGTCTGGCACCTTCCCCGGTGGAGTTGTGCATGGGGTGTGTTTGGAACATTTTGTCAGCAGCCGAGTCCAAAATTCAGCCGTTCCCCATCTCAGCCCAGAAAGCAGGTACAACAAGTTTTGTGGTGCCTTTCAGCTGCCTACCGGGGTAGTGTAAAAACTACCAACAGAACTCGTTTCTGGCACCTTTGCCGGTGGAGGTGTGCATGGGGTGTGTTTGGAACATTTTGTCAGGAGCCGAGTCCAAAATTCAGCTGTTCCCCATCTAAGCCCAGAAAGCAGGTAGAACAAGTTTTGTAATGCCTTTCAGCTGCCTACCGGGGTAGTGTAAAAACTACCAACAGAACTCGTTTCTGGCACCTTTGCCGGTGGAGTTGTGCATGGGGTGTGTTTGGAACATTTTGTCACCAGCCGAGTCCAAAATTCAGCGATTCTCCATCTCAGCCCAGAAAGCAGGTAGAACAACTTTTTTGGTGCCTTTCTCTTGCCTACCAGGGTAGTGTAAAAACTACCAACAGAACTCGTTTCTGGCACCTTCCCCGGTGGAGTTGTGCATGGGGTGTGTTTGGAACATTTTGTCAGCAGCCGAGTCCAAAACTCAGCTATTCCCCATCTCGGCCCAGAAAGCAGGTAGCAAAACTTTTGTGGTGCCTTTCAGCTGCCTACCGGGGTAGTGTAAAAACTACCAACAGAACTCGTTTCTGGCACCTTCCCCGGTGGAGGTGTGCATGGGGTGTGTTTGGAACATTTTGTTACCAGCCGAGTCCAAAATTCAGCCGTTCCCCATCTCAGCCCAGAAAGCAGGTACAACAAGTTTTGTGGTGCCTTTCAGCTGCCTACCGGGGTAGTGTAAAAACTACCAACAGAACTCATTTCTGGCACCTTCCCCGGTGGAGTTGTGCATGGGGTGTGTTTGGAACATTTTGTCACCAGCCGAGTCCAAAATTCAGCGATTCCCCATCTCAGCCCAGAAAGCAGGTAGAACAAGTTTTGTGGTGCCTTTCAGCTGCCTACCGGGGTAGTGTAAAAACTACCAACAGAACTCGTTTCTGGCACCTTTCCCGGTGGAGTTGTTCATGGGGTGTGTTTGGAACATTTTGTCACCAGCCGAGTCCAAAATTCAGCTGTTCCCCATCTCAGCCCAGAAAGCAGGTAGCAAAACTTTTCTGGTGCCTTTCAGCTGCCTACCGGGGTAGTGTAAAAACTACCAACAGAACTCGTTTCTGGCCCCTTCCTCGGTGGAGTTGTGCATGGGGTGTGTTTGGAACATTTTGTCACCAGCCGAGTCCAAAACTCAGCCGTTCCCCATCTCTGCCCAGAAAGCAGGTAGAACAAGTTTTGTGGTGCCTTTCAGCTGCCTACCGGGGTAGTGTAAAAACTACCAACAGAACTCGTTTCTGGCACCTTTGCCGGTGGAGCTGTGCATGGGGTGTGTTTGGAACATTTTGTCAGCAGCCGAGTCCAAAATTCAGCGATTCTCCATCTCAGCCCAGAAAGCAGGTAGAACAAGTTTTGTGGTGCCTTTCAGCTGCCTACCGGGGTACTGTAAAAACTACCAACAGAACTCGTTTCTGGCACCTTTCCCGGAGGAGTTGTGCATGGGGTGTGTTTGGAACATTTTGTCACCAGCCGAGTCCAAAATTCAGCGATTCTCCATCTCAGCCCAGAAAGCAGGTAGAACAAGTTTTGTAGTGCCTTTCTCTTGCCTACCGGGGTAGTGTAAAAACTACCAACAGAACTCGTTTCTGGCACCTTTGCCGGTGGAGTTGTGCATGGGGTGTGTTTGGAACATTTTGTTACCAGCCGAGTCCAAAATTCAGCGATTCCCCATCTAAGCCCATAAAGCAGGTAGAAAAACTTTTGTGGTGCCTTTCAGCTGCCTACCGGGGTAGTGTAAAAACTACTAAGAGAACTCCTGTCTGGCACCTTCCCCGGTGGAGTTGTGCATGGGGTGTGTTTGGAACATTTTGTCAGCAGCCGAGTCCAAAATTCAGCCGTTCCCCATCTCAGCCCAGAAAGCAGGTACAACAAGTTTTGTGGTGCCTTTCAGCTGCCTACCGGGGTAGTGTAAAAACTACCAACAGAACTCGTTTCTGGCACCTTTGCCGGTGGAGGTGTGCATGGGGTGTGTTTGGAACATTTTGTCAGGAGCCGAGTCCAAAATTCAGCTGTTCCCCATCTAAGCCCAGAAAGCAGGTAGAACAAGTTTTGTAATGCCTTTCAGCTGCCTACCGGGGTAGTGTAAAAACTACCAACAGAACTCGTTTCTGGCACCTTTGCCGGTGGAGTTGTGCATGGGGTGTGTTTGGAACATTTTGTCACCAGCCGAGTCCAAAATTCAGCGATTCTCCATCTCAGCCCAGAAAGCAGGTAGAACAACTTTTTTGGTGCCTTTCTCTTGCCTACCAGGGTAGTGTAAAAACTACCAACAGAACTCGTTTCTGGCACCTTCCCCGGTGGAGTTGTGCATGGGGTGTGTTTGGAACATTTTGTCAGCAGCCGAGTCCAAAACTCAGCTATTCCCCATCTCGGCCCAGAAAGCAGGTAGCAAAACTTTTGTGGTGCCTTTCAGCTGCCTACCGGGGTAGTGTAAAAACTACCAACAGAACTCGTTTCTGGCACCTTCCCCGGTGGAGGTGTGCATGGGGTGTGTTTGGAACATTTTGTTACCAGCCGAGTCCAAAATTCAGCCGTTCCCCATCTCAGCCCAGAAAGCAGGTACAACAAGTTTTGTGGTGCCTTTCAGCTGCCTACCGGGGTAGTGTAAAAACTACCAACAGAACTCATTTCTGGCACCTTCCCCGGTGGAGTTGTGCATGGGGTGTGTTTGGAACATTTTGTCACCAGCCGAGTCCAAAATTCAGCGATTCCCCATCTCAGCCCAGAAAGCAGGTAGAACAAGTTTTGTGGTGCCTTTCAGCTGCCTACCGGGGTAGTGTAAAAACTACCAACAGAACTCGTTTCTGGCACCTTTCCCGGTGGAGTTGTTCATGGGGTGTGTTTGGAACATTTTGTCACCAGCCGAGTCCAAAATTCAGCTGTTCCCCATCTCAGCCCAGAAAGCAGGTAGAACAAGTTTTGTGGTGCCTTTCAGCTGCCTACCAGGGTACTGTAAAAACTACCAACAGAACTCGTTTCTGGCACCTTCCCCGGTGGAGTTGTGCATGGGGTGTGTTTGGAACATTTTGTCACCAGCCGAGTCCAAAACTCAGCTGTTCCCCATCTCAGCCCAGAAAGCAGGTAGAACAAGTTTTGTAATGCCTTTCAGCTGCCTACCGGGGTAGTGTAAAAACTACCAACAGAACTCGTTTCTGGCACCTTTGCCGGTGGAGCTGTGCATGGGGTGTGTTTGGAACATTTTGTTACCAGCCGAGTCCAAAATTCAGCCGTTCCCCATCTCAGCCCAGAAAGCAGGTAGAACAAGTTTTGTGGTGCCTTTCAGCTGCCTACCGGGGTAGTGTAAAAACTACCAACAGAACTCCTTTCTCGCACCTTCCCCGGTGGAGTTGTGCATGGGGTGTGTTTGGAACATTTTGTCAGCAGCCGAGTCCAAACTTCAGCTGATCCCCATCTCAGCCCAGAAAGCAGGTACAACAAGTTTTGTGGTGCCTTTCAGCTGCCTACCGGGGTAGTGTAAAAACTACCAACAGAACTCGTTTCTGGCACCTTCCCCGGTGGAGGTGTGCATGGGGTGTGTTTGGAACATTTTGTTACCAGCCGAGTCCAAAATTCAGCCGTTCCCCATCTCAGCCCAGAAAGCAGGTACAACAAGTTTTGTGGTGCCTTTCAGCTGCCTACCGGGGTAGTGTAAAAACTACCAACAGAACTCGTTTCTGGCACCTTCCTCGGTGGAGTTGTGCATGGGGTGTGTTTGGAACATTTTGTCACCAGCCGAGTCCAAAATTCAGCTGTTCCCCATCTCAGCCCAGAAAGCAGGTAGAACAAGTTTTGTGGTGCCTTTCAGCTGCCTACCGGGGTAGTGTAAAAACTACCAACAGAACTCGTTTCTGGCACCTTCCCCGGTGGAGTTGTGCATGGGGTGTGTTTGGAACATTTTGTCACCAGCCGAGTCCAAAATTCAGCCGTTCCTCATCTCAGCCCAGAAAGCAGGTACAACAAGTTTTGTGGTGCCTTTCAGCTGCCTACCGGGGTAGTGTAAAAACTACCAACAGAACTCGTTTCTGGCACCTTTGCCGGTGGAGCTGTGCATGGGGTGTGTTTGGAACATTTTGTCAGCAGCCGAGTCCAAAATTCAGCTGTTCCCCATCTCAGCCCAGAAAGCAGGTACAACAAGTTTTGTGGTGCCTTTCAGCTGCCTACTGGGGTAGTGTAAAAACTACCAACAGAACTCGTTTCTGGCACCTTCCCCGGTGGAGCTGTGCATGGGGTGTGTTTGGAACATTTTGTTACCAGCCGAGTCCAAAATTCAGCTATTCCCCATCTCAGCCCAGAAAGCAGGTAGAACAAGTTTTGTGGTGCCTTTCAGCTGCCTACCGGGGTAGTGTAAAAACTACCAACAGAACTCGTTTCTGGCACCTTCCCCGGTGGAGTTGTGCATGGGGTGTGTTTGGAACATTTTGTCACCAGCCGAGTCCAAAATTCAGCCGTTCCCCATCTCTGCCCAGAAAGCAGGTACAACAAGTTTTTTGGTGCCTTTCAGCTGCCTACCGGGGTAGTGTAAAAACTACCAACAGAACTCGTTTCTGGCACCTTCCCCGGTGGAGTTGTGCATGGGGTGTGTTTGGAACATTTTGTCAGCAGCCGAGTCCAAAATTCAGCTATTCTCCATCTCAGCCCAGAAAGCAGGTAGAACAAGTTTTGTAGTGCCTTTCTCTTGCCTACCGGGGTAGTGTAAAAACTACCAACAGAACTCGTTTCTGGCACCTTCCCCGGAGGAGTTGTGCATGGGGTGTGTTTGGAACATTTTGTCACCAGCCAAGTCCAAAATTCAGCGATTCCCCATCTCAGCCCAGAAAGCAGGTAGAACAAGTTTTGTGGTGCCTTTCAGCTGCCTACCGGGGTAGTGTAAAAACTACCAACAGAACTCGTTTCTGGCACCTTCCCCGGTGGAGTTGTGCATGGGGTGTGTTTGGAACATTTTGTTACCAGCCGAGTCCAAAATTCAGCCGTTCCCCATCTCAGCCCAGAAAGCAGGCACAACAAGTTTTGTGGTGCCTTTCAGCTGCCTACCGGGGTAGTGTAAAAACTACCAACAGAACTCGTTTCTGGCACCTTCCCCGGTGGAGGTGTGCATGGGGTGTGTTTGGAACATTTTTTCACCAGCCGAGTCCAAAACTCAGCTGTTCCCCATCTCAGCCCAGAAAGCAGGTACAACAAGTTTTGTGGTGCCTTTCAGCTGCCTACCGGGGTACTGTAAAAACTACCAACAGAACTCGTTTCTGGCACCTTCCCCGGAGGAGTTGTGCATGGGGTGTGTTTGGAACATTTTGTCACCAGCCGAGTCCAAAATTCAGCTGTTCCCCATCTCAGCCCAGAAAGCAGGTAGAACAAGTTTTGTGGTGCCTTTCTCTTGCCTACCGGGGTACTGTAAAAACTACCAACAGAACTCGTTTCTGGCACCTTCCCCGGAGGAGTTGTGCATGGGGTGTGTTTGGAACATTTTGTCACCAGCCGAGTCCAAAATTCAGCCGTTCCTCATCTCAGCCCAGAAAGCAGGTACAACAAGTTTTGTGGTGCCTTTCAGCTGCCTACCGGGGTAGTGTAAAAACTACCAACAGAACTCGTTTCTGGCACCTTTGCCGGTGGAGCTGTGCATGGGGTGTGTTTGGAACATTTTGTCAGCAGCCGAGTCCAAAATTCAGCGATTCTCCATCTCAGCCCAGAAAGCAGGTACAACAAGTTTTGTGGTGCCTTTCAGCTGCCTACCGGGGTAGTGTAAAAACTACCAACAGAACTCGTTTCTGGCACCTTCCCCGGTGGAGGTGTGCATGGGGTGTGTTTGGAACATTTTTTCACCAGCCGAGTCCAAAATTCAGCCGTTCCCCATCTCAGCCCAGAAATCAGGTACAACAAGTTTTGTGGTGCCTTTCAGCTGCCTACCGGGGTACTGTAAAAACTACCAACAGAACTCGTTTCTGGCACCTTTGCCGGTGGAGTTGTGCATGGGGTGTGTTTGGAACATTTTGTCACCAGCCGAGTCCAAAATTCAGCTGTTCCCCATCTCAGCCCAGAAAGCAGGTAGAACAAGTTTTGTGGTGCCTTTCAGCTGCCTACCGGGGTAGTGTAAAAACTACCAACAGAACTCGTTTCTGGCACCTTCCCCGGTGGAGTTGTGCATGGGGTGTGTTTGGAACATTTTGTCACCAGCCGAGTCCAAAATTCAGCCGTTCCTCATCTCAGCCCAGAAAGCAGGTACAACAAGTTTTGTGGTGCCTTTCAGCTGCCTACCGGGGTAGTGTAAAAACTACCAACAGAACTCGTTTCTGGCACCTTTGCCGGTGGAGCTGTGCATGGGGTGTGTTTGGAACATTTTGTCAGCAGCCGAGTCCAAAATTCAGCTGTTCCCCATCTCAGCCCAGAAAGCAGGTACAACAAGTTTTGTGGTGCCTTTCAGCTGCCTACTGGGGTAGTGTAAAAACTACCAACAGAACTCGTTTCTGGCACCTTCCCCGGTGGAGCTGTGCATGGGGTGTGTTTGGAACATTTTGTTACCAGCCGAGTCCAAAATTCAGCTATTCCCCATCTCAGCCCAGAAAGCAGGTAGAACAAGTTTTGTGGTGCCTTTCAGCTGCCTACCGGGGTAGTGTAAAAACTACCAACAGAACTCGTTTCTGGCACCTTCCCCGGTGGAGTTGTGCATGGGGTGTGTTTGGAACATTTTGTCACCAGCCGAGTCCAAAATTCAGCCGTTCCCCATCTCTGCCCAGAAAGCAGGTACAACAAGTTTTTTGGTGCCTTTCAGCTGCCTACCGGGGTAGTGTATAAACTACCAACAGAACTCATTTCTGGCACCTTCCCCGGTGGAGTTGTGCATGGGGTGTGTTTGGAACATTTTGTCACCAGCCGAGTCCAAAATTCAGCTATTCTCCATCTCAGCCCAGAAAGCAGGTAGAACAAGTTTTGTAGTGCCTTTCTCTTGCCTACCGGGGTAGTGTAAAAACTACCAACAGAACTCGTTTCTGGCACCTTCCCCGGAGGAGTTGTGCATGGGGTGTGTTTGGAACATTTTGTCACCAGCCAAGTCCAAAATTCAGCGATTCCCCATCTCAGCCCAGAAAGCAGGTAGAACAAGTTTTGTGGTGCCTTTCAGCTGCCTACCGGGGTAGTGTAAAAACTACCAACAGAACTCGTTTCTGGCACCTTCCCCGGTGGAGTTGTGCATGGGGTGTGTTTGGAACATTTTGTTACCAGCCGAGTCCAAAATTCAGCCGTTCCCCATCTCAGCCCAGAAAGCAGGTAGAACAAGTTTTGTGGTGCCTTTCAGCTGCCTACCGGGGTAGTGTAAAAACTACCAACAGAACTCGTTTCTGGCACCTTCCCCGGTGGAGTTGTGCATGGGGTGTGTTTGGAACATTTTGTCACCAGCCGAGTCCAAAATTCAGCGATTCTCCATCTCAGCCCAGAAAGCAGGTACAACAAGTTTTGTGGTGCCTTTCAGCTGCCTACCGGGGTAGTGTAAAAACTACCAACAGAACTCGTTTCTGGCACCTTCCCCGGTGGAGTTGTGCATGGGGTGTGTTTGGAACATTTTGTCAGGAGCCGAGTCCAAAATTCAGCGATTCTCCATCTCAGCCCAGAAAGCAGGTAGAACAAGTTTTGTGGTGCCTTTCTCTTGCCTACCAGGGTACTGTAAAAACTACCAACAGAACTCGTTTCTGGCACCTTCCCCGGTGGAGGTGTGCATGGGGTGTGTTTGGAACATTTTGTCAGCAGCCGAGTCCAAAATTCAGCCGTTCCCCATCTCAGCCCAGAAAGCAGGTACAACAAGTTTTGTGGTGCCTTTCAGCTGCCTACCGGGGTACTGTAAAAACTACCAACAGAACTCGTTTCTGGCACCTTCCCCGGTGGAGTTGTGCATGGGGTGTGTTTGGAACATTTTGTCACCAGCCGAGTCCAAAATTCAGCGATTCCCCATCTCAGCCCAGAAAGCAGGTAGCAAAACTTTTGTGGTGTCTTTCAGCTGCCTACCGGGGTACTGTAAAAACTACCAACAGAACTCATTTCTGGCACCTTTGGCGGTGGAGCTGTGCATGGGGTGTGTTTGGAACATTTTGTCACCAGCCGAGTCCAAAATTCAGCTGCTCCCCATCTCAGCCCAGAAAGCAGGTAGAACAAGTTTTGTGGTGCCTTTCTCTTGCCTACCAGGGTACTGTAAAAACTACCAACAGAACTCGTTTCTGGCACCTTCCCCGGTGGAGGTGTGCATGGGGTGTGTTTGGAACATTTTGTCAGCAGCCGAGTCCAAAATTCAGCCGTTCCCCATCTCAGCCCAGAAAGCAGGTACAACAAGTTTTGTGGTGCCTTTCAGCTGCCTACCGGGGTAGTGTAAAAACTACCAACAGAACTCGTTTCTGGCACCTTCCTCGGTGGAGTTGTGCATGGGGTGTGTTTGGAACATTTTGTCACCAGCCGAGTCCAAAATTCAGCTGTTCCCCATCTAAGCCCAGAAAGCAGGTACAACAAGTTTTGTGGTGCCTTTCAGCTGCCTACCGGGGTAGTGTAAAAACTACCAACAGAACTCGTTTCTGGCACCTTTGCCGGTGGAGCTGTGCATGGGGTGTGTTTGGAACATTTTGTCACCAGCCGAGTCCAAAATTCAGCCGTTCCTCATCTCAGCCCAGAAAGCAGGTACAACAAGTTTTGTGGTGCCTTTCAGCTGCCTACCGGGGTAGTGTAAAAACTACCAACAGAACTCGTTTCTGGCACCTTTGCCGGTGGAGCTGTGCATGGGGTGTGTTTGGAACATTTTGTTACCAGCCGAGTCCAAAATTCAGCTATTCCCCATCTCAGCCCAGAAAGCAGGTAGAACAACTTTTGTGGTGCCTTTCAGCTGCCTACCGGGGTAGTGTAAAAACTACCAACAGAACTCGTTTCTGGCACCTTTGCCGGTGGAGCTGTGCATGGGGTGTGTTTGGAACATTTTGTCACCAGCCGAGTCCAAAATTCAGCTGTTCCCCATCTCAGCCCAGAAAGCAGGTACAACAAGTTTTGTGGTGCCTTTCAGCTGCCTACCGGGGTAGTGTAAAAACTACCAACAGAACTCGTTTCTGGCACCTTTGCCGGTGGAGTTGTGCATGGGGTGTGTTTGGAACATTTTGTCACCAGCCGAGTCCAAAATTCAGCGATTCTCCATCTCAGCCCAGAAAGCAGGTAGAACAAGTTTTTTGGTGCCTTTCTCTTGCCTACCGGGGTACTGTAAAAACTACCAACAGAACTCGTTTCTGGCACCTTCCCCGGTAGAGGTGTGCATGGGGTGTGTTTGGAACATTTTTACACAAGCCGAGTCCAAAATTCAGCGATTCCCCATCTCAGCCCAGAAAGCAGGTAGCAAAACTTTTGTGGTGCCTTTCAGCTGCCTACCGGGGTAGTGTAAAAACTACCAACAGAACTCGTTTCTGGCACCTTTGCCGGTGGAGCTGTGCATGGGGTGTGTTTGGAACATTTTGTCAGCAGCCGAGTCCAAAATTCAGCGATTCTCCATCTCAGCCCAGAAAGCAGGTACAACAAGTTTTGTGGTGCCTTTCAGCTGCCTACCGGGGTACTGTAAAAACTACCAACAGAACTCGTTTCTGGCACCTTTGCCGGTGGAGCTGTGCATGGGGTGTGTTTGGAACATTTTGTCACCAGCCGAGTCCAAAATTCAGCTGTTCCCCATCTCAGCCCAGAAAGCAGGTAGAACAAGTTTTGTGGTGCCTTTCAGCTGCCTACCGGGGTAGTGTAAAAACTACCAACAGAACTCCTTTCTGGCACCTTCCTCGGTGGAGTTGTGCATGGGGTGTGTTTGGAACATTTTGTCAGCAGCCGAGTCCAAAATTCAGCCGTTCCCCATCTCAGCCCAGAAAGCAGGTACAACAAGTTTTGTGGTGCCTTTCAGCTGCCTACCGGGGTACTGTAAAAACTACCAACAGAACTCGTTTCTGGCACCTTTGCCGGTGGAGCTGTGCATGGGGTGTGTTTGGAACATTTTGTCAGCAGCCGAGTCCAAAATTCAGCCGTTCCTCATCTCAGCCCAGAAAGCAGGTACAACAAGTTTTGTGGTGCCTTTCAGCTGCCTACCGGGGTAGTGTAAAAACTACCAACAGAACTCGTTTCTGGCACCTTTGCCGGTGGAGCTGTGCATGGGGTGTGTTTGGAACATTTTGTCACCAGCCGAGTCCAAAATTCAGCGATTCTCCATCTCAGCCCAGAAAGCAGGTACAACAAGTTTTGTGGTGCCTTTCAGCTGCCTACCGGGGTACTGTAAAAACTACCAACAGAACTCGTTTCTGGCACCTTCCCCGGTGGAGGTGTGCATGGGGTGTTTTTGGAACATTTTGTCAGCAGCCGAGTCCAAAATTCAGCTGTTCCCCATCTCAGCCCAGAAAGCAGGTAGAACAAGTTTTGTGGTGCCTTTCAGCTGCCTACCGGGGTAGTGTAAAAACTACCAACAGAACTCCTTTCTGGCACCTTCCTCGGTGGAGTTGTGCATGGGGTGTGTTTGGAACATTTTGTCACCAGCCGAGTCCAAAATTCAGCCGTTCCCCATCTCAGCCCAGAAAGCAGGTACAACAAGTTTTGTGGTGCCTTTCAGCTGCCTACCGGGGTACTGTAAAAACTACCAACAGAACTCGTTTCTGGCACCTTTGCCGGTGGAGCTGTGCATGGGGTGTGTTTGGAACATTTTGTCAGCAGCCGAGTCCAAAATTCAGCCGTTCCTCATCTCAGCCCAGAAAGCAGGTACAACAAGTTTTGTGGTGCCTTTCAGCTGCCTACCGGGGTAGTGTAAAAACTACCAACAGAACTCGTTTCTGGCACCTTTGCCGGTGGAGCTGTGCATGGGGTGTGTTTGGAACATTTTGTCACCAGCCGAGTCCAAAATTCAGCGCTTCCCCATCTCAGCCCAGAAAGCAGGTACAACAAGTTTTGTGGTGCCTTTCAGCTGCCTACCGGGGTAGTGTAAAAACTACCAACAGAACTCGTTTCTGGCACCTTCCCCGGTGGAGTTGTGCATGGGGTGTGTTTGGAACATTTTTTCAGCAGCCGAGTCCAAACTTCAGCTGATCCCCATCTCAGCCCAGAAAGCAGGTACAACAAGTTTTGTGGTGCCTTTCAGCTGCCTACCGGGGTACTGTAAAAACTACCAACAGAACTCGTTTCTGGCACCTTCCCCGGTGGAGTTGTGCATGGGGTGTGTTTGGAACATTTTGTCACCAGCCGAGTCCAAAATTCAGCCGTTCCCCATCTCTGCCCAGAAAGCAGGTACAACAAGTTTTGTGGTGCCTTTCAGCTGCCTACCGGGGTACTGTAAAAACTACCAACAGAACTCGTTTCTGGCACCTTCCCCGGTGGAGTTGTGCATGGGGTGTGTTTGGAACATTTTGTCACCAGCCGAGTCCAAAATTCAGCGATTCCCCATCTCAGCCCAGAAAGCAGGTAGCAAAACTTTTGTGGTGTCTTTCAGCTGCCTACCGGGGTACTGTAAAAACTACCAACAGAACTCATTTCTGGCACCTTTGGCGGTGGAGCTGTGCATGGGGTGTGTTTGGAACATTTTGTCACCAGCCGAGTCCAAAATTCAGCTGCTCCCCATCTCAGCCCAGAAAGCAGGTAGAACAAGTTTTGTGGTGCCTTTCTCTTGCCTACCAGGGTACTGTAAAAACTACCAACAGAACTCGTTTCTGGCACCTTCCCCGGTGGAGGTGTGCATGGGGTGTGTTTGGAACATTTTGTCAGCAGCCGAGTCCAAAATTCAGCCGTTCCCCATCTCAGCCCAGAAAGCAGGTACAACAAGTTTTGTGGTGCCTTTCAGCTGCCTACCGGGGTAGTGTAAAAACTACCAACAGAACTCGTTTCTGGCACCTTCCTCGGTGGAGTTGTGCATGGGGTGTGTTTGGAACATTTTGTCACCAGCCGAGTCCAAAATTCAGCTGTTCCCCATCTAAGCCCAGAAAGCAGGTACAACAAGTTTTGTGGTGCCTTTCAGCTGCCTACCGGGGTAGTGTAAAAACTACCAACAGAACTCGTTTCTGGCACCTTTGCCGGTGGAGCTGTGCATGGGGTGTGTTTGGAACATTTTGTCACCAGCCGAGTCCAAAATTCAGCCGTTCCTCATCTCAGCCCAGAAAGCAGGTACAACAAGTTTTGTGGTGCCTTTCAGCTGCCTACCGGGGTAGTGTAAAAACTACCAACAGAACTCGTTTCTGGCACCTTTGCCGGTGGAGCTGTGCATGGGGTGTGTTTGGAACATTTTGTTACCAGCCGAGTCCAAAATTCAGCTATTCCCCATCTCAGCCCAGAAAGCAGGTAGAACAACTTTTGTGGTGCCTTTCAGCTGCCTACCGGGGTAGTGTAAAAACTACCAACAGAACTCGTTTCTGGCACCTTTGCCGGTGGAGCTGTGCATGGGGTGTGTTTGGAACATTTTGTCACCAGCCGAGTCCAAAATTCAGCTGTTCCCCATCTCAGCCCAGAAAGCAGGTACAACAAGTTTTGTGGTGCCTTTCAGCTGCCTACCGGGGTAGTGTAAAAACTACCAACAGAACTCGTTTCTGGCACCTTTGCCGGTGGAGTTGTGCATGGGGTGTGTTTGGAACATTTTGTCACCAGCCGAGTCCAAAATTCAGCGATTCTCCATCTCAGCCCAGAAAGCAGGTAGAACAAGTTTTTTGGTGCCTTTCTCTTGCCTACCGGGGTACTGTAAAAACTACCAACAGAACTCGTTTCTGGCACCTTCCCCGGTAGAGGTGTGCATGGGGTGTGTTTGGAACATTTTTACACAAGCCGAGTCCAAAATTCAGCGATTCCCCATCTCAGCCCAGAAAGCAGGTAGCAAAACTTTTGTGGTGCCTTTCAGCTGCCTACCGGGGTAGTGTAAAAACTACCAACAGAACTCGTTTCTGGCACCTTTGCCGGTGGAGCTGTGCATGGGGTGTGTTTGGAACATTTTGTCAGCAGCCGAGTCCAAAATTCAGCGATTCTCCATCTCAGCCCAGAAAGCAGGTACAACAAGTTTTGTGGTGCCTTTCAGCTGCCTACCGGGGTACTGTAAAAACTACCAACAGAACTCGTTTCTGGCACCTTTGCCGGTGGAGCTGTGCATGGGGTGTGTTTGGAACATTTTGTCACCAGCCGAGTCCAAAATTCAGCTGTTCCCCATCTCAGCCCAGAAAGCAGGTAGAACAAGTTTTGTGGTGCCTTTCAGCTGCCTACCGGGGTAGTGTAAAAACTACCAACAGAACTCCTTTCTGGCACCTTCCTCGGTGGAGTTGTGCATGGGGTGTGTTTGGAACATTTTGTCAGCAGCCGAGTCCAAAATTCAGCCGTTCCCCATCTCAGCCCAGAAAGCAGGTACAACAAGTTTTGTGGTGCCTTTCAGCTGCCTACCGGGGTACTGTAAAAACTACCAACAGAACTCGTTTCTGGCACCTTTGCCGGTGGAGCTGTGCATGGGGTGTGTTTGGAACATTTTGTCAGCAGCCGAGTCCAAAATTCAGCCGTTCCTCATCTCAGCCCAGAAAGCAGGTACAACAAGTTTTGTGGTGCCTTTCAGCTGCCTACCGGGGTAGTGTAAAAACTACCAACAGAACTCGTTTCTGGCACCTTTGCCGGTGGAGCTGTGCATGGGGTGTGTTTGGAACATTTTGTCACCAGCCGAGTCCAAAATTCAGCGATTCTCCATCTCAGCCCAGAAAGCAGGTACAACAAGTTTTGTGGTGCCTTTCAGCTGCCTACCGGGGTACTGTAAAAACTACCAACAGAACTCGTTTCTGGCACCTTCCCCGGTGGAGGTGTGCATGGGGTGTTTTTGGAACATTTTGTCAGCAGCCGAGTCCAAAATTCAGCTGTTCCCCATCTCAGCCCAGAAAGCAGGTAGAACAAGTTTTGTGGTGCCTTTCAGCTGCCTACCGGGGTAGTGTAAAAACTACCAACAGAACTCCTTTCTGGCACCTTCCTCGGTGGAGTTGTGCATGGGGTGTGTTTGGAACATTTTGTCACCAGCCGAGTCCAAAATTCAGCCGTTCCCCATCTCAGCCCAGAAAGCAGGTACAACAAGTTTTGTGGTGCCTTTCAGCTGCCTACCGGGGTACTGTAAAAACTACCAACAGAACTCGTTTCTGGCACCTTTGCCGGTGGAGCTGTGCATGGGGTGTGTTTGGAACATTTTGTCAGCAGCCGAGTCCAAAATTCAGCCGTTCCTCATCTCAGCCCAGAAAGCAGGTACAACAAGTTTTGTGGTGCCTTTCAGCTGCCTACCGGGGTAGTGTAAAAACTACCAACAGAACTCGTTTCTGGCACCTTTGCCGGTGGAGCTGTGCATGGGGTGTGTTTGGAACATTTTGTCACCAGCCGAGTCCAAAATTCAGCGCTTCCCCATCTCAGCCCAGAAAGCAGGTACAACAAGTTTTGTGGTGCCTTTCAGCTGCCTACCGGGGTAGTGTAAAAACTACCAACAGAACTCGTTTCTGGCACCTTCCCCGGTGGAGTTGTGCATGGGGTGTGTTTGGAACATTTTTTCAGCAGCCGAGTCCAAACTTCAGCTGATCCCCATCTCAGCCCAGAAAGCAGGTACAACAAGTTTTGTGGTGCCTTTCAGCTGCCTACCGGGGTACTGTAAAAACTACCAACAGAACTCGTTTCTGGCACCTTCCCCGGTGGAGTTGTGCATGGGGTGTGTTTGGAACATTTTGTCACCAGCCGAGTCCAAAATTCAGCCGTTCCCCATCTCTGCCCAGAAAGCAGGTACAACAAGTTTTGTGGTGCCTTTCAGCTGCCTACCGGGGTAGTGTAAAAACTACCAACAGAACTCGTTTCTGGCACCTTTCCCGGTGGAGTTGTGCATGGGGTGTGTTTGGAACATTTTGTCACCAGCCGAGTCCAAAATTCAGCGATTCTCCATCTCAGCCCAGAAAGCAGGTAGAACAAGTTTTGTGGTGCCTTTCAGCTGCCTACCGGGGTACTGTAAAAACTACCAACAGAACTCGTTTCTGGCACCTTCCCCGGAGGAGTTGTGCATGGGGTGTGTTTGGAACATTTTGTCACCAGCCGAGTCCAAAATTCAGCGATTCTCCATCTCAGCCCAGAAAGCAGGTACAACAAGTTTTGTGGTGCCTTTCAGCTGCCTACCGGGGTAGTGTAAAAACTACCAACAGAACTCGTTTCTGGCACCTTCCCCGGTGGAGTTGTGCATGGGGTGTGTTTGGAACATTTTGTCACCAGCCGAGTCCAAAATTCAGCTGTTCCCCATCTCAGCCCAGAAAGCAGGTAGAACAAGTTTTGTAATGCCTTTCAGCTGCCTACCGGGGTAGTGTAAAAACTACCAACAGAACTCGTTTCTGGCACCTTTCCCGGTGGAGTTGTGCATGGGGTGTGTTTGGAACATTTTTTCACCAGCCGAGTCCAAAATTCAGCGATTCTCCTCTCAGCCCAGAAAGCAGGTAGAACAAGTTTTGTGGTGCCTTTCTCTTGCCTACCGGGGTACTGTAAAAACTACCAACAGAACTCGTTTCTGGCACCTTCCCCGGTGGAGTTGTGCATGGGGTGTGTTTGGAACATTTTGTCAGCAGCCGAGTCCAAAACTCAGCTGTTCCCCATCTCAGCCCAGAAAGCAGGTAGCAAAACTTTTGTGGTGCCTTTCAGCTGCCTACCGGGGTAGTGTAAAAACTACCAACAGAACTCGTTTCTGGCACCTTTGCCGGTGGAGTTGTGCATGGGGTGTGTTTGGAACATTTTGTTACCAGCCGAGTCCAAAATTCAGCCGTTCCCCATCTCAGCCCAGAAAGCAGGTAGAACAAGTTTTGTGGTGCCTTTCTCTTGCCTACCGGGGTACTGTAAAAACTACCAACAGAACTCCTTTCTGGCACCTTCCCCGGTGGAGTTGTGCATGGGGTGTGTTTGGAACATTTTGTCACCAGCCGAGTCCAAAATTCAGCGATTCCCCGTTTCAGCCCAGAAAGCAGGTAGCAAAACTTTTGTGGTGCCTTTCAGCTGCCTACCGGGGTAGTGTAAAAACTACCAACAGAACTCCTTTCTCGCACCTTCCCCGGTGGAGTTGTGCATGGGGTGTGTTTGGAACATTTTTTCACCAGCCGAGTCCAAACTTCAGCTGATCCCCATCTCAGCCCAGAAAGCAGGTACAACAAGTTTTGTGGTGCCTTTCAGCTGCCTACCGGGGTAGTGTAAAAACTACCAACAGAACTCGTTTCTGGCACCTTCCCCGGTGGAGGTGTGCATGGGGTGTGTTTGGAACATTTTGTCACCAGCCGAGTCCAAAATTCAGCCGTTCCCCATCTCAGCCCAGAAAGCAGGTAGAACAAGTTTTGTGGTGCCTTTCAGCTGCCTACCGGGGTAGTGTAAAAACTACCAACAGAACTCGTTTCTGGCACCTTTCCCGGTGGAGGTGTGCATGGGGTGTGTTTGGAACATTTTGTCACCAGCCGAGTCCAAAATTCAGCGATTCTCCATCTCAGCCCAGAAAGCAGGTAGAACAAGTTTTGTGGTGCCTTTCAGCTGCCTACCGGGGTAGTGTAAAAACTACCAACAGAACTCGTTTCTGGCACCTTCCCCGGAGGAGTTGTGCATGGGGTGTGTTTGGAACATTTTGTCACCAGCCGAGTCCAAAATTCAGCGATTCTCCTTCTCAGCCCAGAAAGCAGGTAGAACAAGTTTTGTGGTGCCTTTCAGCTGCCTACCGGGGTAGTGTAAAAACTACCAACAGAACTCGTTTCTGGCACCTTCCCCGGTGGAGGTGTGCATGGGGTGTGTTTGGAACATTTTGTCACCAGCCGAGTCCAAAATTCAGCGATTCTCCATCTCAGCCCAGAAAGCAGGTACAACAAGTTTTGTAATGCCTTTCAGCTGCCTACCGGGGTAGTGTAAAAACTACCAACAGAACTCGTTTCTGGCACCTTTCCCGGTGGAGTTGTGCATGGGGTGTGTTTGGAACATTTTGTCACCAGCCGAGTCCAAAATTCAGCGATTCTCCTCTCAGCCCAGAAAGCAGGTAGAACAAGTTTTGTGGTGCCTTTCTCTTGCCTACCGGGGTACTGTAAAAACTACCAACAGAACTCGTTTCTGGCACCTTCCCCGGTGGAGTTGTGCATGGGGTGTGTTTGGAACATTTTGTCAGCAGCCGAGTCCAAAACTCAGCTGTTCCCCATCTCAGCCCAGAAAGCAGGTAGCAAAACTTTTGTGGTGCCTTTCAGCTGCCTACCGGGGTACTGTAAAAACTACCAACAGAACTCGTTTCTGGCACCTTCCCCGGTGGAGTTGTGCATGGGGTGTGTTTGGAACATTTTGTCACCAGCCGAGTCCAAAATTCAGCGATTCCCCATCTCAGCCCAGAAAGCAGGTAGAACAAGTTTTGTGGTGCCTTTCAGCTGCCTACCGGGGTAGTGTAAAAACTACCAACAGAACTCGTTTCTGGCACCTTTCCCGGTGGAGTTGTTCATGGGGTGTGTTTGGAACATTTTGTCACCAGCCGAGTCCAAACTTCAGCTGATCCCCATCTCAGCCCAGAAAGCAGGTAGAACAAGTTTTGTGGTGCCTTTCAGCTGCCTACCGGGGTAGTGTAAAAACTACCAACAGAACTCGTTTCTGGCACCTTCCCCGGAGGAGTTGTGCATGGGGTGTGTTTGGAACATTTTGTCAGCAGCCGAGTCCAAAACTCAGCGATTCTCCATCTCAGCCCAGAAAGCAGGTACAACAAGTTTTGTAATGCCTTTCAGCTGCCTACCGGGGTAGTGTAAAAACTACCAACAGAACTCGTTTCTGGCACCTTCCCCGGTGGAGTTGTGCATGGGGTGTGTTTGGAACATTTTGTCAGCAGCCGAGTCCAAAATTCAGCGGTTCCCCATCTCAGCCCAGAAAGCAGGTAGAACAACTTTTGTGGTGCCTTTCAGCTGCCTACCGGGGTAGTGTAAAAACTACCAACAGAACTCGTTTCTGGCACCTTTGCCGGTGGAGTTGTGCATGGGGTGTGTTTGGAACATTTTGTTACCAGCCGAGTCCAAAATTCAGCGATTCTCCATCTCAGCCCAGAAAGCAGGTAGAACAAGTTTTGTGGTGCCTTTCAGCTGCCTACCGGGGTACTGTAAAAACTACCAACAGAACTCCTTTCTGGCACCTTCCCCGGTGGAGTTGTGCATGGGGTGTGTTTGGAACATTTTTTCACCAGCCGAGTCCAAAATTCAGCGATTCCCCATCTCAGCCCAGAAAGCAGGTAGAACAAGTTTTGTGGTGCCTTTCAGCTGCCTACCGGGGTAGTGTAAAAACTACCAACAGAACTCCTTTCTCGCACCTTCCCCGGTGGAGTTGTGCATGGGGTGTGTTTGGAACATTTTGTCAGCAGCCGAGTCCAAACTTCAGCTGATCCCCATCTCAGCCCAGAAAGCAGGTACAACAAGTTTTGTGGTGCCTTTCAGCTGCCTACTGGGGTAGTGTAAAAACTACCAACAGAACTCGTTTCTGGCACCTTCCCCGGTGGAGGTGTGCATGGGGTGTGTTTGGAACATTTTGTCACCAGCCGAGTCCAAAATTCAGCCGTTCCCCATCTCAGCCCAGAAAGCAGGTACAACAAGTTTTGTGGTGCCTTTCAGCTGCCTACCGGGGTACTGTAAAAACTACCAACAGAACTCGTTTCTGGCACCTTTCCCGGTGGAGTTGTGCATGGGGTGTGTTTGGAACATTTTGTCACCAGCCGAGTCCAAAATTCAGCGATTCTCCATCTCAGCCCAGAAAGCAGGTAGAACAAGTTTTGTGGTGCCTTTCAGCTGCCTACCGGGGTACTGTAAAAACTACCAACAGAACTCGTTTCTGGCACCTTCCCCGGAGGAGTTGTGCATGGGGTGTGTTTGGAACATTTTGTCAGCAGCCGAGTCCAAAATTCAGCGATTCTCCATCTCAGCCCAGAAAGCAGGTAGAACAAGTTTTGTGGTGCCTTTCAGCTGCCTACCGGGGTAGTGTAAAAACTACCAACAGAACTCGTTTCTGGCACCTTTGCCGGTGGAGTTGTTCATGGGGTGTGTTTGGAACATTTTGTCACCAGCCGAGTCCAAACTTCAGCTGATCCCCATCTCAGCCCAGAAAGCAGGTAGAACAAGTTTTGTGGTGCCTTTCAGCTGCCTACCGGGGTAGTGTAAAAACTACCAACAGAACTCGTTTCTGGCACCTTCCCCGGAGGAGTTGTGCATGGGGTGTGTTTGGAACATTTTGTCAGCAGCCGAGTCCAAAACTCAGCGATTCTCCATCTCAGCCCAGAAAGCAGGTACAACAAGTTTTGTAATGCCTTTCAGCTGCCTACCGGGGTAGTGTAAAAACTACCAACAGAACTCGTTTCTGGCACCTTCCCTGGTGGAGTTGTGCATGGGGTGTGTTTGGAACATTTTGTCAGCAGCCGAGTCCAAAATTCAGCGGTTCCCCATCTCAGCCCAGAAAGCAGGTAGCAAAACTTTTGTGGTGCCTTTCAGCTGCCTACCGGGGTAGTGTAAAAACTACCAACAGAACTCGTTTCTGGCACCTTTGCCGGTGGAGTTGTGCATGGGGTGTGTTTGGAACATTTTTTCACCAGCCGAGTCCAAAATTCAGCGATTCTCCTCTCAGCCCAGAAAGCAGGTAGAACAAGTTTTGTGGTGCCTTTCTCTTGCCTACCGGGGTACTGTAAAAACTACCAACAGAACTCGTTTCTGGCACCTTCCCCGGTGGAGTTGTGCATGGGGTGTGTTTGGAACATTTTGTCAGCAGCCGAGTCCAAAACTCAGCTGTTCCCCATCTCAGCCCAGAAAGCAGGTAGCAAAACTTTTGTGGTGCCTTTCAGCTGCCTACCGGGGTAGTGTAAAAACTACCAACAGAACTCGTTTCTGGCACCTTTGCCGGTGGAGTTGTGCATGGGGTGTGTTTGGAACATTTTGTTACCAGCCGAGTCCAAAATTCAGCCGTTCCCCATCTCAGCCCAGAAAGCAGGTAGAACAAGTTTTGTGGTGCCTTTCTCTTGCCTACCGGGGTACTGTAAAAACTACCAACAGAACTCGTTTCTGGCACCTTCCCCGGTGGAGTTGTGCATGGGGTGTGTTTGGAACATTTTGTCACCAGCCGAGTCCAAAATTCAGCGATTCCCCGTTTCAGCCCAGAAAGCAGGTAGCAAAACTTTTGTGGTGCCTTTCAGCTGCCTACCGGGGTAGTGTAAAAACTACCAACAGAACTCCTTTCTCGCACCTTCCCCGGTGGAGTTGTGCATGGGGTGTGTTTGGAACATTTTTTCACCAGCCGAGTCCAAACTTCAGCTGATCCCCATCTCAGCCCAGAAAGCAGGTACAACAAGTTTTGTGGTGCCTTTCAGCTGCCTACCGGGGTAGTGTAAAAACTACCAACAGAACTCGTTTCTGGCACCTTCCCCGGTGGAGGTGTGCATGGGGTGTGTTTGGAACATTTTGTCACCAGCCGAGTCCAAAATTCAGCCGTTCCCCATCTCAGCCCAGAAAGCAGGTAGAACAAGTTTTGTGGTGCCTTTCAGCTGCCTACCGGGGTAGTGTAAAAACTACCAACAGAACTCGTTTCTGGCACCTTTCCCGGTGGAGGTGTGCATGGGGTGTGTTTGGAACATTTTGTCACCAGCCGAGTCCAAAATTCAGCGATTCTCCATCTCAGCCCAGAAAGCAGGTAGAACAAGTTTTGTGGTGCCTTTCAGCTGCCTACCGGGGTAGTGTAAAAACTACCAACAGAACTCGTTTCTGGCACCTTCCCCGGAGGAGTTGTGCATGGGGTGTGTTTGGAACATTTTGTCACCAGCCGAGTCCAAAATTCAGCGATTCTCCTTCTCAGCCCAGAAAGCAGGTAGAACAAGTTTTGTGGTGCCTTTCAGCTGCCTACCGGGGTAGTGTAAAAACTACCAACAGAACTCGTTTCTGGCACCTTCCCCGGTGGAGGTGTGCATGGGGTGTGTTTGGAACATTTTGTCAGCAGCCGAGTCCAAAATTCAGCGGTTCCCCATCTCAGCCCAGAAAGCAGGTAGCAAAACTTTTGTGGTGCCTTTCAGCTGCCTACCGGGGTAGTGTAAAAACTACCAACAGAACTCGTTTCTGGCACCTTTGCCGGTGGAGTTGTGCATGGGGTGTGTTTGGAACATTTTGTTACCAGCCGAGTCCAAAATTCAGCCGTTCCCCATCTCAGCCCAGAAAGCAGGTAGAACAAGTTTTGTGGTGCCTTTCAGCTGCCTACCGGGGTACTGTAAAAACTACCAACAGAACTCCTTTCTGGCACCTTCCCCGGTGGAGTTGTGCATGGGGTGTGTTTGGAACATTTTTTCACCAGCCGAGTCCAAAATTCAGCGATTCCCCATCTCAGCCCAGAAAGCAGGTAGAACAAGTTTTGTGGTGCCTTTCAGCTGCCTACCGGGGTAGTGTAAAAACTACCAACAGAACTCCTTTCTCGCACCTTCCCCGGTGGAGTTGTGCATGGGGTGTGTTTGGAACATTTTGTCAGCAGCCGAGTCCAAACTTCAGCTGATCCCCATCTCAGCCCAGAAAGCAGGTACAACAAGTTTTGTGGTGCCTTTCAGCTGCCTACTGGGGTAGTGTAAAAACTACCAACAGAACTCGTTTCTGGCACCTTCCCCGGTGGAGGTGTGCATGGGGTGTGTTTGGAACATTTTGTCACCAGCCGAGTCCAAAATTCAGCCGTTCCCCATCTCAGCCCAGAAAGCAGGTACAACAAGTTTTGTGGTGCCTTTCAGCTGCCTACCGGGGTACTGTAAAAACTACCAACAGAACTCGTTTCTGGCACCTTTCCCGGTGGAGTTGTGCATGGGGTGTGTTTGGAACATTTTGTCACCAGCCGAGTCCAAAATTCAGCGATTCTCCATCTCAGCCCAGAAAGCAGGTAGAACAAGTTTTGTGGTGCCTTTCAGCTGCCTACCGGGGTAGTGTAAAAACTACCAACAGAACTCGTTTCTGGCACCTTCCCCGGAGGAGTTGTGCATGGGGTGTGTTTGGAACATTTTGTCAGCAGCCGAGTCCAAAATTCAGCGATTCTCCATCTCAGCCCAGAAAGCAGGTAGAACAAGTTTTGTGGTGCCTTTCAGCTGCCTACCGGGGTAGTGTAAAAACTACCAACAGAACTCGTTTCTGGCACCTTTGCCGGTGGAGTTGTTCATGGGGTGTGTTTGGAACATTTTGTCACCAGCCGAGTCCAAACTTCAGCTGATCCCCATCTCAGCCCAGAAAGCAGGTAGAACAAGTTTTGTGGTGCCTTTCAGCTGCCTACCGGGGTAGTGTAAAAACTACCAACAGAACTCGTTTCTGGCACCTTCCCCGGAGGAGTTGTGCATGGGGTGTGTTTGGAACATTTTGTCAGCAGCCGAGTCCAAAACTCAGCGATTCTCCATCTCAGCCCAGAAAGCAGGTACAACAAGTTTTGTAATGCCTTTCAGCTGCCTACTGGGGTAGTGTAAAAACTACCAACAGAACTCGTTTCTGGCACCTTCCCCGGTGGAGTTGTGCATGGGGTGTGTTTGGAACATTTTGTCAGCAGCCGAGTCCAAAATTCAGCGGTTCCCCATCTCAGCCCAGAAAGCAGGTAGCAAAACTTTTGTGGTGCCTTTCAGCTGCCTACCGGGGTAGTGTAAAAACTACCAACAGAACTCGTTTCTGGCACCTTTGCCGGTGGAGTTGTGCATGGGGTGTGTTTGGAACATTTTTTCACCAGCCGAGTCCAAAATTCAGCGATTCTCCTCTCAGCCCAGAAAGCAGGTAGAACAAGTTTTGTGGTGCCTTTCTCTTGCCTACCGGGGTAGTGTAAAAACTACCAACAGAACTCGTTTCTGGCACCTTCCCCGGTGGAGTTGTGCATGGGGTGTGTTTGGAACATTTTGTCAGCAGCCGAGTCCAAAACTCAGCTGTTCCCCATCTCAGCCCAGAAAGCAGGTAGCAAAACTTTTGTGGTGCCTTTCAGCTGCCTACCGGGGTAGTGTAAAAACTACCAACAGAACTCGTTTCTGGCACCTTTGCCGGTGGAGTTGTGCATGGGGTGTGTTTGGAACATTTTGTTACCAGCCGAGTCCAAAATTCAGCCGTTCCCCATCTCAGCCCAGAAAGCAGGTAGAACAAGTTTTGTGGTGCCTTTCTCTTGCCTACCGGGGTACTGTAAAAACTACCAACAGAACTCGTTTCTGGCACCTTCCCCGGTGGAGTTGTGCATGGGGTGTGTTTGGAACATTTTGTCACCAGCCGAGTCCAAAATTCAGCGATTCCCCGTTTCAGCCCAGAAAGCAGGTAGCAAAACTTTTGTGGTGCCTTTCAGCTGCCTACCGGGGTAGTGTAAAAACTACCAACAGAACTCCTTTCTCGCACCTTCCCCGGTGGAGTTGTGCATGGGGTGTGTTTGGAACATTTTTTCACCAGCCGAGTCCAAACTTCAGCTGATCCCCATCTCAGCCCAGAAAGCAGGTACAACAAGTTTTGTGGTGCCTTTCAGCTGCCTACCGGGGTAGTGTAAAAACTACCAACAGAACTCGTTTCTGGCACCTTCCCCGGTGGAGGTGTGCATGGGGTGTGTTTGGAACATTTTGTCACCAGCCGAGTCCAAAATTCAGCCGTTCCCCATCTCAGCCCAGAAAGCAGGTAGAACAAGTTTTGTGGTGCCTTTCAGCTGCCTACCGGGGTAGTGTAAAAACTACCAACAGAACTCGTTTCTGGCACCTTTCCCGGTGGAGGTGTGCATGGGGTGTGTTTGGAACATTTTGTCACCAGCCGAGTCCAAAATTCAGCGATTCTCCATCTCAGCCCAGAAAGCAGGTAGAACAAGTTTTGTGGTGCCTTTCAGCTGCCTACCGGGGTAGTGTAAAAACTACCAACAGAACTCGTTTCTGGCACCTTCCCCGGAGGAGTTGTGCATGGGGTGTGTTTGGAACATTTTGTCACCAGCCGAGTCCAAAATTCAGCGATTCTCCTTCTCAGCCCAGAAAGCAGGTAGAACAAGTTTTGTGGTGCCTTTCAGCTGCCTACCGGGGTAGTGTAAAAACTACCAACAGAACTCGTTTCTGGCACCTTCCCCGGTGGAGGTGTGCATGGGGTGTGTTTGGAACATTTTGTCACCAGCCGAGTCCAAAATTCAGCGATTCTCCATCTCAGCCCAGAAAGCAGGTACAACAAGTTTTGTAATGCCTTTCAGCTGCCTACCGGGGTAGTGTAAAAACTACCAACAGAACTCGTTTCTGGCACCTTTCCCGGTGGAGTTGTGCATGGGGTGTGTTTGGAACATTTTGTCACCAGCCGAGTCCAAAATTCAGCGATTCTCCTCTCAGCCCAGAAAGCAGGTAGAACAAGTTTTGTGGTGCCTTTCTCTTGCCTACCGGGGTACTGTAAAAACTACCAACAGAACTCGTTTCTGGCACCTTCCCCGGTGGAGTTGTGCATGGGGTGTGTTTGGAACATTTTGTCAGCAGCCGAGTCCAAAACTCAGCTGTTCCCCATCTCAGCCCAGAAAGCAGGTAGCAAAACTTTTGTGGTGCCTTTCAGCTGCCTACCGGGGTAGTGTAAAAACTACCAACAGAACTCGTTTCTGGCACCTTTCCCGGTGGAGTTGTGCATGGGGTGTGTTTGGAACATTTTGTTACCAGCCGAGTCCAAAATTCAGCCGTTCCCCATCTCAGCCCAGAAAGCAGGTAGAACAAGTTTTGTGGTGCCTTTCAGCTGCCTACCGGGGTACTGTAAAAACTACCAACAGAACTCGTTTCTGGCACCTTCCCCGGTGGAGTTGTGCATGGGGTGTGTTTGGAACATTTTGTCACCAGCCGAGTCCAAAATTCAGCGATTCCCCATCTCAGCCCAGAAAGCAGGTAGAACAAGTTTTGTGGTGCCTTTCAGCTGCCTACCGGGGTAGTGTAAAAACTACCAACAGAACTCGTTTCTGGCACCTTTCCCGGTGGAGTTGTTCATGGGGTGTGTTTGGAACATTTTGTCACCAGCCGAGTCCAAACTTCAGCTGATCCCCATCTCAGCCCAGAAAGCAGGTAGAACAAGTTTTGTGGTGCCTTTCAGCTGCCTACCGGGGTAGTGTAAAAACTACCAACAGAACTCATTTCTGGCACCTTCCCCGGAGGAGTTGTGCATGGGGTGTGTTTGGAACATTTTGTCAGCAGCCGAGTCCAAAACTCAGCGATTCTCCATCTCAGCCCAGAAAGCAGGTACAACAAGTTTTGTAATGCCTTTCAGCTGCCTACCGGGGTAGTGTAAAAACTACCAACAGAACTCGTTTCTGGCACCTTCCCCGGTGGAGTTGTGCATGGGGTGTGTTTGGAACATTTTGTCAGCAGCCGAGTCCAAAATTCAGCGGTTCCCCATCTCAGCCCAGAAAGCAGGTAGCAAAACTTTTGTGGTGCCTTTCAGCTGCCTACCGGGGTAGTGTAAAAACTACCAACAGAACTCGTTTCTGGCACCTTCCCCGGTGGAGTTGTGCATGGGCTGTGTTTGGAACATTTTGTTACCAGCCGAGTCCAAAATTCAGCCGTTCCCCATCTCAGCCCAGAAAGCAGGTAGAACAAGTTTTGTGGTGCCTTTCAGCTGCCTACCGGGGTACTGTAAAAACTACCAACAGAACTCCTTTCTGGCACCTTCCCCGGTGGAGTTGTGCATGGGGTGTGTTTGGAACCTTTTGTCACCAGCCGAGTCCAAAATTCAGCGATTCCCCATCTCAGCCCAGAAAGCAGGTAGAACAAGTTTTGTGGTGCCTTTCAGCTGCCTACCGGGGTAGTGTAAAAACTACCAACAGAACTCCTTTCTCGCACCTTCCCCGGTGGAGTTGTGCATGGGGTGTGTTTGGAACATTTTGTCAGCAGCCGAGTCCAAACTTCAGCTGATCCCCATCTCAGCCCAGAAAGCAGGTACAACAAGTTTTGTGGTGCCTTTCAGCTGCCTACTGGGGTAGTGTAAAAACTACCAACAGAACTCGTTTCTGGCACCTTCCCCGGTGGAGGTGTGCATGGGGTGTGTTTGGAACATTTTGTCACCAGCCGAGTCCAAAATTCAGCCGTTCCCCATCTCAGCCCAGAAAGCAGGTACAACAAGTTTTGTGGTGCCTTTCAGCTGCCTACCGGGGTACTGTAAAAACTACCAACAGAACTCGTTTCTGGCACCTTTCCCGGTGGAGTTGTGCATGGGGTGTGTTTGGAACATTTTGTCACCAGCCGAGTCCAAAATTCAGCGATTCTCCATCTCAGCCCAGAAAGCAGGTAGAACAAGTTTTGTGGTGCCTTTCAGCTGCCTACCGGGGTACTGTAAAAACTACCAACAGAACTCGTTTCTGGCACCTTCCCCGGAGGAGTTGTGCATGGGGTGTGTTTGGAACATTTTGTCAGCAGCCGAGTCCAAAATTCAGCGATTCTCCATCTCAGCCCAGAAAGCAGGTAGAACAAGTTTTGTGGTGCCTTTCAGCTGCCTACCGGGGTAGTGTAAAAACTACCAACAGAACTCGTTTCTGGCACCTTCCCCGGTGGAGGTGTGCATGGGGTGTGTTTGGAACATTTTGTCACCAGCCGAGTCCAAAATTCAGCTGTTCCCCATCTCAGCCCAGAAAGCAGGTAGAACAAGTTTTGTAATGCCTTTCAGCTGCCTACCGGGGTAGTGTAAAAACTACCAACAGAACTCGTTTCTGGCACCTTTGCCGGTGGAGTTGTTCATGGGGTGTGTTTGGAACATTTTGTCACCAGCCGAGTCCAAACTTCAGCTGATCCCCATCTCAGCCCAGAAAGCAGGTAGAACAAGTTTTGTGGTGCCTTTCAGCTGCCTACCGGGGTAGTGTAAAAACTACCAACAGAACTCGTTTCTGGCACCTTCCCCGGAGGAGTTGTGCATGGGGTGTGTTTGGAACATTTTGTCAGCAGCCGAGTCCAAAACTCAGCGATTCTCCATCTCAGCCCAGAAAGCAGGTACAACAAGTTTTGTAATGCCTTTCAGCTGCCTACCGGGGTAGTGTAAAAACTACCAACAGAACTCGTTTCTGGCACCTTCCCCGGTGGAGTTGTGCATGGGGTGTGTTTGGAACATTTTGTCAGCAGCCGAGTCCAAAATTCAGCGGTTCCCCATCTCAGCCCAGAAAGCAGGTAGCAAAACTTTTGTGGTGCCTTTCAGCTGCCTACCGGGGTAGTGTAAAAACTACCAACAGAACTCGTTTCTGGCACCTTTGCCGGTGGAGTTGTGCATGGGGTGTGTTTGGAACATTTTGTTACCAGCCGAGTCCAAAATTCAGCCGTTCCCCATCTCAGCCCAGAAAGCAGGTAGAACAAGTTTTGTGGTGCCTTTCAGCTGCCTACCGGGGTACTGTAAAAACTACCAACAGAACTCCTTTCTGGCACCTTCCCCGGTGGAGTTGTGCATGGGGTGTGTTTGGAACATTTTTTCACCAGCCGAGTCCAAAATTCAGCGATTCCCCATCTCAGCCCAGAAAGCAGGTAGAACAAGTTTTGTGGTGCCTTTCAGCTGCCTACCGGGGTAGTGTAAAAACTACCAACAGAACTCCTTTCTCGTACCTTCCCCGGTGGAGTTGTGCATGGGGTGTGTTTGGAACATTTTGTCAGCAGCCGAGTCCAAACTTCAGCTGATCCCCATCTCAGCCCAGAAAGCAGGTACAACAAGTTTTGTGGTGCCTTTCAGCTGCCTACTGGGGTAGTGTAAAAACTACCAACAGAACTCGTTTCTGGCACCTTCCCCGGTGGAGGTGTGCATGGGGTGTGTTTGGAACATTTTGTCACCAGCCGAGTCCAAAATTCAGCCGTTCCCCATCTCAGCCCAGAAAGCAGGTACAACAAGTTTTGTGGTGCCTTTCAGCTGCCTACCGGGGTACTGTAAAAACTACCAACAGAACTCGTTTCTGGCACCTTTCCCGGTGGAGTTGTGCATGGGGTGTGTTTGGAACATTTTGTCACCAGCCGAGTCCAAAATTCAGCGATTCTCCATCTCAGCCCAGAAAGCAGGTAGAACAAGTTTTGTGGTGCCTTTCAGCTGCCTACCGGGGTACTGTAAAAACTACCAACAGAACTCGTTTCTGGCACCTTCCCCGGAGGAGTTGTGCATGGGGTGTGTTTGGAACATTTTGTCAGCAGCCGAGTCCAAAATTCAGCGATTCTCCATCTCAGCCCAGAAAGCAGGTAGAACAAGTTTTGTGGTGCCTTTCAGCTGCCTACCGGGGTAGTGTAAAAACTACCAACAGAACTCGTTTCTGGCACCTTCCCCGGTGGAGGTGTGCATGGGGTGTGTTTGGAACATTTTGTCACCAGCCGAGTCCAAAATTCAGCTGTTCCCCATCTCAGCCCAGAAAGCAGGTAGAACAAGTTTTGTAATGCCTTTCAGCTGCCTACCGGGGTAGTGTAAAAACTACCAACAGAACTCGTTTCTGGCACCTTTGCCGGTGGAGTTGTGCATGGGGTGTGTTTGGAACATTTTGTCACCAGCCGAGTCCAAAATTCAGCGATTCCCCATCTCAGCCCAGAAAGCAGGTAGAACAAGTTTTGTGGTGCCTTTCTCTTACCTACCGGGGTACTGTAAAAACTACCAACAGAACTCGTTTCTGGCACCTTCCCCGGTGGAGTTGTGCATGGGGTGTGTTTGGAACATTTTGTCACCAGCCGAGTCCAAAATTCAGCGATTCTCCATCTCAGCCCAGAAAGCAGGTAGAACAAGTTTTGTGGTGCCTTTCAGCTGCCTACCGGGGTACTGTAAAAACTACCAACAGAACTCGTTTCTGGCACCTTCCCCGGAGGAGTTGTGCATGGGGTGTGTTTGGAACATTTTGTCAGCAGCCGAGTCCAAAATTCAGCCGTTCCTCCTCTCAGCCCAGAAAGCAGGTACAACAAGTTTTGTGGTGCCTTTCAGCTGCCTACCGGGGTAGTGTAAAAACTACCAACAGAACTCCTTTCTGGCACCTTCCCCGGTGGAGTTGTGCATGGGGTGTGTTTGGAACATTTTTTCACCAGCCCAGTCCAAAATTCAGCTGTTCCCCATCTCAGCCCAGAAAGCAGGTAGAAAAACTTTTGTGGTGCCTTTCAGCTGCCTACCGGGGTACTGTAAAAACTACCAAAAGAACTCGTTTCTGGCACCTTCCCCGGTGGAGTTGTGCATGGGGTGTGTTTGGAACATTTTGTCAGCAGCCGAGTCCAAAATTCAGCGATTCTCCATCTCAGCCCAGAAAGCAGGTAGAACAAGTTTTGTGGTGCCTTTCTCTTGCCTACCGGGGTACTGTAAAAACTACCAACAGAACTCGTTTCTGGCACCTTCCCCGGTGGAGTTGTGCATGGGGTGTGTTTGGAACATTTTGTCAGCAGCCGAGTCCAAAATTCAGCGATTCTCCATCTCAGCCCAGAAAGCAGGTAGAACAAGTTTTGTGGTGCCTTTCAGCTGCCTACCGGGGTACTGTAAAAACTACCAACAGAACTCGTTTCTGGCACCTTTCCCGGTGGAGTTGTGCATGGGGTGTGTTTGGTACATTTTGTCACCAGCTGAGTCCAAAATTCAGCGATTCTCCATCTCAGCCCAGAAAGCAGGTAGAACAAGTTTTGTAGTGCCTTTCTCTTGCCTACCGGGGTACTGTAAAAACTACCAACAGAACTCGTTTCTGGCACCTTTCCCGGAGGAGTTGTGCATGGGGTGTGTTTGGAACATTTTGTCACCAGCCGAGTCCAAAATTCAGCCGTTCCTCATCTCAGCCCAGAAAGCAGGTACAACAAGTTTTGTGGTGCCTTTCAGCTGCCTACCGGGGTACTGTAAAAACTACCAAAAGAACTCGTTTCTGGCACCTTCCCCGGTGGAGTTGTGCATGGGGTGTGTTTGGAACATTTTGTCAGCAGCCCAGTCCAAAATTCAGCTGTTCCCCATCTCAGCCCAGAAAGCAGGTAGAAAAACTTTTGTGGTGCCTTTCAGCTGCCTACCGGGGTACTGTAAAAACTACCAAAAGAACTCGTTTCTGGCACCTTCCCCGGTGGAGTTGTGCATGGGGTGTGTTTGGAACATTTTGTCAGCAGCCGAGTCCAAAATTCAGCGATTCTCCATCTCAGCCCAGAAAGCAGGTAGAACAAGTTTTGTGGTGCCTTTCTCTTGCCTACCGGGGTAGTGTAAAAACTACCAACAGAACTCGTTTCTGGCACCTTCCCCGGAGGAGTTGTGCATGGGGTGTGTTTGGAACATTTTGTCAGCAGCCGAGTCCAAAATTCAGCGATTCTCCATCTCAGCCCAGAAAGCAGGTAGAACAAGTTTTGTGGTGCCTTTCTCTTGCCTACCGGGGTACTGTAAAAACTACCAACAGAACTCGTTTCTGGCACCTTCCCCGGTGGAGTTGTGCATGGGGTGTGTTTGGAACATTTTGTCACCAGCCGAGTCCAAAATTCAGCGATTCCCCATCTCAGCCCAGAAAGCAGGTAGCAAAACTTTTGTGGTGCCTTTCAGCTGCCTACCGGGGTAGTGTAAAAACTACCAACAGAACTCGTTTCTGGCCCCTTCCTCGGTGGAGTTGTGCATGGGGTGTGTTTGGAACATTTTGTCAGCAGCCGAGTCCAAAACTCAGCTGTTCCCCATCTCAGCCCAGAAAGCAGGTAGAAAAACTTTTGTGGTGCCTTTCAGCTGCCTACCGGGGTAGTGTAAAAACTACCAACAGAACTCGTTTCTGGCACCTTTGCCGGTGGAGCTGTGCATGGGGTGTGTTTGGAACATTTTTTCACCAGCCGAGTCCAAAATTCAGCTGTTCCCCATCTCAGCCCAGAAAGCAGGTAGAAAAACTTTTGTGGTGCCTTTCAGCTGCCTACCGGGGTAGTGTAAAAACTACCAACAGAACTCATTTCTGGCACCTTCCCCGGTGGAGGTGTGCATGGGGTGTGTTTGGAACATTTTGTCACCAGCCGAGTCCAAAATTCAGCCGTTCCCCATCTCAGCCCAGAAAGCAGGTACAACAAGTTTTGTGGTGCCTTTCAGCTGCCTACCGGGGTAGTGTAAAAACTACCAACAGAACTCGTTTCTGGCACCTTTCCCGGTGGAGTTGTGCATGGGGTGTGTTTGGAACATTTTGTCACCAGCCGAGTCCAAAATTCAGCGATTCTCCATCTCAGCCCAGAAAGCAGGTAGAACAAGTTTTGTGGTGCCTTTCAGCTGCCTACCGGGGTACTGTAAAAACTACCAACAGAACTCGTTTCTGGCACCTTCCCCGGAGGAGTTGTGCATGGGGTGTGTTTGGAACATTTTGTCAGCAGCCGAGTCCAAAATTCAGCGATTCTCCATCTCAGCCCAGAAAGCAGGTAGAACAAGTTTTGTGGTGCCTTTCAGCTGCCTACCGGGGTAGTGTAAAAACTACCAACAGAACTCGTTTCTGGCACCTTCCCCGGTGGAGGTGTGCATGGGGTGTGTTTGGAACATTTTGTCACCAGCCGAGTCCAAAATTCAGCTGTTCCCCATCTCAGCCCAGAAAGCAGGTAGAACAACTTTTGGGGTGCCTTTCAGCTGCCTACCGGGGTAGTGTAAAAACTACCAACAGAACTCCTTTCTGGCACCTTTGCCGGTGGAGTTGTGCATGGGGTGTGTTTGGAACATTTTTTCACCAGCCGAGTCCAAAATTCAGCGATTCTCCTCTCAGCCCAGAAAGCAGGTAGAACAAGTTTTGTGGTGCCTTTCTCTTGCCTACCGGGGTACTGTAAAAACTACCAACAGAACTCGTTTCTGGCACCTTCCCCGGAGGAGTTGTGCATGGGGTGTGTTTGGAACATTTTGTCAGCAGCCGAGTCCAAAATTCAGCCGTTCCTCCTCTCAGCCCAGAAAGCAGGTACAACAAGTTTTGTGGTGCCTTTCAGCTGCCTACCGGGGGTACTGTAAAAACTACCAACAGAACTCGTTTCTGGCACCTTCCCCGGTGGAGTTGTGCATGGGGTGTGTTTGGAACATTTTTTCACCAGCCCAGTCCAAAATTCAGCTGTTCCCCATCTCAGCCCAGAAAGCAGGTAGAAAAACTTTTGTGGTGCCTTTCAGCTGCCTACCGGGGTACTGTAAAAACTACCAAAAGAACTCGTTTCTGGCACCTTCCCCGGTGGAGTTGTGCATGGGGTGTGTTTGGAACATTTTGTCAGCAGCCGAGTCCAAAATTCAGCGATTCTCCATCTCAGCCCAGAAAGCAGGTAGAACAAGTTTTGTGGTGCCTTTCTCTTGCCTACCGGGGTACTGTAAAAACTACCAACAGAACTCGTTTCTGGCACCTTCCCCGGTGGAGTTGTGCATGGGGGTGTGTTTGGAACATTTTGTCAGCAGCCGAGTCCAAAATTCAGCGATTCTCCATCTCAGCCCAGAAAGCAGGTAGAACAAGTTTTGTGGTGCCTTTCAGCTGCCTACCGGGGTACTGTAAAAACTACCAACAGAACTCGTTTCTGGCACCTTTCCCGGTGGAGTTGTGCATGGGGTGTGTTTGGTACATTTTGTCACCAGCTGAGTCCAAAATTCAGCGATTCTCCATCTCAGCCCAGAAAGCAGGTAGAACAAGTTTTGTAGTGCCTTTCTCTTGCCTACCGGGGTACTGTAAAAACTACCAACAGAACTCGTTTCTGGCACCTTACCCGGAGGAGTTGTGCATGGGGTGTGTTTGGAACATTTTGTCACCAGCCGAGTCCAAAATTCAGCCGTTCCTCCTCTCAGCCCAGAAAGCAGGTACAACAAGTTTTGTGGTGCCTTTCAGCTGCCTACCGGGGTACTGTAAAAACTACCAACAGAACTCGTTTCTGGCACCTTCCCCGGTGGAGTTGTGCATGGGGTGTGTTTGGAACATTTTTTCACCAGCCCAGTCCAAAATTCAGCTGTTCCCCATCTCAGCCCAGAAAGCAGGTAGAAAAACTTTTGTGGTGCCTTTCAGCTGCCTACCGGGGTACTGTAAAAACTACCAAAAGAACTCGTTTCTGGCACCTTCCCCGGTGGAGTTGTGCATGGGGTGTGTTTGGAACATTTTGTCACCAGCCGAGTCCAAAATTCAGCGATTCTCCATCTCAGCCCAGAAAGCAGGTAGAACAAGTTTTGTGGTGCCTTTCAGCTGCCTACCGGGGTACTGTAAAAACTACCAACAGAACTCGTTTCTGGCACCTTCCCCGGAGGAGTTGTGCATGGGGTGTGTTTGGAACATTTTGTCAGCAGCCGAGTCCAAAATTCAGCGATTCTCCATCTCAGCCCAGAAAGCAGGTAGAACAAGTTTTGTGGTGCCTTTCTCTTGCCTACCGGGGTACTGTAAAAACTACCAACAGAACTCGTTTCTGGCACCTTCCCCGGTGGAGTTGTGCATGGGGTGTGTTTGGAACATTTTGTCACCAGCCGAGTCCAAAATTCAGCGATTCCCCATCTCAGCCCAGAAAGCAGGTAGCAAAACTTTTGTGGTGCCTTTCAGCTGCCTACCGGGGTAGTGTAAAAACTACCAACAGAACTCCTTTCTGGCACCTTTGCCGGTGGAGTTGTGCATGGGGTGTGTTTGGAACATTTTTTCACCAGCCGAGTCCAAAATTCAGCGATTCTCCTCTCAGCCCAGAAAGCAGGTAGAACAAGTTTTGTGGTGCCTTTCTCTTGCCTACCGGGGGTACTGTAAAAACTACCAACAGAACTCGTTTCTGGCACCTTCCCCGGTGGAGTTGTGCATGGGGTGTGTTTGGAACATTTTGTCACCAGCCGAGTCCAAAATTCAGCGATTCTCCATCTCAGCCCAGAAAGCAGGTAGAACAAGTTTTGTGGTGCCTTTCAGCTGCCTACCGGGGTACTGTAAAAACTACCAACAGAACTCGTTTCTGGCACCTTCCCCGGAGGAGTTGTGCATGGGGTGTGTTTGGAACATTTTGTCAGCAGCCGAGTCCAAAATTCAGCCGTTCCTCCTCTCAGCCCAGAAAGCAGGTACAACAAGTTTTGTGGTGCCTTTCAGCTGCCTACCGGGGTACTGTAAAAACTACCAACAGAACTCGTTTCTGGCACCTTCCCCGGTGGAGTTGTGCATGGGGTGTGTTTGGAACATTTTTTCACCAGCCCAGTCCAAAATTCAGCTGTTCCCCATCTCAGCCCAGAAAGCAGGTAGAAAAACTTTTGTGGTGCCTTTCAGCTGCCTACCGGGGTACTGTAAAAACTACCAAAAGAACTCGTTTCTGGCACCTTCCCCGGTGGAGTTGTGCATGGGGTGTGTTTGGAACATTTTGTCAGCAGCCGAGTCCAAAATTCAGCGATTCTCCATCTCAGCCCAGAAAGCAGGTAGAACAAGTTTTGTGGTGCCTTTCTCTTGCCTACCGGGGTACTGTAAAAACTACCAACAGAACTCGTTTCTGGCACCTTCCCCGGTGGAGTTGTGCATGGGGTGTGTTTGGAACATTTTGTCAGCAGCCGAGTCCAAAATTCAGCGATTCTCCATCTCAGCCCAGAAAGCAGGTAGAACAAGTTTTGTGGTGCCTTTCAGCTGCCTACCGGGGTACTGTAAAAACTACCAACAGAACTCGTTTCTGGCACCTTTCCCGGTGGAGTTGTGCATGGGGTGTGTTTGGTACATTTTGTCACCAGCTGAGTCCAAAATTCAGCGATTCTCCATCTCAGCCCAGAAAGCAGGTAGAACAAGTTTTGTAGTGCCTTTCTCTTGCCTACCGGGGTACTGTAAAAACTACCAACAGAACTCGTTTCTGGCACCTTACCCGGAGGAGTTGTGCATGGGGTGTGTTTGGAACATTTTGTCACCAGCCGAGTCCAAAATTCAGCCGTTCCTCCTCTCAGCCCAGAAAGCAGGTACAACAAGTTTTGTGGTGCCTTTCAGCTGCCTACCGGGGTACTGTAAAAACTACCAACAGAACTCGTTTCTGGCACCTTCCCCGGTGGAGTTGTGCATGGGGTGTGTTTGGAACATTTTTTCACCAGCCCAGTCCAAAATTCAGCTGTTCCCCATCTCAGCCCAGAAAGCAGGTAGAAAAACTTTTGTGGTGCCTTTCAGCTGCCTACCGGGGTACTGTAAAAACTACCAAAAGAACTCGTTTCTGGCACCTTTGCCGGTGGAGTTGTGCATGGGGTGTGTTTGGAACATTTTGTCACCAGCCGAGTCCAAAATTCAGCGATTCTCCATCTCAGCCCAGAAAGCAGGTAGAACAAGTTTTGTGGTGCCTTTCTCTTGCCTACCGGGGTACTGTAAAAACTACCAACAGAACTCGTTTCTGGCACCTTCCCCGGAGGAGTTGTGCATGGGGTGTGTTTGGAACATTTTGTCAGCAGCCGAGTCCAAAATTCAGCGATTCTCCATCTCAGCCCAGAAAGCAGGTAGAACAAGTTTTGTGGTGCCTTTCTCTTGCCTACCGGGGTACTGTAAAAACTACCAACAGAACTCGTTTCTGGCACCTTCCCCGGTGGAGTTGTGCATGGGGTGTGTTTGGAACATTTTGTCACCAGCCGAGTCCAAAATTCAGCGATTCCCCATCTCAGCCCAGAAAGCAGGTAGCAAAACTTTTGTGGTGCCTTTCAGCTGCCTACCGGGGTAGTGTAAAAACTACCAACAGAACTTGTTTCTGGCCCCTTCCTCGGTGGAGTTGTGCATGGGGTGTGTTTGGAACATTTTGTCAGCAGCCGAGTCCAAAACTCAGCTGTTCCCCATCTCAGCCCAGAAAGCAGGTAGAAAAACTTTTGTGGTGCCTTTCAGCTGCCTACCGGGGTAGTGTAAAAACTACCAACAGAACTCGTTTCTGGCACCTTCCCCGGTGGAGGTGTGCATGGGGTGTGTTTGGAACATTTTGTCACCAGCCGAGTCCAAAATTCAGCTGTTCCCCATCTCAGCCCAGAAAGCAGGTAGAACAAGTTTTGTGGTGCCTTTCAGCTGCCTACCGGGGTAGTGTAAAAACTACCAACAGAACTCATTTCTGGCACCTTCCCCGGTGGAGTTGTGCATGGGGTGTGTTTGGAACATTTTGTCAGCAGCCGAGTCCAAAATTCAGCGCTTCCCCATCTCAGCCCAGAAAGCAGGTAGAACAAGTTTTGTGGTGCCTTTCAGCTGCCTACCGGGGTAGTGTAAAAACTACCAACAGAACTCGTTTCTGGCACCTTCCCCGGAGGAGTTGTGCATGGGGTGTGTTTGGAACATTTTGTCACCAGCCGAGTCCAAAATTCAGCGATTCTCCTTCTCAGCCCAGAAAGCAGGTAGAACAAGTTTTGTGGTGCCTTTCAGCTGCCTACCGGGGTAGTGTAAAAACTACCAACAGAACTCGTTTCTGGCACCTTTGCCGGTGGAGCTGTGCATGGGGTGTGTTTGGAACATTTTGTCACCAGCCGAGTCCAAAATTCAGCTATTCTCCATCTCAGCCCAGAAAGCAGGTAGAACAAGTTTTGTAGTGCCTTTCAGCTGCCTACCGGGGTAGTGTAAAAACTACCAACAGAACTCGTTTCTGGCACCTTTCCTGGTGGAGTTGTGCATGGGGTGTGTTTGGAACATTTTTTCACCAGCCGAGTCCAAAATTCAGCGATTCTCCTCTCAGCCCAGAAAGCAGGTAGAACAAGTTTTGTGGTGCCTTTCTCTTGCCTACCGGGGTACTGTAAAAACTACCAACAGAACTCGTTTCTGGCACCTTCCCCGGTGGAGTTGTGCATGGGGTGTGTTTGGAACATTTTGTCAGCAGCCGAGTCCAAAACTCAGCTGTTCCCCATCTCAGCCCAGAAAGCAGGTAGCAAAACTTTTGTGGTGCCTTTCAGCTGCCTACCGGGGTAGTGTAAAAACTACCAACAGAACTCGTTTCTGGCACCTTTCCCGGTGGAGTTGTGCATGGGGTGTGTTTGGAACATTTTGTTACCAGCCGAGTCCAAAATTCAGCCGTTCCCCATCTCAGCCCAGAAAGCAGGTAGAACAAGTTTTGTGGTGCCTTTCAGCTGCCTACCGGGGTACTGTAAAAACTACCAACAGAACTCGTTTCTGGCACCTTCCCCGGTGGAGTTGTGCATGGGGTGTGTTTGGAACATTTTGTCACCAGCCGAGTCCAAAATTCAGCGATTCCCCATCTCAGCCCAGAAAGCAGGTAGAACAAGTTTTGTGGTGCCTTTCAGCTGCCTTCCGGGGTAGTGTAAAAACTACCAACAGAACTCGTTTCTGGCACCTTTCCCGGTGGAGTTGTTCATGGGGTGTGTTTGGAACATTTTGTCAGCAGCCGAGTCCAAACTTCAGCTGATCCCCATCTCAGCCCAGAAAGCAGGTAGAACAAGTTTTGTGGTGCCTTTCAGCTGCCTACCGGGGTACTGTAAAAACTACCAACAGAACTCCTTTCTGGCACCTTCCCCGGTGGAGTTGTGCATGGGGTGTGTTTGGAACATTTTTTCACCAGCCGAGTCCAAAATTCAGCGATTCCCCATCTCAGCCCAGAAAGCAGGTAGAACAAGTTTTGTGGTGCCTTTCAGCTGCCTACCGGGGTAGTGTAAAAACTACCAACAGAACTCGTTTCTGGCACCTTCCCCGGTGGAGTTGTGCATGGGGTGTGTTTGGAACATTTTGTCAGCAGCCGAGTCCAAACTTCAGCTGATCCCCATCTCAGCCCAGAAAGCAGGTACAACAAGTTTTGTGGTGCCTTTCAGCTGCCTACCGGGGTAGTGTAAAAACTACCAACAGAACTCGTTTCTGGCACCTTCCCCGGTGGAGGTGTGCATGGGGTGTGTTTGGAACATTTTGTCACCAGCCGAGTCCAAAATTCAGCCGTTCCCCATCTCAGCCCAGAAAGCAGGTACAACAAGTTTTGTGGTGCCTTTCAGCTGCCTACCGGGGTAGTGTAAAAACTACCAACAGAACTCGTTTCTGGCACCTTTCCCGGTGGAGTTGTGCATGGGGTGTGTTTGGAACATTTTGTCACCAGCCGAGTCCAAAATTCAGCGATTCTCCATCTCAGCCCAGAAAGCAGGTAGAACAAGTTTTGTGGTGCCTTTCAGCTGCCTACCGGGGTACTGTAAAAACTACCAACAGAACTCGTTTCTGGCACCTTCCCCGGAGGAGTTGTGCATGGGGTGTGTTTGGAACATTTTGTCAGCAGCCGAGTCCAAAATTCAGCGATTCTCCATCTCAGCCCAGAAAGCAGGTAGAACAAGTTTTGTGGTGCCTTTCAGCTGCCTACCGGGGTAGTGTAAAAACTACCAACAGAACTCGTTTCTGGCACCTTCCCCGGTGGAGGTGTGCATGGGGTGTGTTTGGAACATTTTGTCACCAGCCGAGTCCAAAATTCAGCTGTTCCCCATCTCAGCCCAGAAAGCAGGTAGAACAAGTTTTGTAATGCCTTTCAGCTGCCTACCGGGGTAGTGTAAAAACTACCAACAGAACTCGTTTCTGGCACCTTTGCCGGTGGAGTTGTGCATGGGGTGTGTTTGGAACATTTTTTCACCAGCCGAGTCCAAAATTCAGCGATTCTCCTCTCAGCCCAGAAAGCAGGTAGAACAAGTTTTGTGGTGCCTTTCTCTTGCCTACCGGGGTACTGTAAAAACTACCAACAGAACTCGTTTCTGGCACCTTCCCCGGTGGAGTTGTGCATGGGGTGTGTTTGGAACATTTTGTCAGCAGCCGAGTCCAAAATTCAGCGATTCTCCATCTCAGCCCAGAAAGCAGGTAGAACAAGTTTTGTGGTGCCTTTCAGCTGCCTACCGGGGTACTGTAAAAACTACCAACAGAACTCGTTTCTGGCACCTTCCCCGGAGGAGTTGTGCATGGGGTGTGTTTGGAACATTTTGTCAGCAGCCGAGTCCAAAATTCAGCCGTTCCTCCTCTCAGCCCAGAAAGCAGGTACAACAAGTTTTGTGGTGCCTTTCAGCTGCCTACCGGGGTACTGTAAAAACTACCAACAGAACTCGTTTCTGGCACCTTCCCCGGTGGAGTTGTGCATGGGGTGTGTTTGGAACATTTTTTCACCAGCCCAGTCCAAAATTCAGCTGTTCCCCATCTCAGCCCAGAAAGCAGGTACAACAACTTTTGTGGTGCCTTTCAGCTGCCTACCGGGGTACTGTAAAAACTACCAAAAGAACTCGTTTCTGGCACCTTCCCCGGTGGAGTTGTGCATGGGGTGTGTTTGGAACATTTTGTCACCAGCCGAGTCCAAAATTCAGCGATTCTCCATCTCAGCCCAGAAAGCAGGTAGAACAAGTTTTGTGGTGCCTTTCTCTTGCCTACCGGGGTACTGTAAAAACTACCAACAGAACTCGTTTCTGGCACCTTCCCCGGTGGAGTTGTGCATGGGGTGTGTTTGGAACATTTTGTCAGCAGCCGAGTCCAAAATTCAGCGATTCTCCACCTCAGCCCAGAAAGCAGGTAGAACAAGTTTTGTGGTGCCTTTCAGCTGCCTACCGGGGTACTGTAAAAACTACCAACAGAACTCGTTTCTGGCACCTTTCCCGGTGGAGTTGTGCATGGGGTGTGTTTGGTACATTTTGTCACCAGCTGAGTCCAAAATTCAGCGATTCTCCATCTCAGCCCAGAAAGCAGGTAGAACAAGTTTTGTAGTGCCTTTCTCTTGCCTACCGGGGTACTGTAAAAACTACCAACAGAACTCGTTTCTGGCACCTTCCCCAGAGGAGTTGTGCATGGGGTGTGTTTGGAACATTTTGTCAGCAGCCGAGTCCAAAATTCAGCCGTTCCTCCTCTCAGCCCAGAAAGCAGGTACAACAAGTTTTGTGGTGCCTTTCAGCTGCCTACCGGGGTACTGTAAAAACTACCAACAGAACTCGTTTCTGGCACCTTCCCCGGTGGAGTTGTGCATGGGGTGTGTTTGGAACATTTTTTCACCAGCCCAGTCCAAAATTCAGCTGTTCCCCATCTCAGCCCAGAAAGCAGGTAGAAAAACTTTTGTGGTGCCTTTCAGCTGCCTACCGGGGTACTGTAAAAACTACCAAAAGAACTCGTTTCTGGCACCTTCCCCGGTGGAGTTGTGCATGGGGTGTGTTTGGAACATTTTGTCACCAGCCGAGTCCAAAATTCAGCGATTCTCCATCTCAGCCCACAAAGCAGGTAGAACAAGTTTTGTGGTGCCTTTCAGCTGCCTACCGGGGTAGTGTAAAAACTACCAACAGAACTCATTTCTGGCACCTTCCCCGGTGGAGTTGTGCATGGGGTGTGTTTGGAACATTTTGTCAGCAGCCGAGTCCAAAATTCAGCGATTCTCCATCTCAGCCCAGAAAGCAGGTAGAACAAGTTTTGTGGTGCCTTTCTCTTGCCTACCAGGGTACTGTAAAAACTACCAACAGAACTCGTTTCTGGCACCTTCCCCGGTGGAGTTGTGCATGGGGTGTGTTTGGAACATTTTGTCACCAGCCGAGTCCAAAATTCAGCGATTCCCCATCTCAGCCCAGAAAGCAGGTAGCAAAACTTTTGTGGTGCCTTTCAGCTGCCTACCGGGGTAGTGTAAAAACTACCAACAGAACTCGTTTCTGGCCCCTTCCTCGGTGGAGTTGTGGATGGGGTGTGTTTGGAACATTTTGTCAGCAGCCGAGTCCAAAACTCAGCTGTTCCCCATCTCAGCCCAGAAAGCAGGTAGAAAAACTTTTGTGGTGCCTTTCAGCTGCCTACCGGGGTAGTGTAAAAACTACCAACAGAACTCGTTTCTGGCACCTTTGCCGGTGGAGCTGTGCATGGGGTGTGTTTGGAACATTTTTTCACCAGCCGAGTCCAAAATTCAGCTGTTCCCCATCTCAGCCCAGAAAGCAGGTAGAAAAACTTTTGTGGTGCCTTTCAGCTGCCTACCGGGGTAGTGTAAAAACTACCAACAGAACTCATTTCTGGCACCTTCCCCGGTGGAGGTGTGCATGGGGTGTGTTTGGAACATTTTGTCACCAGCCGAGTCCAAAATTCAGCCGTTCCCCATCTCAGCCCAGAAAGCAGGTACAACAAGTTTTGTGGTGCCTTTCAGCTGCCTACCGGGGTAGTGTAAAAACTACCAACAGAACTCGTTTCTGGCACCTTTCCCGGTGGAGTTGTGCATGGGGTGTGTTTGGAACATTTTGTCACCAGCCGAGTCCAAAATTCAGCGATTCTCCATCTCAGCCCAGAAAGCAGGTAGAACAAGTTTTGTGGTGCCTTTCAGCTGCCTACCGGGGTACTGTAAAAACTACCAACAGAACTCGTTTCTGGCACCTTCCCCGGAGGAGTTGTGCATGGGGTGTGTTTGGAACATTTTGTCAGCAGCCGAGTCCAAAATTCAGCGATTCTCCATCTCAGCCCAGAAAGCAGGTAGAACAAGTTTTGTGGTGCCTTTCAGCTGCCTACCGGGGTAGTGTAAAAACTACCAACAGAACTCGTTTCTGGCACCTTCCCCGGTGGAGTTGTGCATGGGGTGTGTTTGGAACATTTTGTCACCAGCCGAGTCCAAAATAAAGCTGTTCCCCATCTCAGCCCAGAAAGCAGGTAGAAAAACTTTTGTGGTGCCTTTCAGCTGCCTACCGGGGTAGTGTAAAAACTACCAACAGAACTCGTTTCTGGCACCTTTGCCGGTGGAGTTGTGCATGGGGTGTGTTTGGAACATTTTTTCACTAGCCGAGTCCAAAATTCAGCGATTCTCCTCTCAGCCCAGAAAGCAGGTAGAACAAGTTTTGTGGTGCCTTTCTCTTGCCTACCGGGGTACTGTAAAAACTACCAACAGAACTCGTTTCTGGCACCTTCCCCGGTGGAGTTGTGCATGGGGTGTGTTTGGAACATTTTGTCACCAGCCGAGTCCAAAATTCAGCGATTCTCCATCTCAGCCCAGAAAGCAGGTAGAACAAGTTTTGTGGTGCCTTTCAGCTGCCTACCGGGGTACTGTAAAAACTACCAACAGAACTCGTTTCTGGCACCTTCCCCGGAGGAGTTGTGCATGGGGTGTGTTTGGAACATTTTGTCAGCAGCCGAGTCCAAAATTCAGCCGTTCCTCCTCTCAGCCCAGAAAGCAGGTACAACAAGTTTTGTGGTGCCTTTCAGCTGCCTACCGGGGTACTGTAAAAACTACCAACAGAACTCGTTTCTGGCACCTTCCCCGGTGGAGTTGTGCATGGGGGTGTGTTTGGAACATTTTGTCAGCAGCCGAGTCCAAAATTCAGCGATTCTCCATCTCAGCCCAGAAAGCAGGTAGAACAAGTTTTGTGGTGCCTTTCAGCTGCCTACCGGGGTACTGTAAAAACTACCAACAGAACTCGTTTCTGGCACCTTTCCCGGTGGAGTTGTGCATGGGGTGTGTTTGGTACATTTTGTCACCAGCTGAGTCCAAAATTCAGCGATTCTCCATCTCAGCCCAGAAAGCAGGTAGAACAAGTTTTGTAGTGCCTTTCTCTTGCCTACCGGGGTACTGTAAAAACTACCAACAGAACTCGTTTCTGGCACCTTCCCCGGAGGAGTTGTGCATGGGGTGTGTTTGGAACATTTTGTCAGCAGCCGAGTCCAAAATTCAGCCGTTCCTCCTCTCAGCCCAGAAAGCAGGTACAACAAGTTTTGTGGTGCCTTTCAGCTGCCTACCGGGGTACTGTAAAAACTACCAACAGAACTCGTTTCTGGCACCTTCCCCGGTGGAGTTGTGCATGGGGTGTGTTTGGAACATTTTTTCACCAGCCCAGTCCAAAATTCAGCTGTTCCCCATCTCAGCCCAGAAAGCAGGTAGAAAAACTTTTGTGGTGCCTTTCAGCTGCCTACCGGGGGTACTGTAAAAACTACCAAAAGAACTCGTTTCTGGCACCTTTGCCGGTGGAGTTGTGCATGGGGTGTGTTTGGAACATTTTGTCACCAGCCGAGTCCAAAATTCAGCGATTCTCCATCTCAGCCCAGAAAGCAGGTAGAACAAGTTTTGTGGTGCCTTTCAGCTGCCTACCGGGGTAGTGTAAAAACTACCAACAGAACTCGTTTCTGGCACCTTTGCCGGTGGAGCTGTGCATGGGGTGTGTTTGGAACATTTTTTCACCAGCCGAGTCCAAAATTCAGCTGTTCCCCATCTCAGCCCAGAAAGCAGGTAGAAAAACTTTTGTGGTGCCTTTCAGCTGCCTACCGGGGTAGTGTAAAAACTACCAACAGAACTCATTTCTGGCACCTTCCCCGGTGGAGGTGTGCATGGGGTGTGTTTGGAACATTTTGTCACCAGCCGAGTCCAAAATTCAGCCGTTCCCCATCTCAGCCCAGAAAGCAGGTAGCAAAACTTTTGTGGTGCCTTTCAGCTGCCTACCGGGGTAGTGTAAAAACTACCAACAGAACTCGTTTCTGGCCCCTTCCTCGGTGGAGTTGTGCATGGGGTGTGTTTGGAACATTTTGTCAGCAGCCGAGTCCAAAACTCAGCTGTTCCCCATCTCAGCCCAGAAAGCAGGTAGAAAAACTTTTGTGGTGCCTTTCAGCTGCCTACCGGGGTAGTGTAAAAACTACCAACAGAACTCCTTTCTGGCACCTTCCCCGGTGGAGCTGTGCATGGGGTGTGTTTGGAACATTTTTTCACCAGCCGAGTCCAAAATTCAGCTGTTCCCCATCTCAGCCCAGAAAGCAGGTAGAAAAACTTTTGTGGTGCCTTTCAGCTGCCTACCGGGGTAGTGTAAAAACTACCAACAGAACTCATTTCTGGCACCTTCCCCGGTGGAGTTGTGCATGGGGTGTGTTTGGAACATTTTGTCAGCAGCCGAGTCCAAAATTCAGCGCTTCCCCATCTCAGCCCAGAAAGCAGGTAGAACAAGTTTTGTAATGCCTTTCAGCTGCCTACCGGGGTAGTGTAAAAACTACCAACAGAACTCGTTTCTGGCACCTTCCCCGGTGGAGGTGTGCATGGGGTGTGTTTGGAACATTTTTTCACCAGCCGAGTCCAAAATTCAGCGATTCTCCATCTCAGCCCAGAAAGCAGGTAGAACAAGTTTTGTGGTGCCTTTCAGCTGCCTACCGGGGTACTGTAAAAACTACCAACAGAACTCGTTTCTGGCACATTTCCCGGTGGAGTTGTGCATGGGGTGTGTTTGGAACATTTTTTCACCAGCCGAGTCCAAAATTCAGCGATTCTCCATCTCAGCCCAGAAAGCAGGTAGAACAAGTTTTGTGGTGCCTTTCTCTTGCCTACCGGGGTACTGTAAAAACTACCAACAGAACTCGTTTCTGGCACCTTCCCCGGTGGAGTTGTGCATGGGGTGTGTTTGGAACATTTTGTCAGCAGCCGAGTCCAAAATTCAGCGATTCCCCATCTCAGCCCAGAAAGCAGGTAGAACAAGTTTTGTGGTGCCTTTCAGCTGCCTACCGGGGTAGTGTAAAAACTACCAACAGAACTCGTTTCTGGCACCTTTGCCGGTGGAGCTGTGCATGGGGTGTGTTTGGAACATTTTGTCACCAGCCAAGTCCAAAATTCAACTGTTCCCCATCTCAGCCCAGAAAGCAGGTAGAACAAGTTTTGTGGTGCCTTTCAGCTGCCTACCGGGGTACTGTAAAAACTACCAACAGAACTCGTTTCTGGCACCTTCCCCGGAGGAGTTGTGCATGGGGTGTGTTTGGAACATTTTGTCACCAGCCGAGTCCAAAATTCAGCGATTCCCCATCTCAGCCCAGAAAGCAGGTAGCAAAACTTTTGTGGTGCCTTTCAACTGCCTACCGGGGTAGTGTAAAAACTAACAACAGAACTCGTTTCTGGCACCTTCCTCGGTGGAGTTGTGCATGGGGTGTGTTTGGAACATTTTGTCACCAGCCGAGTCCAAAACTCAGCCGTTCCCCATCTCTGCCCAGAAAGCAGGTACAACAAGTTTTGTGGTGCCTTTCAGCTGCCTACCGGGGTAGTGTAAAAACTACCAACAGAACTCGTTTCTGGCACCTTCCCCGGAGGAGTTGTGCATGGGGTGTGTTTGGAACATTTTGTCACCAGCCGAGTCCAAAATTCAGCGATTCTCCATCTCAGCCCAGAAAGCAGGTAGAACAAGTTTTGTGGTGCCTTTCAGCTGCCTACCGGGGTACTGTAAAAACTACCAACAGAACTCGTTTCTGGCACCTTTCCCGGTGGAGTTGTGCATGGGGTGTGTTTGGAACATTTTGTCACCAGCCGAGTCCAAAATTCAGCGATTCTCCATCTCAGCCCAGAAAGCAGGTAGAACAAGTTTTGTAGTGCCTATCTCTTGCCTACCGGGGTACTGTAAAAACTACCAACAGAACTCGTTTCTGGCACCTTCCCCCGTGGAGCTGTGCATGGGGTGTGTTTGGAACATTTTGTTACCAGCCGAGTCCAAAATTCAGCGATTCCCCATCTAAGCCCATAAAGCAGGTAGAAAAACTTTTGTGGTGCCTTTCAGCTGCCTACCGGGGTAGTGTAAAAACTACTAAGAGAACTCCTGTCTGGCACCTTCCCCGGTGGAGTTGTGCATGGGGTGTGTTTGGAACATTTTGTCAGCAGCCGAGTCCAAAATTCAGCTGATCCCCATCTCAGCCAAGAAAGCAGGTACAACAAGTTTTGTGGTGCCTTTCAGCTGCCTACCGGGGTAGTGTAAAAACTACCAACAGAACTCGTTTCTGGCACCTTTGCCGGTGGAGGTGTGCATGGGGTGTGTTTGGAACATTTTGTCAGCAGCCGAGTCCAAAATTCAGCTGTTCCCCATCTAAGCCCAGAAAGCAGGTAGAACAAGTTTTGTAATGCCTTTCAGCTGCCTACCGGGGTAGTGTAAAAACTACCAACAGAACTCGTTTCTGGCACCTTCCCCGGTGGAGCTGTGCATGGGGTGTGTTTGGAACATTTTGTCACCAGCCGAGTCCAAAATTCAGCGATTCTCCATCTCAGCCCAGAAAGCAGGTAGAACAACTTTTTTGGTGCCTTTCTCTTGCCTACCAGGGTAGTGTAAAAACTACCAACAGAACTCGTTTCTGGCACCTTCCCGGTGGAGTTGTGCATGGGGTGTGTTTGGAACATTTTGTCACCAGCCGAGTCCAAAATTCAGCGATTCTCCATCTCAGCCCAGAAAGCAGGTAGAACAAGTTTTGTGGTGCCTTTCTCTTGCCTACCGGGGTACTGTAAAAACTACCAACAGAACTCGTTTCTGGCACCTTCCCCGGAGGAGTTGTGCATGGGGTGTGTTTGGAACATTTTGTCAGCAGCCGAGTCCAAAATTCAGCGATTCTCCATCTCAGCCCAGAAAGCAGGTAGAACAAGTTTTGTGGTGCCTTTCTCTTGCCTACCGGGGTACTGTAAAAACTACCAACAGAACTCGTTTCTGGCACCTTCCCCGGTGGAGTTGTGCATGGGGTGTGTTTGGAACATTTTGTCACCAGCCGAGTCCAAAATTCAGCGATTCCCCATCTCAGCCCAGAAAGCAGGTAGCAAAACTTTTGTGGTGCCTTTCAGCTGCCTACCGGGGTAGTGTAAAAACTACCAACAGAACTCATTTCTGGCACCTTCCCCGGTGGAGTTGTGCATGGGGTGTGTTTGGAACATTTTGTCAGCAGCCGAGTCCAAAATTCAGCGCTTCCCCATCTCAGCCCAGAAAGCAGGTAGAACAAGTTTTGTAATGCCTTTCAGCTGCCTACCGGGGTAGTGTAAAAACTACCAACAGAACTCGTTTCTGGCACCTTCCCCGGTGGAGTTGTGCATGGGGTGTGTTTGGAACATTTTGTCAGCAGCCGAGTCCAAAATTCAGCGATTCTCCATCTCAGCCCAGAAAGCAGGTAGAACAAGTTTTGTGGTGCCTTTCAGCTGCCTACCGGGGGTACTGTAAAAACTACCAAACAGAACTCGTTTCTGGCACATTTCCCGGTGGAGTTGTGCATGGGGTGTGTTTGGAACATTTTGTCACCAGCCGAGTCCAAAATTCAGCGATTCTCCATCTCAGCCCAGAAAGCAGGTAGAACAAGTTTTGTGGTGCCTTTCTCTTGCCTACCGGGGTACTGTAAAAACTACCAACAGAACTCGTTTCTGGCACCTTCCCCGGTGGAGTTGTGCATGGGGTGTGTTTGGAACATTTTGTCAGCAGCCGAGTCCAAAATTCAGCGATTCCCCATCTCAGCCCAGAAAGCAGGTAGAACAAGTTTTGTGGTGCCTTTCAGCTGCCTACCGGGGTAGTGTAAAAACTACCAACAGAACTCGTTTCTGGCACCTTTGCCGGTGGAGCTGTGCATGGGGTGTGTTTGGAACATTTTGTTACCAGCCAAGTCCAAAATTCAACTGTTCCCCATCTCAGCCCAGAAAGCAGGTAGAACAAGTTTTGTGGTGCCTTTCAGCTGCCTACCGGGGTAGTGTAAAAACTACCAACAGAACTCGTTTCTGGCACCTTCCCCGGAGGAGTTGTGCATGGGGTGTGTTTGGAACATTTTGTCACCAGCCGAGTCCAAAATTCAGCGATTCCCCATCTCAGCCCAGAAAGCAGGTAGCAAAACTTTTGTGGTGCCTTTCAGCTGCCTACCGGGGTAGTGTAAAAACTAACAACAGAACTCGTTTCTGGCACCTTCCTCGGTGGAGTTGTGCATGGGGTGTGTTTGGAACATTTTGTCACCAGCCGAGTCCAAAACTCAGCCGTTCCCCATCTCTGCCCAGAAAGCAGGTACAACAAGTTTTGTGGTGCCTTTCAGCTGCCTACCGGGGTAGTGTAAAAACTACCAACAGAACTCGTTTCTGGCACCTTCCCCGGTGGAGCTGTGCATGGGGTGTGTTTGGAACATTTTGTCACCAGCCGAGTCCAAAATTCAGCGATTCTCCATCTCAGCCCAGAAAGCAGGTAGAACAAGTTTTGTGGTGCCTTTCAGCTGCCTACCGGGGTACTGTAAAAACTACCAACAGAACTCGTTTCTGGCACCTTTCCCGGTGGAGTTGTGCATGGGGTGTGTTTGGAACATTTTGTCACCAGCCGAGTCCAAAATTCAGCGATTCTCCATCTCAGCCCAGAAAGCAGGTAGAACAAGTTTTGTAGTGCCTTTCTCTTGCCTACCGGGGTACTGTAAAAACTACCAACAGAACTCGTTTCTGGCACCTTCCCCGGTGGAGCTGTGCATGGGGTGTGTTTGGAACATTTTGTTACCAGCCGAGTCCAAAATTCAGCGATTCCCCATCTAAGCCCATAAAGCAGGTAGAAAAACTTTTGTGGTGCCTTTCAGCTGCCTACCGGGGTAGTGTAAAAACTACTAAGAGAACTCCTGTCTGGCACCTTCCCCGGTGGAGTTGTGCATGGGGTGTGTTTGGAACATTTTGTCAGCAGCCGAGTCCAAAATTCAGCTGATCCCCATCTCAGCCAAGAAAGCAGGTACAACAAGTTTTGTGGTGCCTTTCAGCTGCCTACCGGGGTAGTGTAAAAACTACCAACAGAACTCGTTTCTGGCACCTTTGCCGGTGGAGGTGTGCATGGGGTGTGTTTGGAACATTTTGTCAGCAGCCGAGTCCAAAATTCAGCTGTTCCCCATCTAAGCCCAGAAAGCAGGTAGAACAAGTTTTGTGGTGCCTTTCAGCTGCCTACCGGGGTAGTGTAAAAACTACCAACAGAACTCGTTTCTGGCACCTTTGCCGGTGGAGCTGTGCATGGGGTGTGTTTGGAACATTTTGTTACCAGCCAAGTCCAAAATTCAACTGTTCCCCATCTCAGCCCAGAAAGCAGGTAGAACAAGTTTTGTGGTGCCTTTCAGCTGCCTACCGGGGTAGTGTAAAAACTACCAACAGAACTCGTTTCTGGCACCTTCCCCGGAGGAGTTGTGCATGGGGTGTGTTTGGAACATTTTGTCACCAGCCGAGTCCAAAATTCAGCGATTCCCCATCTCAGCCCAGAAAGCAGGTAGCAAAACTTTTGTGGTGCCTTTCAGCTGCCTACCGGGGTAGTGTAAAAACTAACAACAGAACTCGTTTCTGGCACCTTCCTCGGTGGAGTTGTGCATGGGGTGTGTTTGGAACATTTTGTCACCAGCCGAGTCCAAAACTCAGCCGTTCCCCATCTCTGCCCAGAAAGCAGGTACAACAAGTTTTGTGGTGCCTTTCAGCTGCCTACCGGGGTAGTGTAAAAACTACCAACAGAACTCGTTTCTGGCACCTTCCCCGGTGGAGCTGTGCATGGGGTGTGTTTGGAACATTTTGTCACCAGCCGAGTCCAAAATTCAGCGATTCTCCATCTCAGCCCAGAAAGCAGGTAGAACAAGTTTTGTGGTGCCTTTCAGCTGCCTACCGGGGTACTGTAAAAACTACCAACAGAACTCGTTTCTGGCACCTTTCCCGGTGGAGTTGTGCATGGGGTGTGTTTGGAACATTTTGTCACCAGCCGAGTCCAAAATTCAGCGATTCTCCATCTCAGCCCAGAAAGCAGGTAGAACAAGTTTTGTAGTGCCTTTCTCTTGCCTACCGGGGTACTGTAAAAACTACCAACAGAACTCGTTTCTGGCACCTTCCCCGGTGGAGCTGTGCATGGGGTGTGTTTGGAACATTTTGTTACCAGCCGAGTCCAAAATTCAGCGATTCCCCATCTAAGCCCATAAAGCAGGTAGAAAAACTTTTGTGGTGCCTTTCAGCTGCCTACCGGGGTAGTGTAAAAACTACTAAGAGAACTCCTGTCTGGCACCTTCCCCGGTGGAGTTGTGCATGGGGTGTGTTTGGAACATTTTGTCAGCAGCCGAGTCCAAAATTCAGCTGATCCCCATCTAAGCCCAGAAAGCAGGTAGAACAAGTTTTGTAATGCCTTTCAGCTGCCTACCGGGGTACTGTAAAAACTACCAACAGAACTCGTTTCTGGCACCTTTGCGGTGGAGTTGTGCATGGGGTGTGTTTGGAACATTTTGTCACCAGCCGAGTCCAAAATTCAGCGATTCTCCATCTCAGCCCAGAAAGCAGGTAGAACAACTTTTTTGGTGCCTTTCTCTTGCCTACCAGGGTAGTGTAAAAACTACCAACAGAACTCGTTTCTGGCACCTTCCCCGGTGGAGTTGTGCATGGGGTGTGTTTGGAACATTTTGTCACCAGCCGAGTCCAAAACTCAGCTATTCCCCATCTCGGCCCAGAAAGCAGGTAGCAAAACTTTTGTGGTGCCTTTCAGCTGCCTACCGGGGTAGTGTAAAAACTACCAACAGAACTCGTTTCTGGCACCTTCCCCGGTGGAGGTGTGCATGGGGTGTGTTTGGAACATTTTGTTACCAGCCGAGTCCAAAATTCAGCCGTTCCCCATCTCAGCCCAGAAAGCAGGTAGAACAAGTTTTGTGGTGCCTTTCAGCTGCCTACCGGGGTAGTGTAAAAACTACCAACAGAACTCATTTCTGGCACCTTCCCCGGTGGAGTTGTGCATGGGGTGTGTTTGGAACATTTTGTCACCAGCCGAGTCCAAAATTCAGCGATTCCCCATCTCAGCCCAGAAAGCAGGTAGAACAAGTTTTGTGGTGCCTTTCAGCTGCCTACCGGGGTAGTGTAAAAACTACCAACAGAACTCGTTTCTGGCACCTTTCCCGGTGGAGTTGTTCATGGGGTGTGTTTGGAACATTTTGTCACCAGCCGAGTCCAAAATTCAGCTGTTCCCCATCTCAGCCCAGAAAGCAGGTAGAACAAGTTTTGTGGTGCCTTTCAGCTGCCTACCAGGGTACTGTAAAAACTACCAACAGAACTCGTTTCTGGCACCTTCCCCGGTGGAGTTGTGCATGGGCTGTGTTTGGAACATTTTGTCACCAGCCGAGTCCAAAACTCAGCTGTTCCCCATCTCAGCCCAGAAAGCAGGTAGAACAAGTTTTGTAATGCCTTTCAGCTGCCTACCGGGGTAGTGTAAAAACTACCAACAGAACTCGTTTCTGGCACCTTCCCCGGTGGAGCTGTGCATGGGGTGTGTTTGGAACATTTTGTTACCAGCCGAGTCCAAAATTCAGCCGTTCCCCATCTCAGCCCAGAAAGCAGGTAGAACAAGTTTTGTGGTGCCTTTCAGCTGCCTACCGGGGTAGTGTAAAAACTACCAACAGAACTCCTTTCTCGCACCTTCCCCGGTGGAGTTGTGCATGGGGTGTGTTTGGAACGTTTTGTCAGCAGCCGAGTCCAAACTTCAGCTGATCCCCATCTCAGCCCAGAAAGCAGGTACAACAAGTTTTGTGGTGCCTTTCAGCTGCCTACCGGGGTAGTGTAAAAACTACCAACAGAACTCGTTTCTGGCACCTTCCCCGGTGGAGGTGTGCATGGGGTGTGTTTGGAACATTTTTTCACCAGCCGAGTCCAAAATTCAGCCGTTCCCCATCTCAGCCCAGAAAGCAGGTACAACAAGTTTTGTGGTGCCTTTCAGCTGCCTACCGGGGTAGTGTAAAAACTACCAACAGAACTCGTTTCTGGCACCTTCCTCGGTGGAGTTGTGCATGGGGTGTGTTTGGAACATTTTGTCACCAGCCGAGTCCAAAATTCAGCCGTTCCTCATCTCAGCCCAGAAAGCAGGTACAACAAGTTTTGTGGTGCCTTTCAGCTGCCTACCGGGGTAGTGTAAAAACTACCAACAGAACTCGTTTCTGGCACCTTTGCCGGTGGAGCTGTGCATGGGGTGTGTTTGGAACATTTTGTCAGCAGCCGAGTCCAAAATTCAGCTGTTCCCCATCTCAGCCCAGAAAGCAGGTACAACAAGTTTTGTGGTGCCTTTCAGCTGCCTACTGGGGTAGTGTAAAAACTACCAACAGAACTCGTTTCTGGCACCTTCCCCGGTGGAGCTGTGCATGGGGTGTGTTTGGAACATTTTGTTACCAGCCGAGTCCAAAATTCAGCTATTCCCCATCTCAGCCCAGAAAGCAGGTAGAACAAGTTTTGTGGTGCCTTTCAGCTGCCTACCGGGGTAGTGTAAAAACTACCAACAGAACTCGTTTCTGGCACCTTCCCCGGTGGAGTTGTGCATGGGGTGTGTTTGGAACATTTTGTCACCAGCCGAGTCCAAAATTCAGCCGTTCCCCATCTCAGCCCAGAAAGCAGGTAGAACAAGTTTTGTGGTGCCTTTCAGCTGCCTACCGGGGTAGTGTAAAAACTACCAACAGAACTCGTTTCTGGCACCTTCCCCGGTGGAGTTGTGCATGGGGTGTGTTTGGAACATTTTGTCAGCAGCCGAGTCCAAAATTCAGCGATTCTCCATCTCAGCCCAGAAAGCAGGTAGAACAAGTTTTGTAGTGCCTTTCTCTTGCCTACCGGGGTAGTGTAAAAACTACCAACAGAACTCGTTTCTGGCACCTTCCCCGGAGGAGTTGTGCATGGGGTGTGTTTGGAACATTTTGTCACCAGCCAAGTCCAAAATTCAGCGATTCCCCATCTCAGCCCAGAAAGCAGGTAGAACAAGTTTTGTGGTGCCTTTCAGCTGCCTACCGGGGTACTGTAAAAACTACCAACAGAACTCGTTTCTGGCACCTTCCCCGGTGGAGTTGTGCATGGGGTGTGTTTGGAACATTTTGTTACCAGCCGAGTCCAAAATTCAGCCGTTCCCCATCTCAGCCCAGAAAGCAGGTACAACAAGTTTTGTGGTGCCTTTCAGCTGCCTACCGGGGTAGTGTAAAAACTACCAACAGAACTCGTTTCTGGCACCTTCCCCGGTGGAGTTGTGCATGGGGTGTGTTTGGAACATTTTGTTACCAGCCGAGTCCAAAATTCAGCCGTTCCCCATCTCAGCCCAGAAAGCAGGTACAACAAGTTTTGTGGTGCCTTTCAGCTGCCTACCGGGGTACTGTAAAAACTACCAACAGAACTCCTTTCTGGCACCTTCCCCGGTGGAGTTGTGCATGGGGTGTGTTTGGAACATTTTGTCACCAGCCGAGTCCAAAATTCAGCGATTCTCCATCTCAGCCCAGAAAGCAGGTAGAACAAGTTTTGTGGTGCCTTTCTCTTGCCTACCGGGGTACTGTAAAAACTACCAACAGAACTCGTTTCTGGCACCTTCCCCGGTGGAGGTGTGCATGGGGTGTGTTTGGAACATTTTTTCACCAGCCGAGTCCAAAATTCAGTGATTCCCCATCTCAGCCCAGAAAGCAGGTACAACAAGTTTTTTGGTGCCTTTCAGCTGCCTACCGGGGTACTGTAAAAACTACCAACAGAACTCGTTTCTGGCACCTTTGGCGGTGGAGCTGTGCATGGGGTGTGTTTGGAACATTTTGTCACCAGCCGAGTCCAAAATTCAGCTGTTCCCCATCTAAGCCCAGAAAGCAGGTACAACAAGTTTTGTGGTGCCTTTCAGCTGCCTACCGGGGTAGTGTAAAAACTACCAACAGAACTCGTTTCTGGCACCTTTGCCGGTGGAGCTGTGCATGGGGTGTGTTTGGAACATTTTGTCACCAGCCGAGTCCAAAATTCAGCCGTTCCTCATCTCAGCCCAGAAAGCAGGTACAACAAGTTTTGTGGTGCCTTTCTCTTGCCTACCGGGGTAGTGTAAAAACTACCAACAGAACTCGTTTCTGGCACCTTTGCCGGTGGAGCTGTGCATGGGGTGTGTTTGGAACATTTTGTTACCAGCCGAGTCCAAAATTCAGCTATTCCCCATCTCAGCCCAGAAAGCAGGTAGAACAACTTTTGTGGTGCCTTTCAGCTGCCTACCGGGGTAGTGTAAAAACTACCAACAGAACTCGTTTCTGGCACCTTTGCCGGTGGAGCTGTGCATGGGGTGTGTTTGGAACATTTTGTCACCAGCCGAGTCCAAAATTCTGCGATTCTCCATCTCAGCCCAGAAAGCAGGTAGAACAAGTTTTGTGGTGCCTTTCAGCTGCCTACCGGGGTACTGTAAAAACTACCAACAGAACTCCTTTCTGGCCCCTTCCCCGGTGGAGTTGTGCATGGGGTGTGTTTGGAACATTTTGTCACCAGCCGAGTCCAAAATTCAGCGATTCTCCATCTCAGCCCAGAAAGCAGGTAGAACAAGTTTTGTGGTGCCTTTCAGCTGCCTACCGGGGTAGTGTAAAAACTACCAACAGAACTCGTTTCTGGCACCTTCCCCGGTGGAGTTGTGCATGGGGTGTGTTTGGAACATTTTTTCACCAGCCGAGTCCAAAATTCAGCCGTTCCTCATCTCAGCCCAGAAAGCAGGTACAACAAGTTTTGTGGTGCCTTTCAGCTGCCTACCGGGGTACTGTAAAAACTACCAACAGAACTCGTTTCTGGCACCTTTGCCGGTGGAGCTGTGCATGGGGTGTGTTTGGAACATTTTGTCAGCAGCCGAGTCCAAAATTCAGCGCTTCCCCATCTCAGCCCAGAAAGCAGGTACAACAAGTTTTGTGGTGCCTTTCAGCTGCCTACTGGGGTAGTGTAAAAACTACCAACAGAACTCGTTTCTGGCACCTTCCCCGGTGGAGCTGTGCATGGGGTGTGTTTGGAACATTTTGTTACCAGCCGAGTCCAAAATTCAGCTATTACCCATCTCAGCCCAGAAAGCAGGTAGCAAAACTTTTGTGGTGCCTTTCAGCTGCCTACCGGGGTAGTGTAAAAACTACCAACAGAACTCGTTTCTGGCACCTTCCCCGGTGGAGTTGTGCATGGGGTGTGTTTGGAACATTTTGTTACCAGCCGAGTCCAAAATTCAGCCGTTCCCCATCTCAGCCCAGAAAGCAGGTACAACAAGTTTTGTGGTGCCTTTCAGCTGCCTACCGGGGTAGTGTAAAAACTACCAACAGAACTCGTTTCTGGCACCTTCCCCGGTGGAGTTGTGCATGGGGTGTGTTTGGAACATTTTGTCACCAGCCGAGTCCAAAATTCAGCGATTCCCCATCTCAGCCCAGAAAGCAGGTAGAACAAGTTTTGTGGTGCCTTTCTCTTGCCTACCGGGGTAGTGTAAAAACTACCAACAGAACTCGTTTCTGGCACCTTCCCCGGTGGAGGTGTGCATGGGGTGTGTTTGGAACATTTTGTCACCAGCCGAGTCCAAAATTCAGCGATTCCCCATCTCAGCCCAGAAAGCAGGTAGAATAAGTTTTGTGGTGCCTTTCAGCTGCCTACCGGGGTAGTGTAAAAACTACCAACAGAACTCCTTTCTCGCACCTTCCCCGGTGGAGTTGTGCATGGGGTGTGTTTGGAACATTTTGTCAGCAGCCGAGTCCAAAATTCAGCGCTTCCCCATCTCAGCCCAGAAAGCAGGTACAACAAGTTTTGTGGTGCCTTTCAGCTGCCTACTGGGGTAGTGTAAAAACTACCAACAGAACTCGTTTCTCGCACCTTTGCCGGTGGAGCTGTGCATGGGGTGTGTTTGGAACATTTTGTTACCAGCCGAGTCCAAAATTCAGCTATTCCCCATCTCAGCCCAGAAAGCAGGTAGAACAACTTTTGTGGTGCCTTTCAGCTGCCTACCGGGGTAGTGTAAAAACTACCAACAGAACTCGTTTCTGGCACCTTCCCCGGAGGAGTTGTGCATGGGGTGTGTTTGGAACATTTTGTTACCAGCCGAGTCCAAAATTCAGCTATTCCCCATCTCAGCCCAGAAAGCAGGTACAACAAGTTTTGTAGTGCCTTTCTCTTGCCTACCGGGGTACTGTAAAAACTACCAACAGAACTCGTTTCTGGCACCTTCCCCGGTGGAGGTGTGCATGGGGTGTGTTTGGAACATTTTTTCACCAGCCAAGTCCAAAATTCTGCCGTTCCCCATCTCAGCCCAGAAAGCAGGTAGAACAAGTTTTGTGGTGCCTTTCAGCTGCCTACCGGGGTAGTGTAAAAACTACCAACAGAACTCGTTTCTGGCACCTTTGCCGGTGGAGTTGTGCATGGGGTGTGTTTGGAACATTTTGTTACCAGCCGAGTCCAAAATTCAGCCGTTCCCCATCTCAGCCCAGAAAGCAGGTAGAACAAGTTTTGTGGTGCCTTTCAGCTGCCTACCGGGGTACTGTAAAAACTACCAACAGAACTCGTTTCTGGCACCTTCCCCGGTGGAGTTGTGCATGGGGTGTGTTTGGAACATTTTGTCACCAGCCGCGTCCAAAATTCAGCGATTCCCCATCTCAGCCCAGAAAGCAGGTAGAACAAGTTTTGTGGTGCCTTTCAGCTGCCTACCGGGGTAGTGTAAAAACTACCAACAGAACTCCTTTCTGGCACCTTCCCCGGTGGAGCTGTGCATGGGGTGTGTTTGGAACATTTTGTTACCAGCCGAGTCCAAAATTCAGCCGTTCCCCATCTCAGCCCAGAAAGCAGGTAGAACACGTTTTGTGGTGCCTTTCAGCTGCCTACCGGGGTAGTGTAAAAACTACCAACAGAACTCGTTTCTGGCACCTTCCCCGGTGGAGTTGTGCATGGGGTGTGTTTGGAACATTTTGTCACCAGCCGAGTCCAAAATTCAGCGATTCCCCATCTCAGCCCAGAAAGCAGGTAGAACAAGTTTTGTGGTGCCTTTCAGTTGCCTACCGGGGTAGTGTAAAAACTACCAACAGAACTCGTTTCTGGCACCTTCCCCGGTGGAGGTGTGCATGGGGTGTGTTTGGAACATTTTTTCACCAGCCGAGTCCAAAATTCAGCGATTCTCCATCTCAGCCCAGAAAGCAGGTAGAACAAGTTTTGTGGTGCCTTTCAGCTGCCTACCGGGGTACTGTAAAAACTACCAACAGAACTCGTTTCTGGCACCTTCCCCGGTGGAGTTGTGCATGGGGTGTGTTTGGAACATTTTGTCACCAGCCGAGTCCAAAACTCAGCTGTTCCCCATCTCAGCCCAGAAAGCAGGTAGAACAAGTTTTGTAATGCCTTTCAGCTGCCTACCGGGGTAGTGTAAAAACTACCAACAGAACTCGTTTCTGGCACCTTCCTCGGTGGAGTTGTGCATGGGGTGTGTTTGGAACATTTTGTCACCAGCCGAGTCCAAAATTCAGCTGTTCCCCATCTCAGCCCAGAAAGCAGGTAGAACAAGTTTTGTGGTGCCTTTCAGCTGCCTACCGGGGTAGTGTAAAAACTACCAACAGAACTCGTTTCTCGCACCTTCCCCGGTGGAGTTGTGCATGGGGTGTGTTTGGAACATTTTGTCAGCAGCCGAGTCCAAACTTCAGCTGATCCCCATCTCAGCCCAGAAAGCAGGTACAACAAGTTTTGTGGTGCCTTTCAGCTGCCTACCGGGGTAGTGTAAAAACTACCAACAGAACTCCTTTCTCGCACCTTCCCCGGTGGAGTTGTGCATGGGGTGTGTTTGGAACATTTTGTCAGCAGCCGAGTCCAAAATTCAGCGCTTCCCCATCTCAGCCCAGAAAGCAGGTACAACAAGTTTTGTGGTGCCTTTCAGCTGCCTACTGGGGTAGTGTAAAAACTACCAACAGAACTCGTTTCTCGCACCTTTGCCGGTGGAGCTGTGCATGGGGTGTGTTTGGAACATTTTGTTACCAGCCGAGTCCAAAATTCAGCTATTCCCCATCTCAGCCCAGAAAGCAGGTAGAACAACTTTTGTGGTGCCTTTCAGCTGCCTACCGGGGTAGTGTAAAAACTACCAACAGAACTCGTTTCTGGCACCTTCCCCGGAGGAGTTGTGCATGGGGTGTGTTTGGAACATTTTGTTACCAGCCGAGTCCAAAATTCAGCTATTCCCCATCTCAGCCCAGAAAGCAGGTACAACAAGTTTTGTAGTGCCTTTCTCTTGCCTACCGGGGTAGTGTAAAAACTACCAACAGAACTCGTTTCTGGCACCTTCCCCGGTGGAGGTGTGCATGGGGTGTGTTTGGAACATTTTTTCACCAGCCAAGTCCAAAATTCTGCCGTTCCCCATCTCAGCCCAGAAAGCAGGTAGAACAAGTTTTGTGGTGCCTTTCAGCTGCCTACCGGGGTAGTGTAAAAACTACCAACAGAACTCGTTTCTGGCACCTTTGCCGGTGGAGTTGTGCATGGGGTGTGTTTGGAACATTTTGTTACCAGCCGAGTCCAAAATTCAGCCGTTCCCCATCTCAGCCCAGAAAGCAGGTAGAACAAGTTTTGTGGTGCCTTTCAGCTGCCTACCGGGGTACTGTAAAAACTACCAACAGAACTCGTTTCTGGCACCTTCCCCGGTGGAGTTGTGCATGGGGTGTGTTTGGAACATTTTGTCACCAGCCGCGTCCAAAATTCAGCGATTCCCCATCTCAGCCCAGAAAGCAGGTAGAACAAGTTTTGTGGTGCCTTTCAGCTGCCTACCGGGGTAGTGTAAAAACTACCAACAGAACTCCTTTCTGGCACCTTCCCCGGTGGAGCTGTGCATGGGGTGTGTTTGGAACATTTTGTTACCAGCCGAGTCCAAAATTCAGCCGTTCCCCATCTCAGCCCAGAAAGCAGGTAGAACACGTTTTGTGGTGCCTTTCAGCTGCCTACCGGGGTAGTGTAAAAACTACCAACAGAACTCGTTTCTGGCACCTTCCCCGGTGGAGTTGTGCATGGGGTGTGTTTGGAACATTTTGTCACCAGCCGAGTCCAAAATTCAGCGATTCCCCATCTCAGCCCAGAAAGCAGGTAGAACAAGTTTTGTGGTGCCTTTCAGTTGCCTACCGGGGTAGTGTAAAAACTACCAACAGAACTCGTTTCTGGCACCTTCCCCGGTGGAGGTGTGCATGGGGTGTGTTTGGAACATTTTTTCACCAGCCGAGTCCAAAATTCAGCGATTCTCCATCTCAGCCCAGAAAGCAGGTAGAACAAGTTTTGTGGTGCCTTTCAGCTGCCTACCGGGGTACTGTAAAAACTACCAACAGAACTCGTTTCTGGCACCTTCCCCGGTGGAGTTGTGCATGGGGTGTGTTTGGAACATTTTGTCACCAGCCGAGTCCAAAACTCAGCTGTTCCCCATCTCAGCCCAGAAAGCAGGTAGAACAAGTTTTGTAATGCCTTTCAGCTGCCTACCGGGGTAGTGTAAAAACTACCAACAGAACTCGTTTCTGGCACCTTCCTCGGTGGAGTTGTGCATGGGGTGTGTTTGGAACATTTTGTCACCAGCCGAGTCCAAAATTCAGCTGTTCCCCATCTCAGCCCAGAAAGCAGGTAGAACAAGTTTTGTGGTGCCTTTCAGCTGCCTACCGGGGTAGTGTAAAAACTACCAACAGAACTCGTTTCTCGCACCTTCCCCGGTGGAGTTGTGCATGGGGTGTGTTTGGAACATTTTGTCAGCAGCCGAGTCCAAACTTCAGCTGATCCCCATCTCAGCCCAGAAAGCAGGTACAACAAGTTTTGTGGTGCCTTTCAGCTGCCTACCGGGGTAGTGTAAAAACTACCAACAGAACTCCTTTCTCGCACCTTCCCCGGTGGAGTTGTGCATGGGGTGTGTTTGGAACATTTTGTCAGCAGCCGAGTCCAAAATTCAGCGATTCTCCATCTCAGCCCAGAAAGCAGGTAGAACAAATTTTGTGGTGCCTTTCAGCTGCCTACCGGGGTAGTGTAAAAACTACCAACAGAACTCGTTTCTGGCACCTTCCCCGGAGGAGTTGTGCATGGGGTGTGTTTGGAACATTTTGTCACCAGCCGAGTCCAAAATTCAGCGATTCCCCATCTCAGCCCAGAAAGCAGGTAGAAAAACTTTTGTGGTGCCTTTCAGCTGCCTACCGGGGTAGTGTAAAAACTACCAACAGAACTCGTTTCTGGCACCTTTGCCGGTGGAGCTGTGCATGGGGTGTGTTTGGAACATTTTGTCAGCAGCCGAGTCCAAAATTCAGCTATTCTCCATCTCAGCCCAGAAAGCAGGTACAACAAGTTTTGTAGTGCCTTTCTCTTGCCTACCGGGGTAGTGTAAAAACTACCAACAGAACTCGTTTCTGGCACCTTCCCCGGAGGAGTTGTGCATGGGGTGTGTTTGGAACATTTTGTCACCAGCCGAGTCCAAAATTCAGCGATTCCCCATCTCAGCCCAGAAAGCAGGTAGCAAAACTTTTGTGGTGCCTTTCAGCTGCCTACCGGGGTAGTGTAAAAACTACCAACAGAACTCGTTTCTGGCACCTTTGCCGGTGGAGCTGTGCATGGGGTGTGTTTGGAACATTTTGTCACCAGCCGAGTCCAAAATTCAGCGATTCTCCATCTCAGCCCAGAAAGCAGGTACAACAAGTTTTGTGGTGCCTTTCAGCTGCCTACCGGGGTACTGTAAAAACTACCAACAGAACTCGTTTCTGGCACCTTCCCCGGTGGAGCTGTGCATGGGGTGTGTTTGGAACATTTTGTCACCAGCCGAGTCCAAAATTCAGCTGTTCCCCATCTCAGCCCAGAAAGCAGGTAGAACAAGTTTTGTGGTGCCTTTCAGCTGCCTACCGGGGTAGTGTAAAAACTACCAACAGAACTCCTTTCTCGCACCTTCCCCGGTGGAGTTGTGCATGGGGTGTGTTTGGAACATTTTGTCAGCAGCCGAGTCCAAACTTCAGCTGATCCCCATCTCAGCCCAGAAAGCAGGTACAACAAGTTTTGTGGTGCCTTTCAGCTGCCTACCGGGGTAGTGTAAAAACTACCAACAGAACTCGTTTCTGGCACCTTCCCCGGTGGAGGTGTGCATGGGGTGTGTTTGGAACATTTTTTCACCAGCCGAGTCCAAAATTCAGCCGTTCCCCATCTCAGCCCAGAAAGCAGGTACAACAAGTTTTGTGGTGCCTTTCAGCTGCCTACCGGGGTAGTGTAAAAACTACCAACAGAACTCGTTTCTGGCACCTTTGCCGGTGGAGTTGTGCATGGGGTGTGTTTGGAACATTTTGTTACCAGCCGAGTCCAAAATTCAGCCGTTCCCCATCTCAGCCCAGAAAGCAGGTACAACAAGTTTTGTGGTGCCTTTCAGCTGCCTACCGGGGTACTGTAAAAACTACCAACAGAACTCGTTTCTGGCACCTTCCCCGGTGGAGTTGTGCATGGGGTGTGTTTGGAACATTTTGTTACCAGCCGAGTCCAAAATTCAGCGATTCCCCATCTCAGCCCAGAAAGCAGGTAGAACAAGTTTTGTGGTGCCTTTCAGCTGCCTACCGGGGTAGTGTAAAAACTACCAACAGAACTCCTTTCTGGCACCTTCCCCGGTGGAGCTGTGCATGGGGTGTGTTTGGAACATTTTGTTACCAGCCGAGTCCAAAATTCAGCCGTTCCCCATCTCAGCCCAGAAAGCAGGTAGAACAAGTTTTGTGGTGCCTTTCAGCTGCCTACCGGGGTAGTGTAAAAACTACCAACAGAACTCGTTTCTGGCACCTTCCCCGGTGGAGTTGTGCATGGGGTGTGTTTGTAACATTTTGTCACCAGCCGAGTCCAAAATTCAGCTGTTCCCCATCTCAGCCCAGAAAGCAGGTAGAACAAGTTTTGTGGTGCCTTTCAGTTGCCTACCGGGGTAGTGTAAAAACTACCAACAGAACTCGTTTCTGGCACCTTCCCCGGTGGAGTTGTGCATGGGGTGTGTTTGGAACATTTTTTCACCAGCCGAGTCCAAAATTCAGCGATTCTCCATCTCAGCCCAGAAAGCAGGTAGAACAAGTTTTGTGGTGCCTTTCAGCTGCCTACCGGGGTACTGTAAAAACTACCAACAGAACTCGTTTCTGGCACCTTCCCCGGTGGAGTTGTGCATGGGGTGTGTTTGGAACATTTTGTCACCAGCCGAGTCCAAAATTCAGCTGTTCCCCATCTCAGCCCAGAAAGCAGGTAGAACAAGTTTTGTAATGCCTTTCAGCTGCCTACCGGGGTACTGTAAAAACTACCAACAGAACTCGTTTCTGGCACCTTTCCCGGTGGAGCTGTGCATGGGGTGTGTTTGGAACATTTTGTTACCAGCCGAGTCCAAAATTCAGCGATTCCCCATCTAAGCCCATAAAGCAGGTAGAAAAACTTTTGTGGTGCCTTTCAGCTGCCTACCGGGGTAGTGTAAAAACTACCAACAGAACTCCTTTCTCGCACCTTCCCCGGTGGAGTTGTGCATGGGGTGTGTTTGGAACATTTTGTCAGCAGCCGAGTCCAAACTTCAGCTGATCCCCATCTCAGCCCAGAAAGCAGGTACAACAAGTTTTGTGGTGCCTTTCAGCTGCCTACCGGGGTAGTGTAAAAACTACCAACAGAACTCGTTTCTGGCACCTTCCCCGGTGGAGCTGTGCATGGGGTGTGTTTGGAACATTTTTTCACCAGCCGAGTCCAAAATTCAGCCGTTCCCCATCTCAGCCCAGAAAGCAGGTACAACAAGTTTTGTGGTGCCTTTCAGCTGCCTACCGGGGTAGTGTAAAAACTACCAACAGAACTCGTTTCTGGCACCTTCTTCGGTGGAGGTGTGCATGGGGTGTGTTTGGAACATTTTGTCACCAGCCGAGTCCAAAATTCAGCTGTTCCCCATCTCAGCCCAGAAAGCAGGTACAACAACTTTTGTGGTGCCTTTCAGCTGCCTACCGGGGTACTGTAAAAACTACCAACAGAACTCGTTTCTGGCACCTTCCCCGGTGGAGTTGTGCATGGGGTGTGTTTGGAACATATTGTGTAGCAGCCGAGTCCAAAATTCAGCGATTCCCCATCTCAGCCCAGAAAGCAGGTAGAACAAGTTTTGTGGTGCCTTTCAGCTGCCTACCGGGGTAGTGTAAAAACTACCAACAGAACTCGTTTCTGGCACCTTCCCCGGTGGAGGTGTGCATGGGGTGTGTTTGGAACATTTTGTCACCAGCCGAGTCCAAAATTCAGCGATTCTCCATCTCAGCCCAGAAAGCAGGTACAACAAGTTTTGTAGTGCCTTTCAGCTGCCTACCGGGGTAGTGTAAAAACTACCAACAGAACTCGTTTCTGGCACCTTCCCCGGTGGAGTTGTGCATGGGGTGTGTTTGGAACATTTTGTCACCAGCCGAGTCCAAAATTCAGCGATTCCCCATCTCAGCCCAGAAAGCAGGTAGAACAAGTTTTGTGGTGCCTTTCAGTTGCCTACCGGGGTAGTGTAAAAACTACCAACAGAACTCGTTTCTGGCACCTTTCCCGGTGGAGTTGTGCATGGGGTGTGTTTGGAACATTTTGTCAGCAGCCGAGTCCAAAATTCAGCGATTCTCCATCTCAGCCCAGAAAGCAGGTAGAACAAGTTTTGTGGTGCCTTTCAGCTGCCTACCGGGGTACTGTAAAAACTACCAACAGAACTCGTTTCTGGCACCTTCCCCGGTGGAGTTGTGCATGGGGTGTGTTTGGAACATTTTGTCACCAGCCGAGTCCAAAACTCAGCTGTTCCCCATCTCAGCCCAGAAAGCAGGTAGAACAAGTTTTGTAATGCCTTTCAGCTGCCTACCGGGGTAGTGTAAAAACTACCAACAGAACTCGTTTCTGGCACCTTCCCCGGTGGAGCTGTGCATGGGGTGTGTTTGGAACATTTTTTCACCAGCCGAGTCCAAAATTCAGCGATTCCCCATCTAAGCCCATAAAGCAGGTAGAAAAACTTTTGTGGTGCCTTTCAGCTGCCTACCGGGGTAGTGTAAAAACTACCAACAGAACTCGTTTCTGGCACCTTCCCCGGTGGAGTTGTGCATGGGGTGTGTTTGGAACATTTTGTCAGCAGCCGAGTCCAAACTTCAGCTGATCCCCATCTCAGCCCAGAAAGCAGGTAGAACAAGTTTTGTGGTGCCTTTCAGCTGCCTACCGGGGTAGTGTAAAAACTACCAACAGAACTCGTTTCTGGCACCTTCCCCGGTGGAGGTGTGCATGGGGTGTGTTTGGAACATTTTTTCACCAGCCGAGTCCAAAATTCAGCCGTTCCCCATCTCAGCCCAGAAAGCAGGTACAACAAGTTTTGTAGTGCCTTTCAGCTGCCTACCGGGGTAGTGTAAAAACTACCAACAGAACTCGTTTCTGGCACCTTCCCCGGTGGAGTTGTGCATGGGGTGTGTTTGGAACATTTTGTCACCAGCCGAGTCCAAAATTCAGCGATTCTCCATCTCAGCCCAGAAAGCAGGTAGAACAAGTTTTGTGGTGCCTTTCAGCTGCCTACCGGGGTACTGTAAAAACTACCAACAGAACTCGTTTCTGGCACCTTCCCCGGTGGAGTTGTGCATGGGGTGTGTTTGGAACATTTTGTCACCAGCCGAGTCCAAAACTCAGCTGTTCCCCATCTCAGCCCAGAAAGCAGGTAGAACAAGTTTTGTAATGCCTTTCAGCTGCCTACCGGGGTAGTGTAAAAACTACCAACAGAACTCGTTTCTGGCACCTTCCCCGGTGGAGCTGTGCATGGGGTGTGTTTGGAACATTTTGTTACCGGCCGAGTCCAAAATTCAGCGATTCCCCATCTAAGCCCATAAAGCAGGTAGAAAAACTTTTGTGGTGCCTTTCAGCTGCCTACCGGGGTAGTGTAAAAACTACCAACAGAACTCCTTTCTCGCACCTTCCCCGGTGGAGTTGTGCATGGGGTGTGTTTGGAACATTTTGTCAGCAGCCGAGTCCAAACTTCAGCTGATCCCCATCTCAGCCCAGAAAGCAGGTACAACAAGTTTTGTGGTGCCTTTCAGCTGCCTACCGGGGTAGTGTAAAAACTACCAAATGAACTCGTTTCTGGCACCTTCCCCGGTGGAGGTGTGCATGGGGTGTGTTTGGAACATTTTTTCACCAGCCGAGTCCAAAATTCAGCCGTTCCCCATCTCTGCCCAGAAAGCAGGTAGAACAAGTTTTGTGGTGCCTTTCAGCTGCCTACCGGGGTACTGTAAAAACTACCAACAGAACTCGTTTCTGGCACCTTTGCCGGTGGAGTTGTGCATGGGGTGTGTTTGGAACATTTTGTTACCAGCCGAGTCCAAAATTCAGCCGTTCCCCATCTCAGCCCAGAAAGCAGGTAGAACAGGTTTTGTGGTGCCTTTCTCTTGCCTACCGGGGTAGTGTAAAAACTACCAACAGAACTCGTTTCTGGCACCTTCCCCGGTGGAGTTGTGCATGGGGTGTGTTTGGAACATTTTGTTACCAGCCGAGTCCAAAATTCAGCGATTCCCCATCTCAGCCCAGAAAGCAGGTAGAACAAGTTTTGTGGTGCCTTTCAGCTGCCTACCGGGGTAGTGTAAAAACTACCAACAGAACTCGTTTCTGGCACCTTTGCCGGTGGAGTTGTGCATGGGGTGTGTTTGGAACATTTTGTTACCAGCCGAGTCCAAACTTCAGCTGATCCCCATCTCAGCCCAGAAAGCAGGTACAACAAGTTTTGTGGTGCCTTTCAGCTGCCTACCGGGGTAGTGTAAAAACTACCAACAGAACTCGTTTCTGGCACCTTCCCCGGTGGAGGTGTGCATGGGGTGTGTTTGGAACATTTTGTCACCAGCCGAGTCCAAAATTCAGCCGTTCCCCATCTCAGCCCAGAAAGCAGGTACAACAAGTTTTGTGGTGCCTTTCAGCTGCCTACCGGGGTAGTGTAAAAACTACCAACAGAACTCGTTTCTGGCACCTTCCTCGGTGGAGGTGTGCATGGGGTGTGTTTGGAACATTTTGTCACCAGCCGAGTCCAAAATTCAGCTGTTCCCCATCTCAGCCCAGAAAGCAGGTACAACAACTTTTGTGGTGCCTTTCAGCTGCCACCGGGGTAGTGTAAAAACTACCAACAGAACTCGTTTCTGGCACCTTCCCCGGTGGAGTTGTGCATGGGGTGTGTTTGGAACATTTTGTCAGCAGCCGAGTCCAAAATTCAGCGATTCTCCATCTCAGCCCAGAAAGCAGGTAGAACAAGTTTTGTGGTGCCTTTCTCTTGCCTACCGGGGTAGTGTAAAAACTACCAACAGAACTCGTTTCTGGCACCTTCCCCGGAGGAGTTGTGCATGGGGTGTGTTTGGAACATTTTGTCAGCAGCCGAGTCCAAAATTCAGCGATTCCCCATCTCAGCCCAGAAAGCAGGTACAACAAGTTTTGTAGTGCCTTTCAGCTGCCTACCGGGGTAGTGTAAAAACTACCAACAGAACTCGTTTCTGGCACCTTTGCCGGTGGAGTTGTGCATGGGGTGTGTTTGGAACATTTTGTTACCAGCCGAGTCCAAAATTCAGCCGTTCCCCATCTCAGCCCAGAAAGCAGGTAGAACAAGTTTTGTGGTGCCTTTCTCTTGCCTACCGGGGTAGTGTAAAAACTACCAACAGAACTCGTTTCTGGCACCTTCCCCGGTGGAGTTGTGCATGGGGTGTGTTTGGAACATTTTGTTACCAGCCGAGTCCAAAATTCAGCGATTCCCCATCTCAGCCCAGAAAGCAGGTAGAACAAGTTTTGTGGTGCCTTTCAGCTGCCTACCGGGGTAGTGTAAAAACTACCAACAGAACTCGTTTCTGGCACCTTCCCCGGTGGAGGTGTGCATGGGGTGTGTTTGGAACATTTTGTTACCAGCCGAGTCCAAACTTCAGCTGATCCCCATCTCAGCCCAGAAAGCAGGTACAACAAGTTTTGTGGTGCCTTTCAGCTGCCTACCGGGGTAGTGTAAAAACTACCAACAGAACTCGTTTCTGGCACCTTCCCCGGTGGAGGTGTGCATGGGGTGTGTTTGGAACATTTTGTCACCAGCCGAGTCCAAAATTCAGCCGTTCCCCATCTCAGCCCAGAAAGCAGGTACAACAAGTTTTGTGGTGCCTTTCAGCTGCCTACCGGGGTAGTGTAAAAACTACCAACAGAACTCGTTTCTGGCACCTTCCTCAGTGGAGGTGTGCATGGGGTGTGTTTGGAACATTTTGTCACCAGCCGAGTCCAAAATTCAGCTGTTCCCCATCTCAGCCCAGAAAGCAGGTACAACAACTTTTGTGGTGCCTTTCAGCTGCCTACCGGGGTAGTGTAAAAACTACCAACAGAACTCGTTTCTGGCACCTTCCCCGGTGGAGTTGTGCATGGGGTGTGTTTGGAACATTTTGTCAGCAGCCGAGTCCAAAATTCAGCGATTCTCCATCTCAGCCCAGAAAGCAGGTAGAACAAGTTTTGTGGTGCCTTTCTCTTGCCTACCGGGGTACTGTAAAAACTACCAACAGAACTCGTTTCTGGCACCTTCCCCGGAGGAGTTGTGCATGGGGTGTGTTTGGAACATTTTGTCAGCAGCCGAGTCCAAAATTCAGCGATTCCCCATCTCAGCCCAGAAAGCAGGTACAACAAGTTTTGTAGTGCCTTTCAGCTGCCTACCGGGGTAGTGTAAAAACTACCAACAGAACTCGTTTCTGGCACCTTCCCCGGTGGAGTTGTGCATGGGGTGTGTTTGGAACATTTTGTCACCAGCCGAGTCCAAAATTCAGCCGTTCCCCATCTCAGCCCAGAAAGCAGGTAGAACAAGTTTTGTGGTGCCTTTCAGCTGCCTACCGGGGTAGTGTAAAAACTACCAACAGAACTCGTTTCTGGCACCTTCCCCGGTGGAGTTGTGCATGGGGTGTGTTTGGAACATTTTGTCAGCAGCCGAGTCCAAAATTCAGCCGTTCCCCATCTCAGCCCAGAAAGCAGGTAGAACAAGTTTTGTGGTGCCTTTCTCTTGCCTACCGGGGTAGTGTAAAAACTACCAACAGAACTCGTTTCTGGCACCTTTCCCGGTGGAGTTGTGCATGGGGTGTGTTTGGAACATTTTGTCAGCAGCCGAGTCCAAAATTCAGCGATTCCCCATCTCAGCCCAGAAAGCAGGTAGAACAAGTTTTGTGGTGCCTTTCAGCTGCCTACCGGGGTAGTGTAAAAACTACCAACAGAACTCGTTTCTGGCACCTTCCCCGGTGGAGGTGTGCATGGGGTGTGTTTGGAACATTTTGTCAGCAGCCGAGTCCAAAATTCAGCGATTCTCCATCTCAGCCCAGAAAGCAGGTAGAACAAGTTTTGTGGTGCCTTTCAGCTGCCTACCGGGGTACTGTAAAAACTACCAACAGAACTCGTTTCTGGCACCTTCCCCGGTGGAGTTGTGCATGGGGTGTGTTTGGAACATTTTGTCACCAGCCGAGTCCAAAACTCAGCTGTTCCCCATCTCAGCCCAGAAAGCAGGTAGAACAAGTTTTGTAATGCCTTTCAGCTGCCTACCGGGGTAGTGTAAAAACTACCAACAGAACTCGTTTCTGGCACCTTCCCCGGTGGAGTTGTGCATGGGGTGTGTTTGGAACATTTTTTCACCAGCCGAGTCCAAAATTCAGCGATTCCCCATCTAAGCCCATAAAGCAGGTAGAAAAACTTTTGTGGTGCCTTTCAGCTGCCTACCGGGGTAGTGTAAAAACTACCAACAGAACTCGTTTCTGGCACCTTCCCCGGTGGAGTTGTGCATGGGGTGTGTTTGGAACATTTTGTCAGCAGCCGAGTCCAAACTTCAGCTGTTCCCCATCTCAGCCCAGAAAGCAGGTAGAACAAGTTTTGTGGTGCCTTTCAGCTGCCTACCGGGGTAGTGTAAAAACTACCAACAGAACTCGTTTCTGGCACCTTCCCCGGTGGAGGTGTGCATGGGGTGTGTTTGGAACATTTTTTCACCAGCCGAGTCCAAAATTCAGCCGTTCCCCATCTCAGCCCAGAAAGCAGGTACAACAAGTTTTGTAGTGCCTTTCAGCTGCCTACCGGGGTAGTGTAAAAACTACCAACAGAACTCGTTTCTGGCACCTTCCCCGGTGGAGTTGTGCATGGGGTGTGTTTGGAACATTTTGTCACCAGCCGAGTCCAAAATTCAGCGATTCTCCATCTCAGCCCAGAAAGCAGGTAGAACAAGTTTTGTGGTGCCTTTCAGCTGCCTACCGGGGTACTGTAAAAACTACCAACAGAACTCGTTTCTGGCACCTTCCCCGGTGGAGTTGTGCATGGGGTGTGTTTGGAACATTTTGTCACCAGCCGAGTCCAAAACTCAGCTGTTCCCCATCTCAGCCCAGAAAGCAGGTAGAACAAGTTTTGTAATGCCTTTCAGCTGCCTACCGGGGTAGTGTAAAAACTACCAACAGAACTCGTTTCTGGCACCTTCCCCGGTGGAGCTGTGCATGGGGTGTGTTTGGAACATTTTGTTACCAGCCGAGTCCAAAATTCAGCGATTCCCCATCTAAGCCCATAAAGCAGGTAGAAAAACTTTTGTGGTGCCTTTCAGCTGCCTACCGGGGTAGTGTAAAAACTACCAACAGAACTCCTTTCTCGCACCTTCCCCGGTGGAGTTGTGCATGGGGTGTGTTTGGAACATTTTGTCAGCAGCCGAGTCCAAACTTCAGCTGATCCCCATCTCAGCCCAGAAAGCAGGTACAACAAGTTTTGTGGTGCCTTTCAGCTGCCTACCGGGGTAGTGTAAAAACTACCAAATGAACTCGTTTCTGGCACCTTCCCCGGTGGAGGTGTGCATGGGGTGTGTTTGGAACATTTTTTCACCAGCCGAGTCCAAAATTCAGCCGTTCCCCATCTCTGCCCAGAAAGCAGGTAGAACAAGTTTTGTGGTGCCTTTCAGCTGCCTACCGGGGTAGTGTAAAAACTACCAACAGAACTCGTTTCTGGCACCTTTGCCGGTGGAGTTGTGCATGGGGTGTGTTTGGAACATTTTGTTACCAGCCGAGTCCAAAATTCAGCGATTCCCCATCTCAGCCCAGAAAGCAGGTAGAACAACTTTTGTGGTGCCTTTCAGCTGCCTACCGGGGTACTGTAAAAACTACCAACAGAACTCCTTTCTGGCACCTTCCCCGGTGGAGGTGTGCATGGGGTGTGTTTGGAACATTTTGTTACCAGCCGAGTCCAAACTTCAGCTGATCCCCATCTCAGCCCAGAAAGCAGGTACAACAAGTTTTGTGGTGCCTTTCAGCTGCCTACCGGGGTAGTGTAAAAACTACCAACAGAACTCGTTTCTGGCACCTTCCCCGGTGGAGTTGTGCATGGGGTGTGTTTGGAACATTTTTTCACCAGCCGAGTCCAAAATTCAGCCGTTCCCCATCTCAGCCCAGAAAGCAGGTAGAACAAGTTTTGTGGTGCCTTTCTCTTGCCTACCGGGGTACTGTAAAAACTACCAACAGAACTCGTTTCTGGCACCTTCCCCGGTGGAGTTGTGCATGGGGTGTGTTTGGAACATTTTGTTACCAGCCGAGTCCAAAATTCAGCGATTCCCCATCTCAGCCCAGAAAGCAGGTACAACAAGTTTTGTGGTGCCTTTCAGCTGCCTACCGGGGTAGTGTAAAAACTACCAACAGAACTCGTTTCTGGCACCTTCCTCGGTGGAGGTGTGCATGGGGTGTGTTTGGAACATTTTGTCACCAGCCGAGTCCAAAATTCAGCTGTTCCCCATCTCAGCCCAGAAAGCAGGTACAACAACTTTTGTGGTGCCTTTCAGCTGCCTACCGGGGTAGTGTAAAAACTACCAACAGAACTCGTTTCTGGCACCTTCCCCGGTGGAGTTGTGCATGGGGTGTGTTTGGAACATTTTGTCAGCAGCCGAGTCCAAAATTCAGCGATTCTCCATCTCAGCCCAGAAAGCAGGTAGAACAAGTTTTGTGGTGCCTTTCTCTTGCCTACCGGGGTAGTGTAAAAACTACCAACAGAAGTCGTTTCTGGCACCTTCCCCGGAGGAGTTGTGCATGGGGTGTGTTTGGAACATTTTGTCAGCAGCCGAGTCCAAAATTCAGCGATTCCCCATCTCAGCCCAGAAAGCAGGTAGAACAAGTTTTGTGGTGCCTTTCAGCTGCCTACCGGGGTAGTGTAAAAACTACCAACAGAACTCGTTTCTGGCACCTTTGCCGGTGGAGCTGTGCATGGGGTGTGTTTGGAACATTTTGTCAGCAGCCGAGTCCAAAATTCAGCTATTCTCCATCTCAGCCCAGAAAGCAGGTACAACAAGTTTTGTAGTGCCTTTCAGCTGCCTACCGGGGTAGTGTAAAAACTACCAACAGAACTCGTTTCTGGCACCTTCCCCGGTGGAGTTGTGCATGGGGTGTGTTTGGAACATTTTGTCACCATCCGAGTCCAAAATTCAGCCGTTCCCCATCTCAGCCCAGAAAGCAGGTAGAACAAGTTTTGTGGTGCCTTTCAGCTGCCTACCGGGGTAGTGTAAAAACTACCAACAGAACTCGTTTCTGGCACCTTTCCCGGTGGAGTTGTGCATGGGGTGTGTTTGGAACATTTTGTCAGCAGCCGAGTCCAAAATTCAGCGATTCCCCATCTCAGCCCAGAAAGCAGGTAGAACAAGTTTTGTGGTGCCTTTCAGCTGCCTACCGGGGTAGTGTAAAAACTACCAACAGAACTTGTTTCTGGCACCTTCCCCGGTGGAGGTGTGCATGGGGTGTGTTTGGAACATTTTTTCACCAGCCGAGTCCAAAATTCAGCCGTTCCCCATCTCAGCCCAGAAAGCAGGTACAACAAGTTTTGTGGTGCCTTTCAGCTGCCTACCGGGGTAGTGTAAAAACTACCAACAGAACTCGTTTCTGGCACCTTCCTCGGTGGAGGTGTGCATGGGGTGTGTTTGGAACATTTTGTCACCAGCCGAGTCCAAAATTCAGCTGTTCCCCATCTCAGCCCAGAAAGCAGGTACAACAAGTTTTGTGGTGCCTTTCAGCTGCCTACCGGGGTAGTGTAAAAACTACCAACAGAACTCGTTTCTGGCACCTTTGCCGGTGGAGTTGTGCATGGGGTGTGTTTGGAACATTTTGTCACCAGCCGAGTCCAAAATTCAGCCGTTCCTCATCTCAGCCCAGAAAGCAGGTACAACAAGTTTTGTGGTGCCTTTCAGCTGCCTACCGGGGTACTGTAAAAACTACCAACAGAACTCGTTTCTGGCACCTTCCCCGGTGGAGTTGTGCATGGGGTGTGTTTGGAACATTTTGTCAGCAGCCGAGTCCAAAATTCAGCTATTCTCCATCTCAGCCCAGAAAGCAGGTAGAACAAGTTTTGTAGTGCCTTTCTCTTGCCTACCGGGGTAGTGTAAAAACTACCAACAGAACTCGTTTCTGGCACCTTCCCCGGTGGAGGTGTGCATGGGGTGTGTTTGGAACATTTTGTCACCAGCCGAGTCCAAAATTCAGCTGTTCCCCATCTCAGCCCAGAAAGCAGGTAGAACAACTTTTGTGGTGCCTTTCAGCTGCCTACCGGGGTAGTGTAAAAACTACCAACAGAACTCGTTTCTGGCACCTTCCCCGGTGGAGTTGTGCATGGGGTGTGTTTGGAACATTTTGTCAGCAGCCGAGTCCAAAATTCAGCGATTCTCCATCTCAGCCCAGAAAGCAGGTAGAACAAGTTTTGTGGTGCCTTTCTCTTGCCTACCGGGGTAGTGTAAAAACTACCAACAGAAGTCGTTTCTGGCACCTTCCCCGGAGGAGTTGTGCATGGGGTGTGTTTGGAACATTTTGTCAGCAGCCGAGTCCAAAATTCAGCGATTCCCCATCTCAGCCCAGAAAGCAGGTAGAACAAGTTTTGTGGTGCCTTTCAGCTGCCTACCGGGGTAGTGTAAAAACTACCAACAGAACTCGTTTCTGGCACCTTTGCCGGTGGAGCTGTGCATGGGGTGTGTTTGGAACATTTTGTCAGCAGCCGAGTCCAAAATTCAGCTATTCTCCATCTCAGCCCAGAAAGCAGGTACAACAAGTTTTGTAGTGCCTTTCAGCTGCCTACCGGGGTAGTGTAAAAACTACCAACAGAACTCGTTTCTGGCACCTTCCCCGGTGGAGTTGTGCATGGGGTGTGTTTGGAACATTTTGTCACCATCCGAGTCCAAAATTCAGCCGTTCCCCATCTCAGCCCAGAAAGCAGGTAGAACAAGTTTTGTGGTGCCTTTCAGCTGCCTACCGGGGTAGTGTAAAAACTACCAACAGAACTCGTTTCTGGCACCTTTCCCGGTGGAGTTGTGCATGGGGTGTGTTTGGAACATTTTGTCAGCAGCCGAGTCCAAAATTCAGCGCTTCCCCATCTCAGCCCAGAAAGCAGGTAGAACAAGTTTTGTGGTGCCTTTCAGCTGCCTACCGGGGTAGTGTAAAAACTACCAACAGAACTCGTTTCTGGCACCTTTGCCGGTGGAGTTGTGCATGGGGTGTGTTTGGAACATTTTGTCACCAGCCGAGTCCAAAATTCAGCCGTTCCCCATCTCAGCCCAGAAAGCAGGTACAACAAGTTTTGTGGTGCCTTTCAGCTGCCTACCGGGGTAGTGTAAAAACTACCAACAGAACTCGTTTCTGGCACCTTCCTCGGTGGAGGTGTGCATGGGGTGTGTTTGGAACATTTTGTCACCAGCCGAGTCCAAAATTCAGCTGTTCCCCATCTCAGCCCAGAAAGCAGGTACAACAAGTTTTGTGGTGCCTTTCAGCTGCCTACCGGGGTAGTGTAAAAACTACCAACAGAACTCGTTTCTGGCACCTTTGCCGGTGGAGTTGTGCATGGGGTGTGTTTGGAACATTTTGTCACCAGCCGAGTCCAAAATTCAGCCGTTCCTCATCTCAGCCCAGAAAGCAGGTACAACAAGTTTTGTGGTGCCTTTCAGCTGCCTACCGGGGTACTGTAAAAACTACCAACAGAACTCGTTTCTGGCACCTTCCCCGGTGGAGTTGTGCATGGGGTGTGTTTGGAACATTTTGTCAGCAGCCGAGTCCAAAATTCAGCTATTCTCCATCTCAGCCCAGAAAGCAGGTAGAACAAGTTTTGTAGTGCCTTTCTCTTGCCTACCGGGGTAGTGTAAAAACTACCAACAGAACTCGTTTCTGGCACCTTCCCCGGTGGAGGTGTGCATGGGGTGTGTTTGGAACATTTTGTCACCAGCCAAGTCCAAAATTCAGCTGTTCCCCATCTCAGCCCAGAAAGCAGGTAGAACAACTTTTGTGGTGCCTTTCAGCTGCCTACCGGGGTAGTGTAAAAACTACCAACAGAACTCCTATCTGGCACCTTCCCCGGTGGAGTTGTGCATGGGGTGTGTTTGGAACATTTTGTCACCAGCCGAGTCCAAAATTCAGCCATTCCCCATCTCAGCCCAGAAAGCAGGTAGAACAAGTTTTGTGGTGCCTTTCAGCTGCCTACCGGGGTACTGTAAAAACTACCAACAGAACTCGTTTCTGGCACTTTCCCCGGTGGAGTTGTGCATGGGGTGTGTTTGGAACATTTTGTCAGCAGCCGAGCCCAACCTTCAGCTGATCCCCATCTCAGCCCAGAAAGCAGGTACAACAAGTTTTGTGGTGCCTTTCAGCTGCCTACCGGGGTACTGTAAAAACTACCAACAGAACTCGTTTCTGGCACCTTTGCCGGTGGAGGTGTGCATGGGGTGTGTTTGGAACATTTTGTCAGCAGCCGAGTCCAAAATTCAGCTGTTCCCCATCTCAGCCCAGAAAGCAGGTAGAACAACTTTTGTGGTGCCTTTCAGCTGCCTACCGGGGTAGTGTAAAAACTACCAACAGAACTCGTTTCTGGCACCTTCCCCGGTGGAGTTGTGCATGGGGTGTGTTTGGAACATTTTGTCACCAGCCGAGTCCAAAATTCAGCGATTCTCCATCTCAGCCCAGAAAGCAGGTACAACAAGTTTTGTAGTGCCTTTCTCTTTCCTACCGGGGTAGTGTAAAAACTACCAACAGAACTCGTTTCTGGCACCTTCCCCGGAGGAGTTGTGCATGGGGTGTGTTTGGAACATTTTGTCACCAGCCGAGTCCAAAATTCAGCGATTCCCCATCTCAGCCCAGAAAGCAGGTAGAACAAGTTTTGTGGTGCCTTTCAGCTGCCTACCGGGGTAGTGTAAAAACTACCAACAGAACTCGTTTCTGGCACCTTCCCCGGTGGAGTTGTGCATGGGGTGTGTTTGGAACATTTTTTCACCAGCCGAGTCCAAAATTCAGCGATTCCCCATCTCAGCCCAGAAAGCAGGTAGAACAAGTTTTGTGGTGCCTTTCAGCTGCCTACCGGGGTAGTGTAAAAACTACCAACAGAACTCGTTTCTGGCACCTTCCCCGGTGGAGTTGTGCATGGGGTGTGTTTGGAACATTTTGTCACCAGCCGAGTCCAAAACTCAGCTGTTCCCATTCTCAGCCCAGAAAGCAGGTAGAACAAGTTTTGTAATGCCTTTCAGCTGCCTACCGGGGTAGTGTAAAAACTACCAACAGAACTCGTTTCTGGCACCTTCCCCGGTGGAGCTGTGCATGGGGTGTGTTTGGAACATTTTGTTACCAGCCGAGTCCAAAATTCAGCGATTCCCCATCTAAGCCCATAAAGCAGGTAGAAAAACTTTTGTGGTGCCTTTCAGCTGCCTACCGGGGTAGTGTAAAAACTACCAACAGAACTCCTTTCTCGCACCTTCCCCGGTGGAGTTGTGCATGGGGTGTGTTTGGAACATTTTGTCAGCAGCCGAGTCCAAACTTCAGCTGATCCCCATCTCAGCCCAGAAAGCAGGTACAACAAGTTTTGTGGTGCCTTTCAGCTGCCTACCGGGGTAGTGTAAAAACTACCAACAGAACTCGTTTCTGGCACCTTCCCCGGTGGAGGTGTGCATGGGGTGTGTTTGGAACATTTTGTCACCAGCCGAGTCCAAAATTCAGCCGTTCCCCATCTCAGCCCAGAAAGCAGGTACAACAAGTTTTGTGGTGCCTTTCAGCTGCCTACCGGGGTAGTGTAAAAACTACCAACAGAACTCGTTTCTGGCACCTTCCTCGGTGGAGGTGTGCATGGGGTGTGTTTGGAACATTTTGTCACCAGCCGAGTCCAAAATTCAGCTGTTCCCCATCTCAGCCCAGAAAGCAGGTAGAACAAGTTTTGTGGTGCCTTTCAGCTGCCTACCGGGGTAGTGTAAAAACTACCAACAGAACTCGTTTCTGGCACCTTCCCCGGAGGAGTTGTGCATGGGGTGTGTTTGGAACATTTTGTCAGCAGCCGAGTCCAAAATTCAGCTGTTCCCCATCTCAGCCCAGAAAGCAGGTAGAACAAGTTTTGTGGTGCCTTTCAGCTGCCTACCGGGGTAGTGTAAAAACTACCAACAGAACTCGTTTCTGGCACCTTCCCCGGTGGAGGTGTGCATGGAGTGTGTTTGGAACATTTTGTCACCAGCCGAGTCCAAAACTCAGCTGTTCCCCATCTCAGCCCAGAAAGCAGGTACAACAAGTTTTGTGGTGCCTTTCAGCTGCCTACCGGGGTAGTGTAAAAACTACCAACAGAACTCGTTTCTGGCCCCTTCCTCGGTGGAGTTGTGCATGGGGTGTGTTTGGAACATTTTGTCACCAGCCGAGTCCAAAATTCAGCTGTTCCCCATCTCAGCCCAGAAAGCAGGTACAACAAGTTTTGTGGTGCCTTTCAGCTGCCTACCGGGGTAGTGTAAAAACTACCAACAGAACTCGTTTCTGGCACCTTCCCCGGTGGAGTTGTGCATGGGGTGTGTTTGGAACATTTTGTCACCAGCCCAGTCCAAAATTCAGCCGTTCCTCATCTCAGCCCAGAAAGCAGGTACAACAAGTTTTGTGGTGCCTTTCAGCTGCCTACCGGGGTAGTGTAAAAACTACCAACAGAACTTGTTTCTGGCACCTTTGCCGGTGGAGCTGTGCATGGGGTGTGTTTGGAACATTTTGTCAGCAGCCGAGTCCAAAATTCAGCTGTTCCCCATCTCAGCCCAGAAAGCAGGTACAACAAGTTTTGTGGTGCCTTTCAGCTGCCTACCGGGGTAGTGTAAAAACTACCAACAGAACTCGTTTCTGGCACCTTCCCCGGTGGAGCTGTGCATGGGGTGTGTTTGGAACATTTTGTTACCAGCCGAGTCCAAAATTCAGCTATTCCCCATCTCAGCCCAGAAAGCAGGTAGAACAACTTTTGTGGTGCCTTTCACCTGCCTACCGGGGTACTGTAAAAACTACCAACAGAACTCGTTTCTGGCACCTTCCCCGGTGGAGTTGTGCATGGGCTGTGTTTGGAACATTTTGTCACCAGCCGAGTCCAAAATTCAGCCGTTCCCCATCTCTGCCCAGAAAGCAGGTACAAGTTTTGTGGTGCCTTTCAGCTGCCTACCGGGGTAGTGTAAAAACTACCAACAGAACTCGTTTCTGGCACCTTCCCCGGTGGAGTTGTGCATGGGGTGTGTTTGGAACATTTTGTCAGCAGCCGAGTCCAAAATTCAGCGATTCTCCATCTCAGCCCAGAAAGCAGGTAGAACAAGTTTTGTAGTGCCTTTCTCTTGCCTACCGGGGTAGTGTAAAAACTACCAACAGTACTCGTTTCTGGCACCTTCCCCGGAGGAGTTGTGCATGGGGTGTGTTTGGAACATTTTGTCAGCAGCCGAGTCCAAAATTCAGCGATTCCCCATCTCAGCCCAGAAAGCAGGTAGAACAAGTTTTGTGGTGCCTTTCAGCTGCCTACCGGGGTAGTGTAAAAACTACCAACAGAACTCGTTTCTGGCACCTTTGCCGGTGGAGCTGTGCATGGGGTGTGTTTGGAACATTTTGTCAGCAGCCGAGTCCAAAATTCAGCGCTTCCCCATCTCAGCCCAGAAAGCAGGTAGAACAAGTTTTGTGGTGCCTTTCAGCTGCCTACCGGGGTACTGTAAAAACTACCAACAGAACTCGTTTCTGGCACCTTCCCCGGTGGAGTTGTGCATGGGGTGTGTTTGGAACATTTTGTTACCAGCCGAGTCCAAAATTCAGCCGTTCCCCATCTCAGCCCAGAAAGCAGGTAGAACAAGTTTTGTGGTGCCTTTCAGCTGCCTACCGGGGTACTGTAAAAACTACCAACAGAACTCGTTTCTGGCACCTTCCCCGGTGGAGTTGTGCATGGGGTGTGTTTGGAACATTTTGTCAGCAGCCGAGTCCAAAAATCAGCGATTCTCCATCTCAGCCCAGAAAGCAGGTACAACAAGTTTTGTGGTGCCTTTCAGCTGCCTACCGGGGTACTGTAAAAACTACCAACAGAACTCGTTTCTGGCACCTTCCCCGGTGGAGTTGTGCATGGGGTGTGTTTGGAACATTTTGTCAGCAGCCGAGTCCAAAATTCAGCTGTTCCCCATCTCAGCCCAGAAAGCAGGTACAACAAGTTTTGTGGTGCCTTTCAGCTGCCTACTGGGGTAGTGTAAAAACTACCAACAGAACTCGTTTCTGGCACCTTCCCCGGTGGAGCTGTGCATGGGGTGTGTTTGGAACATTTTGTTACCAGCCGAGTCCAAAATTCAGCTGTTCCCCATCTCAGCCCAGAAAGCAGGTAGAACAAGTTTTGTGGTGCCTTTCAGCTGCCTACCGGGGTACTGTAAAAACTACCAACAGAACTCGTTTCTGGCACCTTCCCCGGTGGAGTTGTGCATGGGGTGTGTTTGGAACATTTTGTCACCAGCCGAGTCCAAAATTCAGCCGTTCCCCATCTCTGCCCAGAAAGCAGGTACAACGAGTTTTTTGGTGCCTTTCAGCTGCCTACCGGGGTAGTGTAAAAACTACCAACAGAACTCGTTTCTGGCACCTTCCCCGGTGGAGTTGTGCATGGGGTGTGTTTGGAACATTTTGTCAGCAGCCGAGTCCAAAATTCAGCTATTCTCCATCTCAGCCCAGAAAGCAGGTAGAACAAGTTTTGTAGTGCCTTTCTCTTGCCTACCGGGGTAGTGTAAAAACTACCAACAGAACTCGTTTCTGGCACCTTCCCCGGAGGAGTTGTGCATGGGGTGTGTTTGGAACATTTTGTCACCAGCCGAGTCCAAAATTCAGCGATTCCCCATCTCAGCCCAGAAAGCAGGTAGAACAAGTTTTGTGGTGCCTTTCAGCTGCCTACCGGGGTAGTGTAAAAACTACCAACAGAACTCGTTTCTGGCACCTTTGCCGGTGGAGCTGTGCATGGGGTGTGTTTGGAACATTTTGTCAGCAGCCGAGTCCAAAATTCAGCCGTTCCCCATCTCAGCCCAGAAAGCAGGTACAACAAGTTTTGTGGTGCCTTTCAGCTGCCTACCGGGGTAGTGTAAAAACTACCAACAGAACTCGTTTCTGGCACCTTCCCCGGTGGAGTTGTGCATGGGGTGTGTTTGGAACATTTTGTCAGCAGCCGAGTCCAAAATTCAGCGCTTCCCCATCTCAGCCCAGAAAGCAGGTACAACAAGTTTTGTGGTGCCTTTCAGCTGCCTACCGGGGTAGTGTAAAAACTACCAACAGAACTCGTTTCTGGCACCTTTGCCGGTGGAGGTGTGCATGGGGTGTGTTTGGAACATTTTGTCAGCAGCCGAGTCCAAAATTCAGCTGTTCCCCATCTCAGCCCAGAAAGCAGGTACAACAAGTTTTGTGGTGCCTTTCAGCTGCCTACCGGGGTAGTGTAAAAACTACCAACAGAACTCGTTTCTGGCACCTTCCCCGGTGGAGGTGTGCATGGGGTGTGTTTGGAACATTTTGTCACCAGCCGAGTCCAAAATTCAGCTATTCCCCATCTCAGCCCAGAAAGCAGGTAGAACAACTTTTGTGGTGCCTTTCAGCTGCCTACCGGGGTACTGTAAAAACTACCAACAGAACTCGTTTCTGGCACCTTCCCCGGTGGAGGTGTGCATGGGGTGTGTTTGGAACATTTTGTCAGCAGCCGAGTCCAAAATTCAGCTATTCTCCATCTCAGCCCAGAAAGCAGGTAGAACAAGTTTTGTAGTGCCTTTCTCTTGCCTACCGGGGTAGTGTAAAAACTACCAACAGAACTCGTTTCTGGCACCTTCCCCGGAGGAGTTGTGCATGGGGTGTGTTTGGAACATTTTGTCACCAGCCGAGTCCAAAATTCAGCGATTCCCCATCTCAGCCCAGAAAACAGGTAGAACAAGTTTTGTGATGCCTTTCAGCTGCCTACCGGGGTAGTGTAAAAACTACCAACAGAACTCGTTTCTGGCACCTTTGCTGGTGGAGCTGTGCATGGGGTGTGTTTGGAACATTTTGTCAGCAGCCGAGTCCAAAATTCAGCGCTTCCCCATCTCAGCCCAGAAAGCAGGTAGAACAAGTTTTGTGGTGCCTTTCAGCTGCCTACCGGGGTAGTGTAAAAACTACCAACAGAACTCGTTTCTGGCACCTTCCCCGGTGGAGTTGTGCATGGGGTGTGTTTGGAACATTTTGTTACCAGCCGAGTCCAAAATTCAGCCGTTCCCCATCTCAGCCCAGAAAGCAGGTAGAACAAGTTTTGTGGTGCCTTTCAGCTGCCTACCGGGGTAGTGTAAAAACTACCAACAGAACTCGTTTCTGGCACCTTCCCCGGTGGAGTTGTGCATGGGGTGTGTTTGGAACATTTTGTCACCAGCCGAGTCCAAAAATCAGCGATTCTCCATCTCAGCCCAGAAAGCAGGTAGAACAAGTTTTGTGGTGCCTTTCAGCTGCCTACCGGGGTACTGTAAAAACTACCAACAGAACTCCTTTCTGGCACCTTCCCCGGAGGAGTTGTGCATGGGGTGTGTTTGTAACATTTTGTCACCAGCCGAGTCCAAAATTCAGCGATTCTCCATCTCAGCCCAGAAAGCAGGTAGAACAAGTTTTGTGGTGCCTTTCTCTTGCCTACCGGGGTACTGTAAAAACTACCAACAGAACTCGTTTCTGGCACCTTCCCCGGTGGAGCTGTGCATGGGGTGTGTTTGGAACATTTTGTCACCAGCCGAGTCCAAAATTCAGCTGTTCCCCATCTCAGCCCAGAAAGCAGGTACAACAAGTTTTGTGGTGCCTTTCAGCTGCCTACCGGGGTAGTGTAAAAACTACCAACAGAACTCATTTCTGGCACCTTCCCCGGTGGAGGTGTGCATGGGGTGTGTTTGGAACATTTTGTCACCAGCCGAGTCCAAAATTCAGCTATTCCCCATCTCAGCCCAGAAAGCAGGTAGAACAACTTTTGTGGTGCCTTTCAGCTGCCTACCGGGGTACTGTAAAAACTACCAACAGAACTCGTTTCTGGCACCTTCCCCGGTGGAGGTGTGCATGGGGTGTGTTTGGAACATTTTGTCACCAGCCGAGTCCAAAATTCAGCCGTTCCCCATCTCTGCCCAGAAAGCAGGTACAAGTTTTGTGGTGCCTTTCAGCTGCCTACCGGGGTAGTGTAAAAACTACCAACAGAACTCGTTTCTGGCACCTTCCCCGGTGGAGTTGTGCATGGGGTGTGTTTGGAACATTTTGTCAGCAGCCGAGTCCAAAATTCAGCTATTCTCCATCTCAGCCCAGAAAGCAGGTAGAACAAGTTTTGTAGTGCCTTTCTCTTGCCTACCGGGGTAGTGTAAAAACTACCAACAGAACTCGTTTCTGGCACCTTCCCCGGAGGAGTTGTGCATGGGGTGTGTTTGGAACATTTTGTCACCAGCCGAGTCCAAAATTCAGCGATTCCCCATCTCAGCCCAGAAAACAGGTAGAACAAGTTTTGTGGTGCCTTTCAGCTGCCTACCGGGGTAGTGTAAAAACTACCAACAGAACTCGTTTCTGGCACCTTTGCCGGTGGAGCTGTGCATGGGGTGTGTTTGGAACATTTTGTCAGCAGCCGAGTCCAAAATTCAGCGCTTCCCCATCTCAGCCCAGAAAGCAGGTAGAACAAGTTTTGTGGTGCCTTTCAGCTGCCTACCGGGGTAGTGTAAAAACTACCAACAGAACTCGTTTCTGGCACCTTCCCCGGTGGAGTTGTGCATGGGGTGTGTTTGGAACATTTTGTTACCAGCCGAGTCCAAAATTCAGCCGTTCCCCATCTCAGCCCAGAAAGCAGGTAGAACAAGTTTTGTGGTGCCTTTCAGCTGCCTACCGGGGTACTGTAAAAACTACCAACAGAACTCGTTTCTGGCACCTTCCCCGGTGGAGTTGTGCATGGGGTGTGTTTGGAACATTTTGTCACCAGCCGAGTCCAAAAATCAGCGATTCTCCATCTCAGCCCAGAAAGCAGGTACAACAAGTTTTGTGGTGCCTTTCAGCTGCCTACCGGGGTACTGTAAAAACTACCAACAGAACTCCTTTCTGGCACCTTCCCCGGTGGAGTTGTGCATGGGGTGTGTTTGTAACATTTTGTCACCAGCCGAGTCCAAAATTCAGCGATTCTCCATCTCAGCCCAGAAAGCAGGTAGAACAAGTTTTGTGGTGCCTTTCTCTTGCCTACCGGGGTACTGTAAAAACTACCAACAGAACTCGTTTCTGGCACCTTCCCCGGTGGAGGTGTGCATGGGGTGTGTTTGGAACATTTTTTCACAAGCCGAGTCCAAAATTCAGCGATTCCCCATCTCAGCCCAGAAAGCAGGTAGCAAAACTTTTGTGGTGCCTTTCAGCTGCCTACCGGGGTAGTGTAAAAACTACCAACAGTACTCGTTTCTGGCACCTTCCCCGGTGGAGGTGTGCATGGGGTGTGTTTGGAACATTTTTTCACCAGCCGAGTCCAAAATTCAGCGATTCTCCATCTCAGCCCAGAAAGCAGGTACAACAAGTTTTGTGGTGCCTTTCAGCTGCCTACCGGGGTAGTGTAAAAACTACCAACAGAACTCGTTTCTGGCACCTTCCTCGGTGGAGTTGTGCATGGGGTGTGTTTGGAACATTTTGTCACCAGCCGTGTCCAAAATTCAGCGATTCTCCATCTCAGCCCAGAAAGCAGGTAGAACAAGTTTTGTGGTGCCTTTCAGCTGCCTACCGGGGTACTGTAAAAACTACCAACAGAACTCGTTTCTGGCACCTTCCTCGGTGGAGTTGTGCATGGGGTGTGTTTGGAACATTTTGTCACCAGCCGAGTCCAAAATTCAGCTGTTCCCCATCTAAGCCCAGAAAGCAGGTACAACAAGTTTTGTGGTGCCTTTCAGCTGCCTACCGGGGTAGTGTAAAAACTACCAACAGAACTCGTTTCTGGCACCTTCCCCGGTGGAGTTGTGCATGGGGTGTGTTTGGAACATTTTGTCACCAGCCGAGTCCAAAATTCAGCGATTCCCCATCTCAGCCCAGAAAGCAGGTAGAACAAGTTTTGTGGTGCCTTTCAGCTGCCTACCAGGGTAGTGTAAAAACTACCAACAGAACTCGTTTCTGGCACCTTTGCCGGTGGAGCTGTGCATGGGGTGTGTTTGGAACATTTTGTCAGCAGCCGAGTCCAAAATTCAGCCGTTCCCCATCTCAGCCCAGAAAGCAGGTACAACAAGTTTTGTGGTGCCTTTCAGCTGCCTACCGGGGTAGTGTAAAAACTACCAACAGAACTCGTTTCTGGCACCTTCCCCGGTGGAGTTGTGCATGGGGTGTGTTTGGAACATTTTGTCACCAGCCGAGTCCAAAATTCAGCGCTTCCCCATCTCAGCCCAGAAAGCAGGTACAACAAGTTTTGTGGTGCCTTTCAGCTGCCTACCGGGGTAGTGTAAAAACTACCAACAGAACTCGTTTCTGGCACCTTTGCCGGTGGAGGTGTGCATGGGGTGTGTTTGGAACATTTTGTCAGCAGCCGAGTCCAAAATTCAGCTGTTCCCCATCTCAGCCCAGAAAGCAGGTACAACAAGTTTTGTGGTGCCTTTCAGCTGCCTACCGGGGTAGTGTAAAAACTACCAACAGAACTCGTTTCTGGCACCTTCCCCGGTGGAGCTGTGCATGGGGTGTGTTTGGAACATTTTGTTACCAGCCGAGTCCAAAATTCAGCTATTCCCCATCTCAGCCCAGAAAGCAGGTAGAACAACTTTTGTGGTGCCTTTCAGCTGCCTACCGGGGTACTGTAAAAACTACCAACAGAACTCGTTTCTGGCACCTTCCTCGGTGGAGTTGTGCATGGGGTGTGTTTGGAACATTTTGTCACCAGCCGAGTCCAAAATTCAGCTGTTCCCCATCTAAGCCCAGAAAGCAGGTACAACAAGTTTTGTGGTGCCTTTCAGCTGCCTACCGGGGTAGTGTAAAAACTACCAACAGAACTCGTTTCTGGCACCTTCCCCGGTGGAGTTGTGCATGGGGTGTGTTTGGAACATTTTGTCACCAGCCGAGTCCAAAATTCAGCGATTCCCCATCTCAGCCCAGAAAGCAGGTAGAACAAGTTTTGTGGTGCCTTTCAGCTGCCTACCAGGGTAGTGTAAAAACTACCAACAGAACTCGTTTCTGGCACCTTTGCCGGTGGAGCTGTGCATGGGGTGTGTTTGGAACATTTTGTCAGCAGCCGAGTCCAAAATTCAGCCGTTCCCCATCTCAGCCCAGAAAGCAGGTACAACAAGTTTTGTGGTGCCTTTCAGCTGCCTACCGGGGTAGTGTAAAAACTACCAACAGAACTCGTTTCTGGCACCTTCCCCGGTGGAGTTGTGCATGGGGTGTGTTTGGAACATTTTGTCACCAGCCGAGTCCAAAATTCAGCGCTTCCCCATCTCAGCCCAGAAAGCAGGTACAACAAGTTTTGTGGTGCCTTTCAGCTGCCTACCGGGGTAGTGTAAAAACTACCAACAGAACTCGTTTCTGGCACCTTTGCCGGTGGAGGTGTGCATGGGGTGTGTTTGGAACATTTTGTCAGCAGCCGAGTCCAAAATTCAGCTGTTCCCCATCTCAGCCCAGAAAGCAGGTACAACAAGTTTTGTGGTGCCTTTCAGCTGCCTACCGGGGTAGTGTAAAAACTACCAACAGAACTCGTTTCTGGCACCTTCCCCGGTGGAGCTGTGCATGGGGTGTGTTTGGAACATTTTGTTACCAGCCGAGTCCAAAATTCAGCTATTCCCCATCTCAGCCCAGAAAGCAGGTAGAACAACTTTTGTGGTGCCTTTCAGCTGCCTACCGGGGTACTGTAAAAACTACCAACAGAACTCGTTTCTGGCACCTTCCCCGGTGGAGGTGTGCATGGGGTGTGTTTGGAACATTTTGTCACCAGCCGAGTCCAAAATTCAGCCGTTCCCCATCTCTGCCCAGAAAGCAGGTACAAGTTTTGTGGTGCCTTTCAGCTGCCTACCGGGGTAGTGTAAAAACTACCAACAGAACTCGTTTCTGGCACCTTCCCCGGTGGAGTTGTGCATGGGGTGTGTTTGGAACATTTTGTCAGCAGCCGAGTCCAAAATTCAGCTATTCTCCATCTCAGCCCAGAAAGCAGGTACAACAAGTTTTGTGGTGCCTTTCAGCTGCCTACCGGGGTAGTGTAAAAACTACCAACAGAACTCGTTTCTGGCACCTTCCTCGGTGGAGTTGTGCATGGGGTGTGTTTGGAACATTTTGTCACCAGCCGAGTCCAAAATTCAGCGATTCTCCATCTCAGCCCAGAAAGCAGGTAGAACAAGTTTTGTGGTGCCTTTCAGCTGCCTACCGGGGTAGTGTAAAAACTACCAACAGAACTCGTTTCTGGCACCTTCCTCGGTGGAGTTGTGCATGGGGTGTGTTTGGAACATTTTGTCACCAGCCGAGTCCAAAATTCAGCCGTTCCCCATCTCAGCCCAGAAAGCAGGTAGAACAAGTTTTGTGGTGCCTTTCAGCTGCCTACCGGGGTAGTGTAAAAACTACCAACAGAACTCGTTTCTGGCACCTTCCCCGGTGGAGTTGTGCATGGGGTGTGTTTGGAACATTTTGTCACCAGCCGAGTCCAAAATTCAGCTGTTCCCCATCTCAGCCCAGAAAGCAGGTAGAACAAGTTTTGTGGTGCCTTTCAGCTGCCTACCGGGGTAGTGTAAAAACTACCAACAGAACTCGTTTCTGGCACCTTTGCCGGTGGAGCTGTGCATGGGGTGTGTTTGGAACATTTTGTCAGCAGCCGAGTCCAAAATTCAGCCGTTCCCCATCTCAGCCCAGAAAGCAGGTACAACAAGTTTTGTGGTGCCTTTCAGCTGCCTACCGGGGTAGTGTAAAAACTACCAACAGAACTCGTTTCTGGCACCTTCCCCGGTGGAGTTGTGCATGGGGTGTGTTTGGAACATTTTGTCACCAGCCGAGTCCAAAATTCAGCGCTTCCCCATCTCAGCCCAGAAAGCAGGTACAACAAGTTTTGTGGTGCCTTTCAGCTGCCTACCGGGGTAGTGTAAAAACTACCAACAGAACTCGTTTCTGGCACCTTCCCCGGAGGAGGTGTGCATGGGGTGTGTTTGGAACATTTTGTCAGCAGCCGAGTCCAAAATTCAGCTGTTCCCCATCTCAGCCCAGAAAGCAGGTACAACAAGTTTTGTGGTGCCTTTCAGCTGCCTACCGGGGTAGTGTAAAAACTACCAACAGAACTCGTTTCTGGCACCTTCCCCGGTGGAGCTGTGCATGGGGTGTGTTTGGAACATTTTGTTACCAGCCGAGTCCAAAATTCAGCTATTCCCCATCTCAGCCCAGAAAGCAGGTAGAACAACTTTTGTGGTGCCTTTCAGCTGCCTACCGGGGTACTGTAAAAACTACCAACAGAACTCGTTTCTGGCACCTTCCCCGGTGGAGGTGTGCATGGGGTGTGTTTGGAACATTTTGTCACCAGCCGAGTCCAAAATTCAGCCGTTCCCCATCTCTGCCCAGAAAGCAGGTACAAGTTTTGTGGTGCCTTTCAGCTGCCTACCGGGGTAGTGTAAAAACTACCAACAGAACTCGTTTCTGGCACCTTCCCCGGTGGAGTTGTGCATGGGGTGTGTTTGGAACATTTTGTCAGCAGCCGAGTCCAAAATTCAGCTATTCTCCATCTCAGCCCAGAAAGCAGGTACAACAAGTTTTGTGGTGCCTTTCAGCTGCCTACCGGGGTAGTGTAAAAACTACCAACAGAACTCGTTTCTGGCACCTTCCTCGGTGGAGTTGTGCATGGGGTGTGTTTGGAACATTTTGTCACCAGCCGAGTCCAAAATTCAGCGATTCTCCATCTCAGCCCAGAAAGCAGGTAGAACAAGTTTTGTGGTGCCTTTCAGCTGCCTACCGGGGTACTGTAAAAACTACCAACAGAACTCGTTTCTGGCACCTTCCCCGGTGGAGTTGTGCATGGGGTGTGTTTGGAACATTTTGTCACCAGCCGAGTCCAAAATTCAGCGCTTCCCCATCTCAGCCCAGAAAGCAGGTACAACAAGTTTTGTGGTGCCTTTCAGCTGCCTACCGGGGTAGTGTAAAAACTACCAACAGAACTCGTTTCTGGCACCTTTGCCGGTGGAGGTGTGCATGGGGTGTGTTTGGAACATTTTGTCAGCAGCCGAGTCCAAAATTCAGCTGTTCCCCATCTCAGCCCAGAAAGCAGGTACAACAAGTTTTGTGGTGCCTTTCAGCTGCCTACCGGGGTAGTGTAAAAACTACCAACAGAACTCGTTTCTGGCACCTTCCCCGGTGGAGCTGTGCATGGGGTGTGTTTGGAACATTTTGTCAGCAGCCGAGTCCAAAATTCAGCTATTCCCCATCTCAGCCCAGAAAGCAGGTAGAACAACTTTTGTGGTGCCTTTCAGCTGCCTACCGGGGTACTGTAAAAACTACCAACAGAACTCGTTTCTGGCACCTTCCCCGGTGGAGGTGTGCATGGGGTGTGTTTGGAACATTTTTTCACCAGCCGAGTCCAAAATTCAGCCGTTCCCCATCTCTGCCCAGAAAGCAGGTACAAGTTTTGTGGTGCCTTTCAGCTGCCTACCGGGGTAGTGTAAAAACTACCAACAGAACTCGTTTCTGGCACCTTCCCCGGTGGAGTTGTGCATGGGGTGTGTTTGGAACATTTTGTCAGCAGCCGAGTCCAAAATTCAGCTATTCTCCATCTCAGCCCAGAAAGCAGGTAGAACAAGTTTTGTAGTGCCTTTCTCTTGCCTACCGGGGTAGTGTAAAAACTACCAACAGAACTCGTTTCTGGCACCTTCCCCGGAGGAGTTGTGCATGGGGTGTGTTTGGAACATTTTGTCACCAGCCGAGTCCAAAATTCAGCGATTCCCCATCTCAGCCCAGAAAGCAGGTAGAACAAGTTTTGTGGTGCCTTTCAGCTGCCTACCGGGGTAGTGTAAAAACTACCAACAGAACTCGTTTCTGGCACCTTTGCCGGTGGAGCTGTGCATGGGGTGTGTTTGGAACATTTTGTCAGCAGCCGAGTCCAAAATTCAGCGCTTCCCCATCTCAGCCCAGAAAGCAGGTAGAACAAGTTTTGTGGTGCCTTTCAGCTGCCTACCGGGGTAGTGTAAAAACTACCAACAGAACTCGTTTCTGGCACCTTCCCCGGTGGAGTTGTGCATGGGGTGTGTTTGGAACATTTTGTTACCAGCCGAGTCCAAAATTCAGCCGTTCCCCATCTCTGCCCAGAAAGCAGGTACAACAAGTTTTGTGGTGCCTTTCAGCTGCCTACCGGGGTACTGTAAAAACTACCAACAGAACTCGTTTCTGGCACCTTCCCCGGTGGAGTTGTGCATGGGGTGTGTTTGGAACATTTTGTCACCAGCCGAGTCCAAAAATCAGCGATTCTCCATCTCAGCCCAGAAAGCAGGTACAACAAGTTTTGTGGTGCCTTTCAGCTGCCTACCGGGGTACTGTAAAAACTACCAACAGAACTCCTTTCTGGCACCTTCCCCGGTGGAGTTGTGCATGGGGTGTGTTTGTAACATTTTGTCACCAGCCGAGTCCAAAATTCAGCGATTCTCCATCTCAGCCCAGAAAGCAGGTAGAACAAGTTTTGTGGTGCCTTTCTCTTGCCTACCGGGGTACTGTAAAAACTACCAACAGAACTCGTTTCTGGCACCTTCCCCGGTGGAGGTGTGCATGGGGTGTGTTTGGAACATTTTTTCACAAGCCGAGTCCAAAATTCAGCGATTCCCCATCTCAGCCCAGAAAGCAGGTAGCAAAACTTTTGTGGTGCCTTTCAGCTGCCTACCGGGGTAGTGTAAAAACTACCAACAGTACTCGTTTCTGGCACCTTCCCCGGTGGAGGTGTGCATGGGGTGTGTTTGGAACATTTTTTCACCAGCCGAGTCCAAAATTCAGCGATTCTCCATCTCAGCCCAGAAAGCAGGTACAACAAGTTTTGTGGTGCCTTTCAGCTGCCTACCGGGGTAGTGTAAAAACTACCAACAGAACTCGTTTCTGGCACCTTCCTCGGTGGAGTTGTGCATGGGGTGTGTTTGGAACATTTTGTCACCAGCCGAGTCCAAAATTCAGCGATTCTCCATCTCAGCCCAGAAAGCAGGTAGAACAAGTTTTGTGGTGCCTTTCAGCTGCCTACCGGGGTACTGTAAAAACTACCAACAGAACTCGTTTCTGGCACCTTCCTCGGTGGAGTTGTGCATGGGGTGTGTTTGGAACATTTTGTCACCAGCCGAGTCCAAAATTCAGCTGTTCCCCATCTAAGCCCAGAAAGCAGGTACAACAAGTTTTGTGGTGCCTTTCAGCTGCCTACCGGGGTAGTGTAAAAACTACCAACAGAACTCGTTTCTGGCACCTTCCCCGGTGGAGTTGTGCATGGGGTGTGTTTGGAACATTTTGTCACCAGCCGAGTCCAAAATTCAGCTGTTCCCCATCTCAGCCCAGAAAGCAGGTACAACAAGTTTTGTGGTGCCTTTCAGCTGCCTACCGGGGGGTAGTGTAAAAACTACCAACAGAACTCGTTTCTGGCACCTTCCCCGGTGGAGTTGTGCATGGGGTGTGTTTGGAACATTTTGTCACCAGCCCAGTCCAAAATTCAGCCGTTCCTCATCTCAGACCAGAAAGCAGGTAGAACAAGTTTTGTGGTGCCTTTCAGCTGCCTACCGGGGGTAGTGTAAAAACTACCAACAGTACTCGTTCTGGCACCTTCCCCGGTGGAGGTGTGCATGGGGTGTGTTTGGAACATTTTGTCAGCAGCCGAGTCCAAATTCAGCTGTTCCCCATCTCAGCCCAGAAAGCAGGTACAACAAGTTTTGTGGTGCCTTTCAGCTGCCTACCGGGGTAGTGTATAAAAACTACCAACAGAACTCGTTTCTGGCACCTTCCCCGGTGGAGCTGTGCATGGGGTGTGTTTGGAACATTTTGTTACCAGCCGAGTCCAAAATTCAGCTATTCCCCATCTCAGCCCAGAAAGCAGGTAGAACAACTTTTGTGGTGCCTTTCACCTGCCTACCGGGGTACTGTAAAAACTACCAACAGAACTCGTTTCTGGCACCTTCCCCGGTGGAGTTGTGCATGGGCTGTGTTTGGAACATTTTGTCACCAGCCGAGTCCAAAATTCAGCCGTTCCCCATCTCTGCCCAGAAAGCAGGTACAAGTTTTGTAGTGCCTTTCTCTTGCCTACCGGGGTAGTGTAAAAACTACCAACAGTACTCGTTTCTGGCACCTTCCCCGGAGGAGTTGTGCATGGGGTGTGTTTGGAACATTTTGTCAGCAGCCGAGTCCAAAATTCAGCGATTCCCCATCTCAGCCCAGAAAGCAGGTAGAACAAGTTTTGTGGTGCCTTTCAGCTGCCTACCGGGGTAGTGTAAAAACTACCAACAGAACTCGTTTCTGGCACCTTTGCCGGTGGAGCTGTGCATGGGGTGTGTTTGGAACATTTTGTCAGCAGCCGAGTCCAAAATTCAGCGCTTCCCCATCTCAGCCCAGAAAGCAGGTAGAACAAGTTTTGTGGTGCCTTTCAGCTGCCTACCGGGGTAGTGTAAAAACTACCAACAGAACTCGTTTCTGGCACCTTCCCCGGTGGAGTTGTGCATGGGGTGTGTTTGGAACATTTTGTTACCAGCCGAGTCCAAAATTCAGCCGTTCCCCATCTCAGCCCAGAAAGCAGGTAGAACAAGTTTTGTGGTGCCTTTCAGCTGCCTACCGGGGTACTGTAAAAACTACCAACAGAACTCGTTTCTGGCACCTTCCCCGGTGGAGTTGTGCATGGGGTGTGTTTGGAACATTTTGTCAGGAGCCGAGTCCAAAAATCAGCGATTCTCCATCTCAGCCCAGAAAGCAGGTACAACAAGTTTTGTGGTGCCTTTCAGCTGCCTACCGGGGTAGTGTAAAAACTACCAACAGAACTCGTTTCTGGCACCTTCCCCGGTGGAGTTGTGCATGGGGTGTGTTTGGAACATTTTGTCACCAGCCGAGTCCAAAATTCAGCGATTCTCCATCTCAGCCCAGAAAGCAGGTAGAACAAGTTTTGTGGTGCCTTTCTCTTGCCTACCGGGGTACTGTAAAAACTACCAACAGAACTCGTTTCTGGCACCTTCCCCGGTGGAGTTGTGCATGGGGTGTGTTTGGAACATTTTGTCAGCAGCCGAGTCCAAAATTCAGCTGTTCCCCATCTCAGCCCAGAAAGCAGGTACAACAAGTTTTGTGGTGCCTTTCAGCTGCCTACTGGGGTAGTGTAAAAACTACCAACAGAACTCGTTTCTGGCACCTTCCCCGGTGGAGCTGTGCATGGGGTGTGTTTGGAACATTTTGTCAGCAGCCGAGTCCAAAATTCAGCTGTTCCCCATCTCAGCCCAGAAAGCAGGTAGAACAAGTTTTGTGGTGCCTTTCAGCTGCCTACCGGGGTACTGTAAAAACTACCAACAGAACTCGTTTCTGGCACCTTCCCCGGTGGAGTTGTGCATGGGGTGTGTTTGGAACATTTTGTCACCAGCCGAGTCCAAAATTCAGCCGTTCCCCATCTCTGCCCAGAAAGCAGGTACAACGAGTTTTTTGGTGCCTTTCAGCTGCCTACCGGGGTAGTGTAAAAACTACCAACAGAACTCGTTTCTGGCCCCTTCCCCGGTGGAGTTGTGCATGGGGTGTGTTTGGAACATTTTGTCAGCAGCCGAGTCCAAAATTCAGCTATTCTCCATCTCAGCCCAGAAAGCAGGTAGAACAAGTTTTGTAGTGCCTTTCTCTTGCCTACCGGGGTAGTGTAAAAACTACCAACAGAACTCGTTTCTGGCACCTTCCCCGGAGGAGTTGTGCATGGGGTGTGTTTGGAACATTTTGTCACCAGCCGAGTCCAAAATTCAGCGATTCCCCATCTCAGCCCAGAAAGCAGGTAGAACAAGTTTTGTGGTGCCTTTCAGCTGCCTACCGGGGTAGTGTAAAAACTACCAACAGAACTCGTTTCTGGCACCTTTGCAGGTGGAGCTGTGCATGGGGTGTGTTTGGAACATTTTGTCACCAGCCCAGTCCAAAATTCAGCCGTTCCCCATCTCAGCCCAGAAAGCAGGTACAACAAGTTTTGTGGTGCCTTTCAGCTGCCTACCGGGGTAGTGTAAAAACTACCAACAGAACTCGTTTCTGGCACCTTCCCCGGTGGAGTTGTGCATGGGGTGTGTTTGGAACATTTTGTCACCAGCCCAGTCCAAAATTCAGCGCTTCCCCATCTCAGTCCAGAAAGCAGGTACAACAAGTTTTGTGGTGCCTTTCAGCTGCCTACCGGGGTAGTGTAAAAACTACCAACAGAACTCGTTTCTGGCACCTTTGCCGGTGGAGGTGTGCATGGGGTGTGTTTGGAACATTTTGTCAGCAGCCGAGTCCAAAATTCATCTGTTCCCCATCTCAGCCCAGAAAGCAGGTACAACAAGTTTTGTGGTGCCTTTCAGCTGCCTACCGGGGTAGTGTAAAAACTACCAACAGAACTCGTTTCTGGCACCTTCCCCGGTGGAGCTGTGCATGGGGTGTGTTTGGAACATTTTGTTACCAGCCGAGTCCAAAATTCAGCTATTCCCCATCTCAGCCCAGAAAGCAGGTAGAACAACTTTTGTGGTGCCTTTCAGCTGCCTACCGGGGTAGTGTAAAAACTACCAACAGAACTCGTTTCTGGCACCTTCCCCGGAGGAGTTGTGCATGGGGTGTGTTTGGAACATTTTGTCACCAGCCGAGTCCAAAATTCAGCTATTCTCCATCTCAGCCCAGAAAGCAGGTAGAACAAGTTTTGTAGTGCCTTTCTCTTGCCTACCGGGGTAGTGTAAAAACTACCAACAGAACTCGTTTCTGGCACCTTCCCCGGAGGAGTTGTGCATGGGGTGTGTTTGGAACATTTTGTCACCAGCCGAGTCCAAAATTCAGCGATTCCCCATCTCAGCCCAGAAAGCAGGTAGAACAAGTTTTGTGGTGCCTTTCAGCTGCCTACCGGGGTAGTGTAAAAACTACCAACAGAACTCGTTTCTGGCACCTTTGCCGGTGGAGCTGTGCATGGGGTGTGTTTGGAACATTTTGTCAGCAGCCGAGTCCAAAATTCAGCGCTTCCCCATCTCAGCCCAGAAAGCAGGTAGAACAAGTTTTGTGGTGCCTTTCAGCTGCCTACCGGGGTAGTGTAAAAACTACCAACAGAACTCGTTTCTGGCACCTTCCCCGGTGGAGTTGTGCATGGGGTGTGTTTGGAACATTTTGTTACCAGCCGAGTCCAAAATTCAGCCGTTCCCCATCTCAGCCCAGAAAGCAGGTAGAACAAGTTTTGTGGTGCCTTTCAGCTGCCTACCGGGGTACTGTAAAAACTACCAACAGAACTCGTTTCTGGCACCTTCCCCGGTGGAGTTGTGCATGGGGTGTGTTTGGAACATTTTGTCAGCAGCCGAGTCCAAAAATCAGCGATTCTCCATCTCAGCCCAGAAAGCAGGTACAACAAGTTTTGTGGTGCCTTTCAGCTGCCTACCGGGGTAGTGTAAAAACTACCAACAGAACTCGTTTCTGGCACCTTCCCCGGTGGAGTTGTGCATGGGGTATGTTTGTAACATTTTGTCACCAGCCGAGTCCAAAATTCAGCGATTCTCCATCTCAGCCCAGAAAGCAGGTAGAACAAGTTTTGTGGTGCCTTTCAGCTGCCTACCGGGGTACTGTAAAAACTACCAACAGAACTCGTTTCTGGCACCTTCCCCGGTGGAGGTGTGCATGGGGTGTGTTTGGAACATTTTTTCACAAGCCGAGTCCAAAATTCAGCGATTCCCCATCTCAGCCCAGAAAGCAGGTAGCAAAACTTTTGTGGTGCCTTTCAGCTGCCTACCGGGGTAGTGTAAAAACTACCAACAGTACTCGTTTCTGGCACCTTCCCCGGTGGAGGTGTGCATGGGGTGTGTTTGGAACATTTTTTCACCAGCCGAGTCCAAAATTCAGCGATTCTCCATCTCAGCCCAGAAAGCAGGTACAACAAGTTTTGTGGTGCCTTTCAGCTGCCTACCGGGGTAGTGTAAAAACTACCAACAGAACTCGTTTCTGGCACCTTCCCCGGAGGAGTTGTGCATGGGGTGTGTTTGGAACATTTTGTCAGCAGCCGAGTCCAAAATTCAGCGATTCCCCATCTCAGCCCAGAAAGCAGGTAGAACAAGTTTTGTGGTGCCTTTCAGCTGCCTACCGGGGTAGTGTAAAAACTACCAACAGAACTCGTTTCTGGCACCTTTGCCGGTGGAGCTGTGCATGGGGTGTGTTTGGAACATTTTGTCAGCAGCCGAGTCCAAACTTCAGCTGATCCCCATCTCAGCCCAGAAAGCAGGTAGAACAAGTTTTGTGGTGCCTTTCAGCTGCCTACCGGGGTAGTGTAAAAACTACCAACAGAACTCGTTTCTGGCACCTTCCCCGGTGGAGTTGTGCATGGGGTGTGTTTGGAACATTTTGTTACCAGCCGAGTCCAAAATTCAGCCGTTCCCCATCTCAGCCCAGAAAGCAGGTAGAACAAGTTTTGTGGTGCCTTTCAGCTGCCTACCGGGGTACTGTAAAAACTACCAACAGAACTCGTTTCTGGCACCTTCCCCGGTGGAGTTGTGCATGGGGTGTGTTTGGAACATTTTGTCAGCAGCCGAGTCCAAAAATCAGCGATTCTCCATCTCAGCCCAGAAAGCAGGTACAACAAGTTTTGTGGTGCCTTTCAGCTGCCTACCGGGGTACTGTAAAAACTACCAACAGAACTCGTTTCTGGCACCTTCCCCGGTGGAGTTGTGCATGGGGTGTGTTTGGAACATTTTGTCAGCAGCCGAGTCCAAAATTCAGCTGTTCCCCATCTCAGCCCAGAAAGCAGGTACAACAAGTTTTGTGGTGCCTTTCAGCTGCCTACTGGGGTAGTGTAAAAACTACCAACAGAACTCGTTTCTGGCACCTTCCCCGGTGGAGCTGTGCATGGGGTGTGTTTGGAACATTTTGTTACCAGCCGAGTCCAAAATTCAGCTGTTCCCCATCTCAGCCCAGAAAGCAGGTAGAACAAGTTTTGTGGTGCCTTTCAGCTGCCTACCGGGGTACTGTAAAAACTACCAACAGAACTCGTTTCTGGCACCTTCCCCGGTGGAGTTGTGCATGGGGTGTGTTTGGAACATTTTGTCACCAGCCGAGTCCAAAATTCAGCCGTTCCCCATCTCTGCCCAGAAAGCAGGTACAACGAGTTTTTTGGTGCCTTTCAGCTGCCTACCGGGGTAGTGTAAAAACTACCAACAGAACTCGTTTCTGGCACCTTCCCCGGTGGAGTTGTGCATGGGGTGTGTTTGGAACATTTTGTCAGCAGCCGAGTCCAAAATTCAGCTATTCTCCATCTCAGCCCAGAAAGCAGGTAGAACAAGTTTTGTAGTGCCTTTCTCTTGCCTACCGGGGTAGTGTAAAAACTACCAACAGAACTCGTTTCTGGCACCTTCCCCGGAGGAGTTGTGCATGGGGTGTGTTTGGAACATTTTGTCACCAGCCGAGTCCAAAATTCAGCGATTCCCCATCTCAGCCCAGAAAGCAGGTAGAACAAGTTTTGTGGTGCCTTTCAGCTGCCTACCGGGGTAGTGTAAAAACTACCAACAGAACTCGTTTCTGGCACCTTTGCCGGTGGAGCTGTGCATGGGGTGTGTTTGGAACATTTTGTCAGCAGCCGAGTCCAAAATTCAGCGCTTCCCCATCTCAGCCCAGAAAGCAGGTAGAACAAGTTTTGTGGTGCCTTTCAGCTGCCTACCGGGGTAGTGTAAAAACTACCAACAGAACTCGTTTCTGGCACCTTTGCCGGTGGAGCTGTGCATGGGGTGTGTTTGGAACATTTTGTCAGCAGCCGAGTCCAAAATTCAGCGCTTCCCCATCTCAGCCCAGAAAGCAGGTAGAACAAGTTTTGTGGTGCCTTTCAGCTGCCTACCGGGGTAGTGTAAAAACTACCAACAGAACTCGTTTCTGGCACCTTCCCCGGTGGAGTTGTGCATGGGGTGTGTTTGGAACATTTTGTTACCAGCCGAGTCCAAAATTCAGCCGTTCCCCATCTCAGCCCAGAAAGCAGGTAGAACAAGTTTTGTGGTGCCTTTCAGCTGCCTACCGGGGTACTGTAAAAACTACCAACAGAACTCGTTTCTGGCACCTTCCCCGGTGGAGTTGTGCATGGGGTGTGTTTGGAACATTTTGTCACCAGCCGAGTCCAAAAATCAGCGATTCTCCATCTCAGCCCAGAAAGCAGGTACAACAAGTTTTGTGGTGCCTTTCAGCTGCCTACCGGGGTACTGTAAAAACTACCAACAGAACTCCTTTCTGGCACCTTCCCCGGTGGAGTTGTGCATGGGGTGTGTTTGGAACATTTTGTCACCAGCCGAGTCCAAAATTCAGCGATTCTCCATCTCAGCCCAGAAAGCAGGTAGAACAAGTTTTGTGGTGCCTTTCTCTTGCCTACCGGGGTACTGTAAAAACTACCAACAGAACTCGTTTCTGGCACCTTCCCCGGTGGAGGTGTGCATGGGGTGTGTTTGGAACATTTTTTCACAAGCCGAGTCCAAAATTCAGCGATTCCCCATCTCAGCCCAGAAAGCAGGTAGCAAAACTTTTGTGGTGCCTTTCAGCTGCCTACCGGGGTAGTGTAAAAACTACCAACAGTACTCGTTTCTGGCACCTTCCCCGGTGGAGGTGTGCATGGGGTGTGTTTGGAACATTTTTTCACCAGCCGAGTCCAAAATTCAGCGATTCTCCATCTCAGCCCAGAAAGCAGGTAGAACAAGTTTTGTGGTGCCTTTCAGCTGCCTACCGGGGTAGTGTAAAAACTACCAACAGAACTAGTTTCTGGCACCTTCCTCGGTGGAGTTGTGCATGGGGTGTGTTTGGAACATTTTGTCACCAGCCGAGTCCAAAATTCAGCGATTCTCCATCTCAGCCCAGAAAGCAGGTAGAACAAGTTTTGTGGTGCCTTTCAGCTGCCTACCGGGGTACTGTAAAAACTACCAACAGAACTCGTTTCTGGCACCTTCCTCGGTGGAGTTGTGCATGGGGTGTGTTTGGAACATTTTGTCACCAGCCGAGTCCAAAATTCAGCTGTTCCCCATCTAAGCCCAGAAAGCAGGTACAACAAGTTTTGTGGTGCCTTTCAGCTGCCTACCGGGGTAGTGTAAAAACTACCAACAGAACTCGTTTCTGGCACCTTCCCCGGTGGAGTTGTGCATGGGGTGTGTTTGGAACATTTTGTCACCAGCCGAGTCCAAAATTCAGCGATTCCCCATCTCAGCCCAGAAAGCAGGTAGAACAAGTTTTGTGGTGCCTTTCAGCTGCCTACCGGGGTAGTGTAAAAACTACCAACAGAACTCGTTTCTGGCACCTTTGCCGGTGGAGCTGTGCATGGGGTGTGTTTGGAACATTTTGTCAGCAGCCGAGTCCAAAATTCAGCCGTTCCCCATCTCAGCCCAGAAAGCAGGTACAACAAGTTTTGTGGTGCCTTTCAGCTGCCTACCGGGGTAGTGTAAAAACTACCAACAGAACTCGTTTCTGGCACCTTCCCCGGTGGAGTTGTGCATGGGGTGTGTTTGGAACATTTTGTCACCAGCCGAGTCCAAAATTCAGCGCTTCCCCATCTCAGCCCAGAAAGCAGGTACAACAAGTTTTGTGGTGCCTTTCAGCTGCCTACCGGGGTAGTGTAAAAACTACCAACAGAACTCGTTTCTGGCACCTTTGCCGGTGGAGGTGTGCATGGGGTGTGTTTGGAACATTTTGTCAGCAGCCGAGTCCAAAATTCAGCTGTTCCCCATCTCAGCCCAGAAAGCAGGTACAACAAGTTTTGTGGTGCCTTTCAGCTGCCTACCGGGGTAGTGTAAAAACTACCAACAGAACTCGTTTCTGGCACCTTCCCCGGTGGAGCTGTGCATGGGGTGTGTTTGGAACATTTTGTTACCAGCCGAGTCCAAAATTCAGCTATTCCCCATCTCAGCCCAGAAAGCAGGTAGAACAACTTTTGTGGTGCCTTTCAGCTGCCTACCGGGGTACTGTAAAAACTACCAACAGAACTCGTTTCTGGCACCTTCCCCGGTGGAGGTGTGCATGGGGTGTGTTTGGAACATTTTGTCACCAGCCGAGTCCAAAATTCAGCGATTCCCCATCTCAGCCCAGAAAGCAGGTAGCAAAACTTTTGTGGTGCCTTTCAGCTGCCTACCGGGGTAGTGTAAAAACTACCAACAGTACTCGTTTCTGGCACCTTCCCCGGTGGAGGTGTGCATGGGGTGTGTTTGGAACATTTTTTCACCAGCCGAGTCCAAAATTCAGCGATTCTCCATCTCAGCCCAGAAAGCAGGTACAACAAGTTTTGTGGTGCCTTTCAGCTGCCTACCGGGGTAGTGTAAAAACTACCAACAGAACTCGTTTCTGGCACCTTCCTCGGTGGAGTTGTGCATGGGGTGTGTTTGGAACATTTTGTCACCAGCCGAGTCCAAAATTCAGCGATTCTCCATCTCAGCCCAGAAAGCAGGTAGAACAAGTTTTGTGGTGCCTTTCAGCTGCCTACCGGGGTACTGTAAAAACTACCAACAGAACTCGTTTCTGGCACCTTCCTCGGTGGAGTTGTGCATGGGGTGTGTTTGGAACATTTTGTCACCAGCCGAGTCCAAAATTCAGCTGTTCCCCATCTAAGCCCAGAAAGCAGGTACAACAAGTTTTGTGGTGCCTTTCAGCTGCCTACCGGGGTAGTGTAAAAACTACCAACAGAACTCGTTTCTGGCACCTTCCCCGGTGGAGTTGTGCATGGGGTGTGTTTGGAACATTTTGTCACCAGCCGAGTCCAAAATTCAGCTGTTCCCCATCTCAGCCCAGAAAGCAGGTACAACAAGTTTTGTGGTGCCTTTCAGCTGCCTACCGGGGTAGTGTAAAAACTACCAACAGAACTCGTTTCTGGCACCTTTGCCGGTGGAGCTGCGCATGGGGTGTGTTTGGAACATTTTGTCACCAGCCCAGTCCAAAATTCAGCCGTTCCTCATCTCAGACCAGAAAGCAGGTAGAACAAGTTTTGTGGTGCCTTTCAGCTGCCTACCGGGGTAGTGTAAAAACTACCAACAGAACTCGTTTCTGGCACCTTTGCCGGTGGAGTTGTGCATGGGGTGTGTTTGGAACATTTTGTCAGCAGCCGAGTCCAAAATTCAGCGGTTCCCCATCTCAGCCCAGAAAGCAGGTACAACAAGTTTTGTGGTGCCTTTCAGCTGCCTACCGGGGTAGTGTAAAAACTACCAACAGAACTCGTTTCTGGCACCTTCCCCGGAGGAGTTGTGCATGGGGTGTGTTTGGAACATTTTGTCAGCAGCCGAGTCCAAAATTCAGCTGATCCCCATCTCAGCCCAGAAAGCAGGTAGAACAACTTTTGTGGTGCCTTTCACCTGCCTACCGGGGTACTGTAAAAACTACCAACAGAACTCGTTTCTGGCACCTTCCCCGGTGGAGTTGTGCATGGGCTGTGTTTGGAACATTTTGTCACCAGCCGAGTCCAAAATTCAGCCGTTCCCCATCTCTGCCCAGAAAGCAGGTACAAGTTTTGTGGTGCCTTTCAGCTGCCTACCGGGGTAGTGTAAAAACTACCAACAGAACTCGTTTCTGGCACCTTCCCCGGTGGAGTTGTGCATGGGGTGTGTTTGGAACATTTTGTCAGCAGCCGAGTCCAAAATTCAGCGATTCTCCATCTCAGCCCAGAAAGCAGGTAGAACAAGTTTTGTAGTGCCTTTCTCTTGCCTACCGGGGTAGTGTAAAAACTACCAACAGTACTCGTTTCTGGCACCTTCCCCGGAGGAGTTGTGCATGGGGTGTGTTTGGAACATTTTGTCAGCAGCCGAGTCCAAAATTCAGCGATTCCCCATCTCAGCCCAGAAAGCAGGTAGAACAAGTTTTGTGGTGCCTTTCAGCTGCCTACCGGGGTAGTGTAAAAACTACCAACAGAACTCGTTTCTGGCACCTTTGCCGGTGGAGCTGTGCATGGGGTGTGTTTGGAACATTTTGTCAGCAGCCGAGTCCAAAATTCAGCGCTTCCCCATCTCAGCCCAGAAAGCAGGTACAACAAGTTTTGTGGTGCCTTTCAGCTGCCTACCGGGGTAGTGTAAAAACTACCAACAGAACTCGTTTCTGGCACCTTCCCCGGTGGAGTTGTGCATGGGGTGTGTTTGGAACATTTTGTTACCAGCCGAGTCCAAAATTCAGCCGTTCCCCATCTCAGCCCAGAAAGCAGGTAGAACAAGTTTTGTGGTGCCTTTCAGCTGCCTACCGGGGTACTGTAAAAACTACCAACAGAACTCGTTTCTGGCACCTTCCCCGGTGGAGTTGTGCATGGGGTGTGTTTGGAACATTTTGTCAGGAGCCGAGTCCAAAAATCAGCGATTCTCCATCTCAGCCCAGAAAGCAGGTACAACAAGTTTTGTGGTGCCTTTCAGCTGCCTACCGGGGTACTGTAAAAACTACCAACAGAACTCCTTTCTGGCACCTTCCCCGGTGGAGTTGTGCATGGGGTGTGTTTGTAACATTTTGTCACCAGCCGAGTCCAAAATTCAGCGATTCTCCATCTCAGCCCAGAAAGCAGGTAGAACAAGTTTTGTGGTGCCTTTCTCTTGCCTACCGGGGTACTGTAAAAACTACCAACAGAACTCGTTTCTGGCACCTTCCCCGGTGGAGCTGTGCATGGGGTGTGTTTGGAACATTTTGTCACCAGCCGAGTCCAAAATTCAGCTGTTCCCCATCTCAGCCCAGAAAGCAGGTACAACAAGTTTTGTGGTGCCTTTCAGCTGCCTACCGGGGTACTGTAAAAACTACCAACAGAACTCGTTTCTGGCACCTTCCCCGGTGGAGTTGTGCATGGGGTGTGTTTGGAACATTTTGTCACCAGCCGAGTCCAAAATTCAGCCGTTCCCCATCTCTGCCCAGAAAGCAGGTACAACGAGTTTTTTGGTGCCTTTCAGCTGCCTACCGGGGTACTGTAAAAACTACCAACAGAACTCGTTTCTGGCACCTTCCCCGGTGGAGTTGTGCATGGGGTGTGTTTGGAACATTTTGTCAGCAGCCGAGTCCAAAATTCAGCTATTCTCCATCTCAGCCCAGAAAGCAGGTAGAACAAGTTTTGTAGTGCCTTTCTCTTGCCTACCGGGGTAGTGTAAAAACTACCAACAGAACTCGTTTCTGGCACCTTCCCCGGAGGAGTTGTGCATGGGGTGTGTTTGGAACATTTTGTCACCAGCCGAGTCCAAAATTCAGCGATTCCCCATCTCAGCCCAGAAAGCAGGTAGAACAAGTTTTGTGGTGCCTTTCAGCTGCCTACCGGGGTAGTGTAAAAACTACCAACAGAACTCGTTTCTGGCACCTTTGCCGGTGGAGCTGTGCATGGGGTGTGTTTGGAACATTTTGTCACCAGCCCAGTCCAAAATTCAGCCGTTCCCCATCTCAGCCCAGAAAGCAGGTACAACAAGTTTTGTGGTGCCTTTCAGCTGCCTACCGGGGTAGTGTAAAAACTACCAACAGAACTCGTTTCTGGCACCTTCCCCGGTGGAGTTGTGCATGGGGTGTGTTTGGAACATTTTGTCACCAGCCCAGTCCAAAATTCAGCGCTTCCCCATCTCAGCCCAGAAAGCAGGTAGAACAAGTTTTGTGGTGCCTTTCAGCTGCCTACCGGGGTAGTGTAAAAACTACCAACAGAACTCGTTTCTGGCACCTTTGCCGGTGGAGCTGTGCATGGGGTGTGTTTGGAACATTTTGTCAGCAGCCGAGTCCAAAATTCAGCTGTTCCCCATCTCAGCCCAGAAAGCAGGTACAACAAGTTTTGTGGTGCCTTTCAGCTGCCTACCGGGGTAGTGTAAAAACTACCAACAGAACTCGTTTCTGGCACCTTCCCCGGTGGAGCTGTGCATGGGGTGTGTTTGGAACATTTTTTCACCAGCCGAGTCCAAAATTCAGCTATTCCCCATCTCAGCCCAGAAAGCAGGTAGAACAACTTTTGTGGTGCCTTTCAGCTGCCTACCGGGGTACTGTAAAAACTACCAACAGAACTCGTTTCTGGCACCTTCCCCGGTGGAGTTGTGCATGGGGTGTGTTTGGAACATTTTGTCAGCAGCCGAGTCCAAAATTCAGCTATTCTCCATCTCAGCCCAGAAAGCAGGTAGAACAAGTTTTGTAGTGCCTTTCTCTTGCCTACCGGGGTAGTGTAAAAACTACCAACAGAACTCGTTTCTGGCACCTTCCCCGGAGGAGTTGTGCATGGGGTGTGTTTGGAACATTTTGTCAGCAGCCGAGTCCAAAATTCAGCGATTCCCCATCTCAGCCCAGAAAGCAGGTAGAACAAGTTTTGTGGTGCCTTTCAGCTGCCTACCGGGGTAGTGTAAAAACTACCAACAGAACTCGTTTCTGGCACCTTTGCCGGTGGAGCTGTGCATGGGGTGTGTTTGGAACATTTTGTCAGCAGCCGAGTCCAAAATTCAGCGCTTCCCCATCTCAGCCCAGAAAGCAGGTAGAACAAGTTTTGTGGTGCCTTTCAGCTGCCTACCGGGGTAGTGTAAAAACTACCAACAGAACTCGTTTCTGGCACCTTCCCCGGTGGAGTTGTGCATGGGGTGTGTTTGGAACATTTTGTTACCAGCCGAGTCCAAAATTCAGCCGTTCCCCATCTCAGCCCAGAAAGCAGGTAGAACAAGTTTTGTGGTGCCTTTCAGCTGCCTACCGGGGTACTGTAAAAACTACCAACAGAACTCGTTTCTGGCACCTTCCCCGGTGGAGTTGTGCATGGGGTGTGTTTGGAACATTTTGTCACCAGCCGAGTCCAAAAATCAGCGATTCTCCATCTCAGCCCAGAAAGCAGGTAGAACAAGTTTTGTGGTGCCTTTCAGCTGCCTACCGGGGTACTGTAAAAACTACCAACAGAACTCCTTTCTGGCACCTTCCCCGGTGGAGTTGTGCATGGGGTGTGTTTGTAACATTTTGTCACCAGCCGAGTCCAAAATTCAGCGATTCTCCATCTCAGCCCAGAAAGCAGGTAGAACAAGTTTTGTGGTGCCTTTCAGCTGCCTACCGGGGTACTGTAAAAACTACCAACAGAACTCGTTTCTGGCACCTTCCCCGGTGGAGGTGTGCATGGGGTGTGTTTGGAACATTTTTTCACAAGCCGAGTCCAAAATTCAGCGATTCCCCATCTCAGCCCAGAAAGCAGGTAGCAAAACTTTTGTGGTGCCTTTCAGCTGCCTACCGGGGTAGTGTAAAAACTACCAACAGTACTCGTTTCTGGCACCTTCCCCGGTGGAGGTGTGCATGGGGTGTGTTTGGAACATTTTTTCACCAGCCGAGTCCAAAATTCAGCGATTCCCCATCTCAGCCCAGAAAGCAGGTACAACAAGTTTTGTGGTGCCTTTCAGCTGCCTACCGGGGTACTGTAAAAACTACCAACAGAACTCCTTTCTGGCACCTTCCCCGGTGGAGTTGTGCATGGGGTGTGTTTGTAACATTTTGTCACCAGCCGAGTCCAAAATTCAGCGATTCTCCATCTCAGCCCAGAAAGCAGGTACAACAAGTTTTGTGGTGCCTTTCAGCTGCCTACCGGGGTAGTGTAAAAACTACCAACAGAACTCGTTTCTGGCACCTTCCTCGGTGGAGTTGTGCATGGGGTGTGTTTGGAACATTTTGTCACCAGCCGAGTCCAAAATTCAGCGATTCTCCATCTCAGCCCAGAAAGCAGGTAGAACAAGTTTTGTGGTGCCTTTCAGCTGCCTACCGGGGTACTGTAAAAACTACCAACAGAACTCGTTTCTGGCACCTTCCTCGGTGGAGTTGTGCATGGGGTGTGTTTGGAACATTTTGTCACCAGCCGAGTCCAAAATTCAGCTGTTCCCCATCTAAGCCCAGAAAGCAGGTACAACAAGTTTTGTGGTGCCTTTCAGCTGCCTACCGGGGTAGTGTAAAAACTACCAACAGAACTCGTTTCTGGCACCTTCCCCGGTGGAGTTGTGCATGGGGTGTGTTTGGAACATTTTGTCAGCAGCCGAGTCCAAAATTCAGTTGTTCCCCATCTCAGCCCAGAAAGCAGGTAGAACAAGTTTTGTGGTGCCTTTCAGCTGCCTACCGGGGTACTGTAAAAACTACCAACAGAACTCGTTTCTGGCACCTTCCCCGGTGGAGTTGTGCATGGGGTGTGTTTGGAACATTTTGTCACCAGCCGAGTCCAAAATTCAGCCGTTCCCCATCTCTGCCCAGAAAGCAGGTACAATGAGTTTTTTGGTGCCTTTCAGCTGCCTACCGGGGTAGTGTAAAAACTACCAACAGAACTCGTTTCTGGCACCTTCCCCAGTGGAGTTGTGCATGGGGTGTGTTTGGAACATTTTGTCAGCAGCCGAGTCCAAAATTCAGCTATTCTCCATCTCAGCCCAGAAAGCAGGTAGAACAAGTTTTGTGGTGCCTTTCTCTTGCCTACCGGGGTACTGTAAAAACTACCAACAGAACTCGTTTCTGGCACCATTGCCGGTGGAGCTGTGCATGGGGTGTGTTTGGAACATTTTGTCAGCAGCCGAGTCCAAAATTCAGCTGTTCCCCATCTCAGCCCAGAAAGCAGGTACAACAAGTTTTGTGGTGCCTTTCAGCTGCCTACCGGGGTACTGTAAAAACTACCAACAGAACTCGTTTCTGGCACCTTCCCCGGTGGAGTTGTGCATGGGGTGTGTTTGGAACATTTTGTCACCAGCCGAGTCCAAAATTCAGCTGTTCCCCATCTAAGCCCAGAAAGCAGGTACAACAAGTTTTGTGGTGCCTTTCAGCTGCCTACCGGGGTAGTGTAAAAACTACCAACAGAACTCGTTTCTGGCACCTTCCCCGGTGGAGTTGTGCATGGGGTGTGTTTGGAACATTTTGTCAGCAGCCGAGTCCAAAATTCAGTTGTTCCCCATCTCAGCCCAGAAAGCAGGTAGAACAAGTTTTGTGGTGCCTTTCAGCTGCCTACCGGGGTACTGTAAAAACTACCAACAGAACTCGTTTCTGGCACCTTCCCCGGTGGAGTTGTGCATGGGGTGTGTTTGGAACATTTTGTCACCAGCCGAGTCCAAAATTCAGCCGTTCCCCATCTCTGCCCAGAAAGCAGGTACAATGAGTTTTTTGGTGCCTTTCAGCTGCCTACCGGGGTACTGTAAAAACTACCAACAGAACTCGTTTCTGGCACCTTCCCCGGTGGAGTTGTGCATGGGGTGTGTTTGGAACATTTTGTCAGGAGCCGAGTCCAAAATTCAGCGATTCTCCATCTCAGCCCAGAAAGCAGGTAGAACAAGTTTTGTGGTGCCTTTCTCTTGCCTACCGGGGTACTGTAAAAACTACCAACAGAACTCGTTTCTGGCACCATTGCCGGTGGAGCTGTGCATGGGGTGTGTTTGGAACATTTTGTCAGCAGCCGAGTCCAAAATTCAGCTGTTCCCCATCTCAGCCCAGAAAGCAGGTACAACAAGTTTTGTGGTGCCTTTCAGCTGCCTACCGGGGTACTGTAAAAACTACCAACAGAACTCGTTTCTGGCACCTTCCCCGGTGGAGTTGTGCATGGGGTGTGTTTGGAACATTTTGTCACCAGCCGAGTCCAAAATTCAGCTGTTCCCCATCTAAGCCCAGAAAGCAGGTACAACAAGTTTTGTGGTGCCTTTCAGCTGCCTACCGGGGTAGTGTAAAAACTACCAACAGAACTCGTTTCTGGCACCTTCCCCGGTGGAGTTGTGCATGGGGTGTGTTTGGAACATTTTGTCAGCAGCCGAGTCCAAAATTCAGTTGTTCCCCATCTCAGCCCAGAAAGCAGGTAGAACAAGTTTTGTGGTGCCTTTCAGCTGCCTACCGGGGTACTGTAAAAACTACCAACAGAACTCGTTTCTGGCACCTTCCCCGGTGGAGTTGTGCATGGGGTGTGTTTGGAACATTTTGTCACCAGCCGAGTCCAAAATTCAGCCGTTCCCCATCTCTGCCCAGAAAGCAGGTACAATGAGTTTTTTGGTGCCTTTCAGCTGCCTACCGGGGTAGTGTAAAAACTACCAACAGAACTCGTTTCTGGCACCTTCCCCAGTGGAGTTGTGCATGGGGTGTGTTTGGAACATTTTGTCAGCAGCCGAGTCCAAAATTCAGCTATTCTCCATCTCAGCCCAGAAAGCAGGTACAACAAGTTTTGTGGTGCCTTTCAGCTGCCTACCGGGGTAGTGTAAAAACTACCAACAGAACTCGTTTCTGGCACCTTCCCCGGAGGAGTTGTGCATGGGGTGTGTTTGGAACATTTTGTCACCAGCCGAGTCCAAAATTCAGCGATTCCCCATCTCAGCCCAGAAAGCAGGTAGAACAAGTTTTGTGGTGCCTTTCAGCTGCCTACCGGGGTAGTGTAAAAACTACCAACAGAACTCGTTTCTGGCACCTTTGCCGGTGGAGCTGTGCATGGGGTGTGTTTGGAACATTTTGTCAGCAGCCGAGTCCAAAATTCAGCCGTTCCCCATCTCAGCCCAGAAAGCAGGTAGAACAAGTTTTGTGGTGCCTTTCAGCTGCCTACCGGGGTAGTGTAAAAACTACCAACAGAACTCATTTCTGGCACCTTCCCCGGTGGAGTTGTGCATGGGGTGTGTTTGTAACATTTTGTCAGGAGCCGAGTCCAAAATTCAGCGATTCCCCATCTCAGCCCAGAAAGCAGGTAGAACAAGTTTTGTGGTGCCTTTCAGCTGCCTACCGGGGTACTGTAAAAACTACCAACAGAACTCGTTTCTGGCACCTTCCCCGGTGGAGTTGTGCATGGGGTGTGTTTGGAACATTTTGTCACCAGCTGAGTCCAAAATTCAGCTATTCTCCATCTCAGCCCAGAAAGCAGGTACAACAAGTTTTGTGGTGCCTTTCAGCTGCCTACCGGGGTACTGTAAAAACTACCAACAGAACTCGTTTCTGGCACCTTCCCCGGTGGAGTTGTGCATGGGGTGTGTTTGGAACATTTTGTCAGGAGCCGAGTCCAAAATTCAGCGATTCTCCATCTCAGCCCAGAAAGCAGGTAGAACAAGTTTTGTGGTGCCTTTCTCTTGCCTACCGGGGTACTGTAAAAACTACCAACAGAACTCGTTTCTGGCACCATTGCCGGTGGAGCTGTGCATGGGGTGTGTTTGGAACATTTTGTCAGCAGCCGAGTCCAAAATTCAGCTGTTCCCCATCTCAGCCCAGAAAGCAGGTACAACAAGTTTTGTGGTGCCTTTCAGCTGCCTACCGGGGTACTGTAAAAACTACCAACAGAACTCGTTTCTGGCACCTTCCCCGGTGGAGTTGTGCATGGGGTGTGTTTGGAACATTTTGTCAGCAGCCGAGTCCAAAATTCAGCCGTTCCCCATCTCTGCCCAGAAAGCAGGTACAACAAGTTTTGTGGTGCCTTTCAGCTGCCTACCGGGGTAGTGTAAAAACTACCAACAGAACTCGTTTCTGGCACCTTCCCCGGTGGAGTTGTGCATGGGGTGTGTTTGGAACATTTTGTCAGCAGCCGTGTCCAAAATTCAGCGATTCTCCATCTCAGCCCAGAAAGCAGGTAGAACAAGTTTTGTAGTGCCTTTCTCTTGCCTACCGGGGTAGTGTAAAAACTACCAACAGAACTCGTTTCTGGCACCTTCCCCGGAGGAGTTGTGCATGGGGTGTGTTTGGAACATTTTGTCACCAGCTGAGTCCAAAATTCAGCTATTCTCCATCTCAGCCCAGAAAGCAGGTACAACAAGTTTTGTGGTGCCTTTCAGCTGCCTACCGGGGTACTGTAAAAACTACCAACAGAACTCGTTTCTGGCACCTTCCCCGGTGGAGTTGTGCATGGGGTGTGTTTGGAACATTTTGTCAGGAGCCGAGTCCAAAATTCAGCGATTCTCCATCTCAGCCCAGAAAGCAGGTAGAACAAGTTTTGTGGTGCCTTTCTCTTGCCTACCAGGGTACTGTAAAAACTACCAACAGAACTCGTTTCTGGCACCATTGCCGGTGGAGCTGTGCATGGGGTGTGTTTGGAACATTTTGTCAGCAGCCGAGTCCAAAATTCAGCTGTTCCCCATCTCAGCCCAGAAAGCAGGTACAACAAGTTTTGTGGTGCCTTTCAGCTGCCTACCGGGGTACTGTAAAAACTACCAACAGAACTCGTTTCTGGCACCTTCCCCGGTGGAGTTGTGCATGGGGTGTGTTTGGAACATTTTGTCACCAGCCGAGTCCAAAATTCAGCCGTTCCCCATCTCTGCCCAGAAAGCAGGTACAACAAGTTTTTTGGTGCCTTTCAGCTGCCTACCGGGGTAGTGTAAAAACTACCAACAGAACTCGTTTCTGGCACCTTCCCCGGTGGAGTTGTGCATGGGGTGTGTTTGGAACATTTTGTCAGCAGCCGAGTCCAAAATTCAGCGATTCTCCATCTCAGCCCAGAAAGCAGGTAGAACAAGTTTTGTGGTGCCTTTCAGCTGCCTACCGGGGTACTGTAAAAACTACCAACAGAACTCGTTTCTGGCACCTTCCCCGGTGGAGTTGTGCATGGGGTGTGTTTGGAACATTTTGTCACCAGCCGAGTCCAAAATTCAGCCGTTCCCCATCTCTGCCCAGAAAGCAGGTACAATGAGTTTTTTGGTGCCTTTCAGCTGCCTACCGGGGTAGTGTAAAAACTACCAACAGAACTCGTTTCTGGCACCTTCCCCAGTGGAGTTGTGCATGGGGTGTGTTTGGAACATTTTGTCAGCAGCCGAGTCCAAAATTCAGCTATTCTCCATCTCAGCCCAGAAAGCAGGTAGAACAAGTTTTGTAGTGCCTTTCTCTTGCCTACCGGGGTAGTGTAAAAACTACCAACAGAACTCGTTTCTGGCACCTTCCCCGGAGGAGTTGTGCATGGGGTGTGTTTGGAACATTTTGTCACCAGCCGAGTCCAAAATTCAGCGATTCCCCATCTCAGCCCAGAAAGCAGGTAGAACAAGTTTTGTGGTGCCTTTCAGCTGCCTACCGGGGTAGTGTAAAAACTACCAACAGAACTCGTTTCTGGCACCTTTGCCGGTGGAGCTGTGCATGGGGTGTGTTTGGAACATTTTGTCAGCAGCCGAGTCCAAAATTCAGCCGTTCCCCATCTCAGCCCAGAAAGCAGGTAGAACAAGTTTTGTGGTGCCTTTCAGCTGCCTACCGGGGTAGTGTAAAAACTACCAACAGAACTCATTTCTGGCACCTTCCCCGGTGGAGTTGTGCATGGGGTGTGTTTGTAACATTTTGTCAGGAGCCGAGTCCAAAATTCAGCGATTCCCCATCTCAGCCCAGAAAGCAGGTAGAACAAGTTTTGTGGTGCCTTTCAGCTGCCTACCGGGGTACTGTAAAAACTACCAACAGAACTCGTTTCTGGCACCTTCCCCGGTGGAGTTGTGCATGGGGTGTGTTTGGAACATTTTGTCACCAGCTGAGTCCAAAATTCAGCTATTCTCCATCTCAGCCCAGAAAGCAGGTACAACAAGTTTTGTGGTGCCTTTCAGCTGCCTACCGGGGTACTGTAAAAACTACCAACAGAACTCGTTTCTGGCACCTTCCCCGGTGGAGTTGTGCATGGGGTGTGTTTGGAACATTTTGTCAGGAGCCGAGTCCAAAATTCAGCGATTCTCCATCTCAGCCCAGAAAGCAGGTAGAACAAGTTTTGTGGTGCCTTTCTCTTGCCTACCGGGGTACTGTAAAAACTACCAACAGAACTCGTTTCTGGCACCATTGCCGGTGGAGCTGTGCATGGGGTGTGTTTGGAACATTTTGTCAGCAGCCGAGTCCAAAATTCAGCTGTTCCCCATCTCAGCCCAGAAAGCAGGTACAACAAGTTTTGTGGTGCCTTTCAGCTGCCTACCGGGGTACTGTAAAAACTACCAACAGAACTCGTTTCTGGCACCTTCCCCGGTGGAGTTGTGCATGGGGTGTGTTTGGAACATTTTGTCACCAGCCGAGTCCAAAATTCAGCTGTTCCCCATCTAAGCCCAGAAAGCAGGTACAACAAGTTTTGTGGTGCCTTTCAGCTGCCTACCGGGGTAGTGTAAAAACTACCAACAGAACTCGTTTCTGGCACCTTCCCCGGTGGAGTTGTGCATGGGGTGTGTTTGGAACATTTTGTCAGCAGCCGAGTCCAAAATTCAGTTGTTCCCCATCTCAGCCCAGAAAGCAGGTAGAACAAGTTTTGTGGTGCCTTTCAGCTGCCTACCGGGGTACTGTAAAAACTACCAACAGAACTCGTTTCTGGCACCTTCCCCGGTGGAGTTGTGCATGGGGTGTGTTTGGAACATTTTGTCACCAGCCGAGTCCAAAATTCAGCCGTTCCCCATCTCTGCCCAGAAAGCAGGTACAATGAGTTTTTTGGTGCCTTTCAGCTGCCTACCGGGGTAGTGTAAAAACTACCAACAGAACTCGTTTCTGGCACCTTCCCCAGTGGAGTTGTGCATGGGGTGTGTTTGGAACATTTTGTCAGCAGCCGAGTCCAAAATTCAGCTATTCTCCATCTCAGCCCAGAAAGCAGGTAGAACAAGTTTTGTAGTGCCTTTCTCTTGCCTACCGGGGTAGTGTAAAAACTACCAACAGAACTCGTTTCTGGCACCTTCCCCGGAGGAGTTGTGCATGGGGTGTGTTTGGAACATTTTGTCACCAGCCGAGTCCAAAATTCAGCGATTCCCCATCTCAGCCCAGAAAGCAGGTAGAACAAGTTTTGTGGTGCCTTTCAGCTGCCTACCGGGGTAGTGTAAAAACTACCAACAGAACTCGTTTCTGGCACCTTCCCCGGTGGAGCTGTGCATGGGGTGTGTTTGGAACATTTTGTCAGCAGCCGAGTCCAAAATTCAGCCGTTCCCCATCTCAGCCCAGAAAGCAGGTAGAACAAGTTTTGTGGTGCCTTTCAGCTGCCTACCGGGGTAGTGTAAAAACTACCAACAGAACTCATTTCTGGCACCTTCCCCGGTGGAGTTGTGCATGGGGTGTGTTTGTAACATTTTGTCAGGAGCCGAGTCCAAAATTCAGCGATTCCCCATCTCAGCCCAGAAAGCAGGTAGAACAAGTTTTGTGGTGCCTTTCAGCTGCCTACCGGGGTACTGTAAAAACTACCAACAGAACTCGTTTCTGGCACCTTCCCCGGTGGAGTTGTGCATGGGGTGTGTTTGGAACATTTTGTCACCAGCTGAGTCCAAAATTCAGCTATTCTCCATCTCAGCCCAGAAAGCAGGTACAACAAGTTTTGTGGTGCCTTTCAGCTGCCTACCGGGGTACTGTAAAAACTACCAACAGAACTCGTTTCTGGCACCTTCCCCGGTGGAGTTGTGCATGGGGTGTGTTTGGAACATTTTGTCAGGAGCCGAGTCCAAAATTCAGCGATTCTCCATCTCAGCCCAGAAAGCAGGTAGAACAAGTTTTGTGGTGCCTTTCTCTTGCTTACCGGGGTACTGTAAAAACTACCAACAGAACTCGTTTCTGGCACCATTGCCGGTGGAGCTGTGCATGGGGTGTGTTTGGAACATTTTGTCAGCAGCCGAGTCCAAAATTCAGCTGTTCCCCATCTCAGCCCAGAAAGCAGGTACAACAAGTTTTGTGGTGCCTTTCAGCTGCCTACCGGGGTACTGTAAAAACTACCAACAGAACTCGTTTCTGGCACCTTCCCCGGTGGAGTTGTGCATGGGGTGTGTTTGGAACATTTTGTCAGCAGCCGAGTCCAAAATTCAGCCGTTCCCCATCTCTGCCCAGAAAGCAGGTACAACAAGTTTTGTGGTGCCTTTCAGCTGCCTACCGGGGTAGTGTAAAAACTACCAACAGAACTCGTTTCTGGCACCTTCCCCGGTGGAGTTGTGCATGGGGTGTGTTTGGAACATTTTGTCAGCAGCCGTGTCCAAAATTCAGCGATTCTCCATCTCAGCCCAGAAAGCAGGTAGAACAAGTTTTGTAGTGCCTTTCTCTTGCCTACCGGGGTAGTGTAAAAACTACCAACAGAACTCGTTTCTGGCACCTTCCCCGGAGGAGTTGTGCATGGGGTGTGTTTGGAACATTTTGTCACCAGCTGAGTCCAAAATTCAGCTATTCTCCATCTCAGCCCAGAAAGCAGGTACAACAAGTTTTGTGGTGCCTTTCAGCTGCCTACCGGGGTACTGTAAAAACTACCAACAGAACTCGTTTCTGGCACCTTCCCCGGTGGAGTTGTGCATGGGGTGTGTTTGGAACATTTTGTCAGGAGCCGAGTCCAAAATTCAGCGATTCTCCATCTCAGCCCAGAAAGCAGGTAGAACAAGTTTTGTGGTGCCTTTCTCTTGCCTACCAGGGTACTGTAAAAACTACCAACAGAACTCGTTTCTGGCACCATTGCCGGTGGAGCTGTGCATGGGGTGTGTTTGGAACATTTTGTCAGCAGCCGAGTCCAAAATTCAGCTGTTCCCCATCTCAGCCCAGAAAGCAGGTACAACAAGTTTTGTGGTGCCTTTCAGCTGCCTACCGGGGTACTGTAAAAACTACCAACAGAACTCGTTTCTGGCACCTTCCCCGGTGGAGTTGTGCATGGGGTGTGTTTGGAACATTTTGTCACCAGCCGAGTCCAAAATTCAGCCGTTCCCCATCTCTGCCCAGAAAGCAGGTACAACAAGTTTTTTGGTGCCTTTCAGCTGCCTACCGGGGTAGTGTAAAAACTACCAACAGAACTCGTTTCTGGCACCTTCCCCGGTGGAGTTGTGCATGGGGTGTGTTTGGAACATTTTGTCAGCAGCCGAGTCCAAAATTCAGCGATTCTCCATCTCAGCCCAGAAAGCAGGTAGAACAAGTTTTGTAGTGCCTTTCTCTTGCCTACCGGGGTAGTGTAAAAACTACCAACAGAACTCGTTTCTGGCACCTTCCCCGGAGGAGTTGTGCATGGGGTGTGTTTGGAACATTTTGTCACCAGCCGAGTCCAAAATTCAGCGATTCCCCATCTCAGCCCAGAAAGCAGGTAGAACAAGTTTTGTGGTGCCTTTCAGCTGCCTACCGGGGTAGTGTAAAAACTACCAACAGAACTCGTTTCTGGCACCTTTGCCGGTGGAGCTGTGCATGGGGTGTGTTTGGAACATTTTGTCAGCAGCCGAGTCCAAAATTCAGCCGTTCCCCATCTCAGCCCAGAAAGCAGGTAGAACAAGTTTTGTGGTGCCTTTCAGCTGCCTACCGGGGTAGTGTAAAAACTACCAACAGAACTCATTTCTGGCACCTTCCCCGGTGGAGTTGTGCATGGGGTGTGTTTGGAACATTTTGTCAGCAGCCGAGTCCAAAATTCAGCGATTCCCCATCTCAGCCCAGAAAGCAGGTAGAACAAGTTTTGTGGTGCCTTTCAGCTGCCTACCGGGGTACTGTAAAAACTACCAACAGAACTCGTTTCTGGCACCTTCCCCGGTGGAGTTGTGCATGGGGTGTGTTTGGAACATTTTGTCACCAGCTGAGTCCAAAATTCAGCTATTCTCCATCTCAGCCCAGAAAGCAGGTACAACAAGTTTTGTGGTGCCTTTCAGCTGCCTACCGGGGTACTGTAAAAACTACCAACAGAACTCGTTTCTGGCACCTTCCCCGGTGGAGTTGTGCATGGGGTGTGTTTGGAACATTTTGTCAGGAGCCGAGTCCAAAATTCAGCGATTCTCCATCTCAGCCCAGAAAGCAGGTAGAACAAGTTTTGTGGTGCCTTTCTCTTGCCTACCGGGGTACTGTAAAAACTACCAACAGAACTCGTTTCTGGCACCATTGCCGGTGGAGCTGTGCATGGGGTGTGTTTGGAACATTTTGTCAGCAGCCGAGTCCAAAATTCAGCTGTTCCCCATCTCAGCCCAGAAAGCAGGTACAACAAGTTTTGTGGTGCCTTTCAGCTGCCTACCGGGGTACTGTAAAAACTACCAACAGAACTCGTTTCTGGCACCTTCCCCGGTGGAGTTGTGCATGGGGTGTGTTTGGAACATTTTGTCACCAGCCGAGTCCAAAATTCAGCCGTTCCCCATCTCTGCCCAGAAAGCAGGTACAACAAGTTTTTTGGTGCCTTTCAGCTGCCTACCGGGGTAGTGTAAAAACTACCAACAGAACTCGTTTCTGGCACCTTCCCCGGTGGAGTTGTGCATGGGGTGTGTTTGGAACATTTTGTCAGCAGCCGAGTCCAAAATTCAGCGATTCTCCATCTCAGCCCAGAAAGCAGGTAGAACAAGTTTTGTAGTGCCTTTCTCTTGCCTACCGGGGTAGTGTAAAAACTACCAACAGAACTCGTTTCTGGCACCTTCCCCGGAGGAGTTGTGCATGGGGTGTGTTTGGAACATTTTGTCACCAGCTGAGTCCAAAATTCAGCGATTCTCCATCTCAGCCCAGAAAGCAGGTAGAACAAGTTTTGTGGTGCCTTTCAGCTGCCTACCGGGGTACTGTAAAAACTACCAACAGAACTCGTTTCTGGCACCTTCCCCGGTGGAGTTGTGCATGGGGTGTGTTTGGAAGATTTTGTCAGGAGCCGAGTCCAAAATTCAGCGATTCTCCATCTCAGCCCAGAAAGCAGGTAGAACAAGTTTTGTGGTGCCTTTCTCTTGCCTACCAGGGTACTGTAAAAACTACCAACAGAACTCGTTTCTGGCACCATTGCCGGTGGAGCTGTGCATGGGGTGTGTTTGGAACATTTTGTCAGCAGCCGAGTCCAAAATTCAGCTGTTCCCCATCTCAGCCCAGAAAGCAGGTACAACAAGTTTTGTGGTGCCTTTCAGCTGCCTACCGGGGTACTGTAAAAACTACCAACAGAACTCGTTTCTGGCACCTTCCCCGGTGGAGTTGTGCATGGGGTGTGTTTGGAACATTTTGTCACCAGCCGAGTCCAAAATTCAGCCGTTCCCCATCTCTGCCCAGAAAGCAGGTACAACAAGTTTTTTGGTGCCTTTCAGCTGCCTACCGGGGTAGTGTAAAAACTACCAACAGAACTCGTTTCTGGCACCTTCCCCGGTGGAGTTGTGCATGGGGTGTGTTTGGAACATTTTGTCAGCAGCCGAGTCCAAAATTCAGCGATTCTCCATCTCAGCCCAGAAAGCAGGTAGAACAAGTTTTGTAGTGCCTTTCTCTTGCCTACCGGGGTAGTGTAAAAACTACCAACAGAACTCGTTTCTGGCACCTTCCCCGGAGGAGTTGTGCATGGGGTGTGTTTGGAACATTTTGTCAGCAGCCGAGTCCAAAATTCAGCGATTCCCCATCTCAGCCCAGAAAGCAGGTAGAACAACTTTTGTGGTGCCTTTCAGCTGCCTACCGGGGTAGTGTAAAAACTACCAACAGAACTCGTTTCTGGCCCCTTCCCCGGTGGAGTTGTGCATGGGGTGTGTTTGGAACATTTTGTTACCAGCCGAGTCCAAAATTCAGCCGTTCCCCATCTCTGCCCAGAAAGCAGGTAGAACAAGTTTTGTGGTGCCTTTCAGCTGCCTACCGGGGTAGTGTAAAAACTACCAACAGAACTCGTTTCTGGCACCTTCCCCGGTGGAGTTGTGCATGGGGTGTGTTTGGAACATTTTGTCAGGAGCCGAGTCCAAAATTCAGCGATTCCCCATCTCAGCCCAGAAAGCAGGTAGAACAAGTTTTGTGGTGCCTTTCTCTTGCCTACCGGGGTACTGTAAAAACTACCAACAGAACTCGTTTCTGGCACCTTCCCCGGTGGAGGTGTGCATGGGGTGTGTTTGGAACATTTTTTCACAAGCCGAGTCCAAAATTCAGCGATTCCCCATCTCAGCCCAGAAAGCAGGTAGCAAAACTTTTGTGGTGCCTTTCAGCTGCCTACCGGGGTAGTGTAAAAACTACCAACAGTACTCGTTTCTGGCACCTTCCCCGGTGGAGGTGTGCATGGGGTGTGTTTGGAACATTTTTTCACCAGCCGAGTCCAAAATTCAGCGATTCTCCATCTCAGCCCAGAAAGCAGGTACAACAAGTTTTGTGGTGCCTTTCAGCTGCCTACCGGGGTAGTGTAAAAACTAGCAACAGAACTCGTTTCTGGCACCTTCCTCGGTGGAGTTGTGCATGGGGTGTGTTTGGAACATTTTGTCACCAGCCGAGTCCAAAATTCAGCTGTTCCCCATCTAAGCCCAGAAAGCAGGTACAACAAGTTTTGTGGTGCCTTTCAGCTGCCTACCGGGGTAGTGTAAAAAACTACCAACAGAACTCGTTTCTGGCACCTTTGCCGGTGGAGGTGTGCATGGGGTGTGTTTGGAACATTTTGTCAGCAGCCGAGTCCAAAATTCAGCCGTTCCCCATCTCAGCCCAGAAAGCAGGTAGAACAAGTTTTGTGGTGCCTTTCAGCTGCCTACTGGGGTAGTGTAAAAACTACCAACAGAACTCGTTTCTGGCACCTTCCCCGGTGGAGCTGTGCATGGGGTGTGTTTGGAACATTTTGTTACCAGCCGAGTCCAAAATTCAGCCGTTCCCCATCTCAGCCCAGAAAGCAGGTAGAACAACTTTTGTGGTGCCTTTCAGCTGCCTACCGGGGTACTGTAAAAACTACCAACAGAACTCGTTTCTGGCACCTTCCCCGGTGGAGGTGTGCATGGGGTGTGTTTGGAACATTTTGTCACCAGCCGAGTCCAAAATTCAGCCGTTCCCCATCTCTGCCCAGAAAGCAGGTACAAGTTTTGTGGTGCCTTTCAGCTGCCTACCGGGGTAGTGTAAAAACTACCAACAGAACTCGTTTCTGGCACCTTCCCCGGTGGAGTTGTGCATGGGGTGTGTTTGGAACATTTTGTCAGCAGCCGAGTCCAAAATTCAGCTATTCTCCATCTCAGCCCAGAAAGCAGGTAGAACAAGTTTTGTGGTGCCTTTCAGCTGCCTACCGGGGTAGTGTAAAAACTACCAACAGAACTCGTTTCTGGCACCTTTGCCGGTGGAGCTGTGCATGGGGTGTGTTTGGAACATTTTGTCAGCAGCCGAGTCCAAAATTCAGCGCTTCCCCATCTCAGCCCAGAAAGCAGGTAGAACAAGTTTTGTGGTGCCTTTCAGCTGCCTACCGGGGTAGTGTAAAAACTACCAACAGAACTCGTTTCTGGCACCTTCCCCGGTGGAGTTGTGCATGGGGTGTGTTTGGAACATTTTGTTACCAGCCGAGTCCAAAATTCAGCCGTTCCCCATCTCTGCCCAGAAAGCAGGTAGAACAAGTTTTGTGGTGCCTTTCAGCTGCCTACCGGGGTACTGTAAAAACTACCAACAGAACTCGTTTCTGGCACCTTCCCCGGTGGAGTTGTGCATGGGGTGTGTTTGGAACATTTTGTCACCAGCCGAGTCCAAAATTAATTGTTCCCCATCTCAGCCCAGAAAGCAGGTACAACAAGTTTTGTGGTGCCTTTCAGCTGCCTACCGGGGTACTGTAAAAACTACCAACAGAACTCCTTTCTGGCACCTTCCCCGGTGGAGTTGTGCATGGGGTGTGTTTGGAACATTTTGTCAGGAGCCGAGTCCAAAATTCAGCGATTCTCCATCTCAGCCCAGAAAGCAGGAAGAACAAGTTTTGTGGTGCCTTTCTCTTGCCTACCGGGGTACTGTAAAAACTACCAACAGAACTCGTTTCTGGCACCTTCCCCGGTGGAGGTGTGCATGGGGTGTGTTTGGAACATTTTTTCACAAGCCGAGTCCAAAATTCAGCTATTCCCCATCTCAGCCCAGAAAGCAGGTAGCAAAACTTTTGTGGTGCCTTTCAGCTGCCTACCGGGGTAGTGTAAAAACTACCAACAGAACTCGTTTCTGGCACCTTCCCCGGTGGAGGTGTGCATGGGGTGTGTTTGGAACATTTTGTCACCAGCCGAGTCCAAAATTCAGCTGTTCCCCATCTAAGCCCAGAAAGCAGGTACAACAAGTTTTGTGGTGCCTTTCAGCTGCCTACCGGGGTAGTGTAAAAACTACCAACAGAACTCGTTTCTGGCACCTTCCCCGGTGGAGCTGTGCATGGGGTGTGTTTGGAACATTTTGTTACCAGCCGAGTCCAAAATTCAGCTATTCCCCATCTCAGCCCAGAAAGCAGGTAGAACAACTTTTGTGGTGCCTTTCAGCTGCCTACCGGGGTAGTGTAAAAACTACCAACAGAACTCGTTTCTGGCACCTTCCCCGGTGGAGTTGTGCATGGGGTGTGTTTGGAACATTTTGTCAGCAGCCGAGTCCAAAATTCAGCCGTTCCCCATCTCTGCCCAGAAAGCAGGTAGAACAAGTTTTGTGGTGCCTTTCAGCTGCCTACCGGGGTAGTGTAAAAACTACCAACAGAACTCGTTTCTGGCACCTTCCCCGGTGGAGTTGTGCATGGGGTGTGTTTGGAACATTTTGTCACCAGCCGAGTCCAAAATTCAGCGATTCTCCATCTCAGCCCAGAAAGCAGGTACAACAAGTTTTGTGGTGCCTTTCAGCTGCCTACCGGGGTACTGTAAAAACTACCAACAGAACTCCTTTCTGGCACCTTCCCCGGTGGAGTTGTGCATGGGGTGTGTTTGGAACATTTTGTCAGGAGCCGAGTCCAAAATTCAGCGATTCTCCATCTCAGCCCAGAAAGCAGGAAGAACAAGTTTTGTGGTGCCTTTCTCTTGCCTACCGGGGTACTGTAAAAACTACCAACAGAACTCGTTTCTGGCACCTTCCCCGGTGGAGGTGTGCATGGGGTGTGTTTGGAACATTTTTTCACAAGCCGAGTCCAAAATTCAGCTATTCCCCATCTCAGCCCAGAAAGCAGGTAGCAAAACTTTTGTGGTGCCTTTCAGCTGCCTACCGGGGTAGTGTAAAAACTACCAACAGAACTCGTTTCTGGCACCTTCCCCGGTGGAGGTGTGCATGGGGTGTGTTTGGAACATTTTGTCAGCAGCCGAGTCCAAAATTCAGCGATTCTCCATCTCAGCCCAGAAAGCAGGTACAACAAGTTTTGTGGTGCCTTTCAGCTGCCTACCGGGGTAGTGTAAAAACTACCAACAGAACTCGTTTCTGGCACCTTCCCCGGTGGAGTTGTGCATGGGGTGTGTTTGGAACATTTTGTCACCAGCCGAGTCCAAAATTCAGCTGTTCCCCATCTAAGCCCAGAAAGCAGGTACAACAAGTTTTGTGGTGCCTTTCAGCTGCCTACCGGGGTAGTGTAAAAACTACCAACAGAACTCGTTTCTGGCACCTTCCCCGGTGGAGTTGTGCATGGGGTGTGTTTGGAACATTTTGTCAGCAGCCGAGTCCAAAATTCAGCTGATCCCCATCTCAGCCCAGAAAGCAGGTACAACAAGTTTTGTGGTGCCTTTCAGCTGCCTACTGGGGTAGTGTAAAAACTACCAACAGAACTCGTTTCTGGCACCTTCCCCGGTGGAGCTGTGCATGGGGTGTGTTTGGAACATTTTGTTACCAGCCGAGTCCAAAATTCAGCTATTCCCCATCTCAGCCCAGAAAGCAGGTAGAACAAGTTTTGTGGTGCCCTTCAGCTGCCTACCGGGGTACTGTAAAAACTACCAACAGAACTCGTTTCTGGCACCTTCCCCGGTGGAGTTGTGCATGGGGTGTGTTTGGAACATTTTGTCACCAGCCGAGTCCAAAATTCAGCTGTTCCCCATCTCTGCCCATAAAGCAGGTACAACAAGTTTTTTGGTGCCTTTCAGCTGCCTACCGGGGTACTGTAAAAACTACCAACAGAACTCGTTTCTGGCACCTTCCCCGGTGGAGTTGTGCATGGGGTGTGTTTGGAACATTTTGTCAGCAGCCGAGTCCAAAATTCAGCTATTCTCCATCTCAGCCCAGAAAGCAGGTAGAACAAGTTTTGTAGTGCCTTTCTCTTGCCTACCGGGGTAGTGTAAAAACTACCAACAGAACTCGTTTCTGGCACCTTCCCCGGAGGAGTTGTGCATGGGGTGTGTTTGGAACATTTTGTCAGCAGCCGAGTCCAAAATTCAGCGATTCCCCATCTCAGCCCAGAAAGCAGGTAGAACAAGTTTTGTGGTGCCTTTCAGCTGCCTACCGGGGTACTGTAAAAACTACCAACAGAACTCGTTTCTGGCACCTTTGCCGGTGGAGCTGTGCATGGGGTGTGTTTGGAACATTTTGTCAGCAGCCGAGTCCAAAATTCAGCTGTTCCCCATCTCAGCCCAGAAAGCAGGTACAACAAGTTTTGTGGTGCCTTTCAGCTGCCTACCGGGGTACTGTAAAAACTACCAACAGAACTCCTTTCTGGCACCTTCCCCGGTGGAGTTGTGCATGGGGTGTGTTTGGAACATTTTGTCACCAGCCGAGTCCAAAATTCAGCTATTCTCCATCTCAGCCCAGAAAGCAGGTACAACAAGTTTTGTGGTGCCTTTCAGCTGCCTACCGGGGTACTGTAAAAACTACCAACAGAACTCTTTTCTGGCACCTTCCCCGGTGGAGTTGTGCATGGGGTGTGTTTGGAACATTTTGTCAGGAGCCGAGTCCAAAATTCAGCGATTCTCCATCTCAGCCCAGAAAGCAGGTAGAACAAGTTTTGTGGTGCCTTTCAGCTGCCTACCGGGGTAGTGTAAAAACTACCAACAGAACTCGTTTCTGGCACCTTCCCCGGAGGAGTTGTGCATGGGGTGTGTTTGGAACATTTTGTCAGCAGCCGAGTCCAAAATTCAGCTGTTCCCCATCTCAGCCCAGAAAGCAGGTAGAACAAGTTTTGTGGTGCCTTTCAGCTGCCTACCGGGGTAGTGTAAAAACTACCAACAGAACTCGTTTCTGGCACCTTTGCCGGTGGAGCTGTGCATGGGGTGTGTTTGGAACATTTTGTTACCAGCCGAGTCCAAAATTCAGCTATTCCCCATCTCAGCCCAGAAAGCAGGTACAACAAGTTTTGTGGTGCCTTTCAGCTGCCTACCGGGGTAGTGTAAAAACTACCAACAGAACTCCTTTCTCGCACCTTCCCCGGTGGAGTTGTGCATGGGGTGTGTTTGGAACATTTTGTCACCAGCCGAGTCCAAAATTCAGCTGTTCCCCATCTCAGCCCAGAAAGCAGGTAGAACAAGTTTTGTGGTGCCTTTCAGCTGCCTACCGGGGTAGTGTAAAAACTACCAACAGAACTCGTTTCTGGCACCTTCCCCGGTGGAGGTGTGCATGGGGTGTGTTTGGAACATTTTTTCACCAGCCGAGTCCAAAATTCAGCCGTTCCCCATCTTAGCCCAGAAAGTAGGTAGCAAAACTTTTGTGGTGCCTTTCAGCTGCCTACCGGGGTAGTGTAAAAACTACCAACAGAACTCGTTTCTGGCACCTTCCTCGGTGGAGTTGTGCATGGGGTGTGTTTGGAACATTTTGTCACCAGCCGAGTCCAAAATTCAGCTGTTCCCCATCTCTGCCCAGAAAGCAGGTACAACAAGTTTTGTGGTGCCTTCAGCTGCCTACCGGGGTAGTGTAAAAACTACCAACAGAACTCGTTTCTGGCACCTTCCCCGGTGGAGGTGTGCATGGGGTGTGTTTGGAACATTTTGTCACCAGCCGTGTCCAAAATTCAGCCGTTCCTCATCTCAGCCCAGAAAGCAGGTACAACAAGTTTTGTGGTGCCTTTCAGCTGCCTACCGGGGTACTGTAAAAACTACCAACAGAACTCCTTTCTGGCACCTTTGCCGGTGGAGCTGTGCATGGGGTGTGTTTGGAACATTTTGTCAGCAGCCGAGTCCAAAATTCAGCGCTTCCCCATCTCAGCCCAGAAAGCAGGTACAACAAGTTTTGTGGTGCCTTTCAGCTGCCTACTGGGGTAGTGTAAAAACTACCAACAGAACTCGTTTCTGGCACCTTCCCCGGTGGAGCTGTGCATGGGGTGTGTTTGGAACATTTTGTTACCAGCCGAGTCCAAAATTCAGCTATTACCCATCTCAGCCCAGAAAGCAGGTAGAACAACTTTTGTGGTGCCTTTCAGCTGCCTACCGGGGTAGTGTAAAAACTACCAACAGAACTCGTTTCTGGCACCTTCCCCGGTGGAGTTGTGCATGGGGTGTGTTTGGAACATTTTGTTACCAGCCGAGTCCAAAATTCAGCTGATCCCCATCTCAGCCCAGAAAGCAGGTAGAAAAACTTTTGTGGTGCCTTTCAGCTGCCTACCGGGGTAGTGTAAAAACTACCAACAGAACTCGTTTCTGGCACCTTCCTCGGTGGAGGTGTGCATGGGGTGTGTTTGGAACATTTTTTCACCAGCCGAGTCCAAAATTCAACTATTCTCCATCTCAGCCCAGAAAGCAGGTAGAACAAGTTTTGTAGTGCCTTTCTCTTGCCTACCAGGGTACTGTAAAAACTACCAACAGAACTCGTTTCTGGCACCTTCCCCGGTGGAGTTGTGCATGGGGTGTGTTTGGAACATTTTGTCAGCAGCCGAGTCCAAAACTCAGCTATTCCCCGTCTCAGCCCAGAAAGCAGGTAGCAAAACTTTTGTGGTGCCTTTCAGCTGCCTACCGGGGTAGTGTAAAAACTACCAACAGAACTCGTTTCTGGCACCTTTGCCGGTGGAGCTGTGCATGGGGTGTGTTTGGAACATTTTGTTACCAGCCGAGTCCAAAATTCAGCCGTTCCCCATCTCAGCCCAGAAAGCAGGTACAACAAGTTTTGTGGTGCCTTTCAGCTGCCTACCGGGGTACTGTAAAAACTACCAACAGAACTCGTTTCTGGCACCTTCCCCGGTGGAGTTGTGCATGGGGTGTGTTTGGAACATTTTGTCACCAGCCGAGTCCAAAATTCAGCGATTCCCCATCTCAGCCCAGAAAGCAGGTAGAACAAGTTTTGTGGTGCCTTTCAGCTGCCTACTGGGGTACTGTAAAAACTACAAACAGAACTCGTTTCTGGCACCTTTCCCGGTGGAGTTGTGCATGGGGTGTGTTTGGAACATTTTTTCACCAGCCGAGTCCAAAATTCAGCGATTCTCCATCTCAGCCCAGAAAGCAGGTAGAACAAGTTTTGTGGTGCCTTTCAGCTGCCTACCAGGGTAGTGTAAAAACTACCAACAGAACTCGTTTCTGGCACCTTCCCCGGTGGAGTTGTGCATGGGGTGTGTTTGGAACATTTTGTCACCAGCCGAGTCCAAAACTCAGCTGTTCCCCATCTCAGCCCAGAAAGCAGGTAGAACAAGTTTTGTAATGCCTTTCAGCTGCCTACCGGGGTAGTGTAAAAACTACCAACAGAACTCGTTTCTGGCACCTTCCCCGGTGGAGCTGTGCATGGGGTGTGTTTGGAACATTTTGTTACCAGCCGAGTCCAAAATTCAGCGATTCCCCATCTAATCCCATAAAGCAGGTAGAAAAACTTTTGTGGTGCCTTTCAGCTGCCTACCGGGGTAGTGTAAAAACTACCAACAGAACTCGTTTCTGGCACCTTCCCCGGTGGAGTTGTGCATGGGGTGTGTTTGGAACATTTTGTCAGCAGCCGAGTCCAAACTTCAGCGATTCCCCATCTCAGCCGAGAAAGCAGGTAGAACAAGTTTTGTGGTGCCTTTCAGCTGCCTACCGGGGTACTGTAAAAACTACCAACAGAACTCGTTTCTGGCACCTTCCCCGGTGGAGTTGTGCATGGGGTGTGTTTGGAAGATTTTGTCAGGAGCCGAGTCCAAAATTCAGCGATTCTCCATCTCAGCCCAGAAAGCAGGTAGAACAAGTTTTGTGGTGCCTTTCTCTTGCCTACCGGGGTACTGTAAAAACTACCAACAGAACTCGTTTCTGGCACCTTCCCCGGTGGAGGTGTGCATGGGGTGTGTTTGGAACATTTTTTCACCAGCCGAGTCCAAAATTCAGCGATTCCCCATCTCAGCCCAGAAAGCAGGTAGCAAAACTTTTGTGGTGCCTTTCAGCTGCCTACCGGGGTAGTGTAAAAACTACCAACAGAACTCGTTTCTGGCACCTTCCCCGGTGGAGGTGTGCATGGGGTGTGTTTGGAACATTTTTTCACCAGCCGAGTCCAAAATTCAGCCGTTCCCCATCTCTGCCCAGAAAGCAGGTACAACAAGTTTTGTGGTGCCTTTCAGCTGCCTACCGGGGTAGTGTAAAAACTACCAACAGAACTCGTTTCTGGCACCTTCCTCGGTGGAGTTGTGCATGGGGTGTGTTTGGAACATTTTGTCACCAGCCGAGTCCAAAATTCAGCTGTTCCCCATCTCAGCCCAGAAAGCAGGTAGAACAACTTTTGTGGTGCCTTTCAGCTGCCTACCGGGGTACTGTAAAAACTACCAACAGAACTCGTTTCTGGCACCTTTGCCGGTGGAGCTGTGCATGGGGTGTGTTTGGAACATTTTGTCAGCAGCCGAGTCCAAAATTCAGCTGTTCCCCATCTCAGCCCAGAAAGCAGGTACAACAAGTTTTGTGGTGCCTTTCAGCTGCCTACCGGGGTAGTGTAAAAACTACCAACAGAACTCGTTTCTGGCACCTTTGCCGGTGGAGTTGTGCATGGGGTGTGTTTGGAACATTTTGTCAGGAGCCGAGTCCAAAATTCAGCCGTTCCTCATCTCAGCCCAGAAAGCAGGTACAACAAGTTTTGTGGTGCCTTTCAGCTGCCTACCGGGGTACTGTAAAAACTACCAACAGAACTCCTTTCTCGCACCTTCCCCGGTGGAGTTGTGCATGGGGTGTGTTTGGAACATTTTGTCAGCAGCCGAGTCCAAAATGCAGCGATTCTCCATCTCAGCCCAGAAAGCAGGTAGAACAAGTTTTGTGGTGCCTTTCTCTTGCCTACCGGGGTACTGTAAAAACTACCAACAGAACTCGTTTCTGGCACCTTCCCCGGTGGAGCTGTGCATGGGGTGTGTTTGGAACATTTTGTCACCAGCCGAGTCCAAAATTCAGCGATTCCCCATCTCAGCCCAGAAAGCAGGTAGAACAAGTTTTGTGGTGCCTTTCAGCTGCCTACCGGGGTAGTGTAAAAACTACCAACAGAACTCGTTTCTGGCACCTTCCCCGGTGGAGGTGTGCATGGGGTGTGTTTGGAACATTTTTTCACCAGCCGAGTCCAAAATTCAGCGATTCCCCATCTCAGCCCAGAAAGCAGGTAGCAAAACTTTTGTGGTGCCTTTCAGCTGCCTACCGGGGTAGTGTAAAAACTACCAACAGAACTCGTTTCTGGCACCTTCCCCAGTGGAGGTGTGCATGGGGTGTGTTTGGAACATTTTGTCAGCAGCCGAGTCCAAAATTCAGCCGTTCCCCATCTCTGCCCAGAAAGCAGGTACAACAAGTTTTGTGGTGCCTTTCAGCTGCCTACCGGGGTAGTGTAAAAACTACCAACAGAACTCGTTTCTGGCACCTTCCTCGGTGGAGTTGTGCATGGGGTGTGTTTGGAACATTTTGTCACCAGCCGAGTCCAAAATTCAGCTGTTCCCCATCTAAGCCCAGAAAGCAGGTAGAACAAGTTTTGTGGTGCCTTTCAGCTGCCTACCGGGGTAGTGTAAAAACTACCAACAGAACTCGTTTCTGGCACCTTTGCCGGTGGAGCTGTGCATGGGGTGTGTTTGGAACATTTTGTCACCAGCCGAGTCCAAAATTCAGCTATTCTCCATCTCAGCCCAGAAAGCAGGTAGAACAAGTTTTGTAGTGCCTTTCAGCTGCCTACCGGGGTAGTGTAAAAACTACCAACAGAACTCGTTTCTGGCACCTTCCCCGGTGGAGTTGTGCATGGGGTGTGTTTGGAACATTTTGTCACCAGCCGAGTCCAAAATTCAGCGATTCCCCATCTCAGCCCAGAAAGCAGGTAGAACAAGTTTTGTGGTGCCTTTCAGCTGCCTACCGGGGTACTGTAAAAACTACCAACAGAACTCGTTTCTGGCACCTTCCCCGGTGGAGTTGTGCATGGGGTGTGTTTGGAACATTTTGTCACCAGCCGAGTCCAAAATCAGCAATTCCCCATCTCAGCCCAGAAAGCAGGTACAACAAGTTTTGTGGTGCCTTTCAGCTGCCTACCGGGGTACTGTAAAAACTACCAACAGAACTCGTTTCTGGCACCTTCCCCGGTGGAGTTGTGCATGGGGTGTGTTTGGAACATTTTGTCAGGAGCTGAGTCCAAAATTCAGCGATTCTCCATCTCAGCCCAGAAAGCAGGTAGAACAAGTTTTGTGGTGCCTTTCTCTTGCCTACAGGGGTACTGTAAAAACTACCAACAGAACTCGTTTCTGGCACCTTCCCCGGTGGAGGTGTGCATGGGGTGTGTTTGGAACATTTTTTCACCAGCCGAGTCCAAAATTCAGCGATTCCCCATCTCAGCCCAGAAAGCAGGTAGCAAAACTTTTGTGGTGCCTTTCAGCTGCCTACCGGGGTAGTGTAAAAACTACCAACAGAACTCGTTTCTGGCACCTTCCCCGGTGGAGTTGTGCATGGGGTGTGTTTGGAACATTTTGTCAGGAGCCGAGTCCAAAATTCAGCCGTTCCCCATCTCAGCCCAGAAAGCAGGTACAACAAGTTTTGTGGTGCCTTTCAGCTGCCTACCGGGGTAGTGTAAAAACTACCAACAGAACTCGTTTCTGGCACCTTCCCCGGTGGAGGTGTGCATGGGGTGTGTTTGGAACATTTTTTCACCAGCCGAGTCCAAAATTCAGCTGTTCCCCATCTCAGCCCAGAAAGCAGGTACAACAAGTTTTGTGGTGCCTTTCAGCTGCCTACCGGGGTAGTGTAAAAACTACCAACAGAACTCGTTTCTGGCACCTTCCTCGGTGGAGTTGTGCATGGGGTGTGTTTGGAACATTTTGTTACCAGCCGAGTCCAAAATTCAGCTGTTCCCCATCTCAGCCCAGAAAGCAGGTAGAACAAGTTTTGTGGTGCCTTTCAGCTGCCTACCGGGGTAGTGTAAAAACTACCAACAGAACTCGTTTCTGGCACCTTCCCCGGTGGAGTTGTGCATGGGGTGTGTTTGGAACATTTTGTCACCAGCCGAGTCCAAAATTCAGCCGTTCCTCATCTCAGCCCAGAAAGCAGGTACAACAAGTTTTGTGGTGCCTTTCAGCTGCCTACCGGGGTAGTGTAAAAACTACCAACAGAACTCGTTTCTGGCACCTTTGCCGGTGGAGGTGTGCATGGGGTGTGTTTGGAACCTTTTGTCACCAGCCGAGTCCAAAATTCAGCGATTCCCCATCTCAGCCCAGAAAGCAGGTAGAACAAGTTTTGTGGTGCCTTTCAGCTGCCTACCGGGGTACTGTAAAAACTACCAACAGAACTCGTTTCTGGCACCTTCCCCGGTGGAGTTGTGCATGGGGTGTGTTTGGAAGATTTTGTCAGGAGCCGAGTCCAAAATTCAGCGATTCTCCATCTCAGCCCAGAAAGCAGGTAGAACAAGTTTTGTGGTGCCTTTCTCTTGCCTACCGGGGTACTGTAAAAACTACCAACAGAACTCGTTTCTGGCACCTTCCCCGGTGGAGGTGTGCATGGGGTGTGTTTGGAACATTTTTTCACCAGCCGAGTCCAAAATTCAGCGATTCCCCATCTCAGCCCAGAAAGCAGGTAGCAAAACTTTTGTGGTGCCTTTCAGCTGCCTACCGGGGTAGTGTAAAAACTACCAACAGAACTCGTTTCTGGCACCTTCCCCGGTGGAGGTGTGCATGGGGTGTGTTTGGAACATTTTGTCAGCAGCCGAGTCCAAAATTCAGCCGTTCCCCATCTCTGCCCAGAAAGCAGGTACAACAAGTTTTGTGGTGCCTTTCAGCTGCCTACCGGGGTAGTGTAAAAACTACCAACAGAACTCGTTTCTGGCACCTTCCTCGGTGGAGTTGTGCATGGGGTGTGTTTGGAACATTTTGTCACCAGCCGAGTCCAAAATTCAGCTGTTCCCCATCTAAGCCCAGAAAGCAGGTAGAACAAGTTTTGTGGTGCCTTTCAGCTGCCTACCGGGGTAGTGTAAAAACTACCAACAGAACTCGTTTCTGGCACCTTTGCCGGTGGAGCTGTGCATGGGGTGTGTTTGGAACATTTTGTCACCAGCCGAGTCCAAAATTCAGCTATTCTCCATCTCAGCCCAGAAAGCAGGTAGAACAAGTTTTGTAGTGCCTTTCTCTTGCCTACCGGGGTAGTGTAAAAACTACCAACAGAACTCGTTTCTGGCACCTTCCCCGGTGGAGTTGTGCATGGGGTGTGTTTGGAACATTTTGTCACCAGCCGAGTCCAAAATTCAGCGATTCCCCATCTCAGCCCAGAAAGCAGGTAGAACAAGTTTTGTGGTGCCTTTCAGCTGCCTACCGGGGTACTGTAAAAACTACCAACAGAACTCGTTTCTGGCACCTTCCCCGGTGGAGGTGTGCATGGGGTGTGTTTGGAACATTTTGTCACCAGCCGAGTCCAAAATCAGCAATTCCCCATCTCAGCCCAGAAAGCAGGTACAACAAGTTTTGTGGTGCCTTTCAGCTGCCTACCGGGGTACTGTAAAAACTACCAACAGAACTCCTTTCTCGCACCTTCCCCGGTGGAGTTGTGCATGGGGTGTGTTTGGAACATTTTGTCAGGAGCTGAGTCCAAAATTCAGCGATTCTCCATCTCAGCCCAGAAAGCAGGTAGAACAAGTTTTGTGGTGCCTTTCTCTTGCCTACAGGGGTACTGTAAAAACTACCAACAGAACTCGTTTCTGGCACCTTCCCCGGTGGAGGTGTGCATGGGGTGTGTTTGGAACATTTTTTCACCAGCCGAGTCCAAAATTCAGCGATTCCCCATCTCAGCCCAGAAAGCAGGTAGCAAAACTTTTGTGGTGCCTTTCAGCTGCCTACCGGGGTAGTGTAAAAACTACCAACAGAACTCGTTTCTGGCACCTTCCCCGGTGGAGTTGTGCATGGGGTGTGTTTGGAACATTTTGTCAGGAGCCGAGTCCAAAATTCAGCCGTTCCCCATCTCAGCCCAGAAAGCAGGTACAACAAGTTTTGTGGTGCCTTTCAGCTGCCTACCGGGGTAGTGTAAAAACTACCAACAGAACTCGTTTCTGGCACCTTCCCCGGTGGAGGTGTGCATGGGGTGTGTTTGGAACATTCTGTCACCAGCCGAGTCCAAAATTCAGCCGTTCCCCATCTCTGCCCAGAAAGCAGGTACAACAAGTTTTGTGGTGCCTTTCAGCTGCCTACCGGGGTAGTGTAAAAACTACCAACAGAACTCGTTTCTGGCACCTTCCTCGGTGGAGTTGTGCATGGGGTGTGTTTGGAACATTTTGTTACCAGCCGAGTCCAAAATTCAGCTGTTCCCCATCTCAGCCCAGAAAGCAGGTAGAACAAGTTTTGTGGTGCCTTTCAGCTGCCTACCGGGGTAGTGTAAAAACTACCAACAGAACTCGTTTCTGGCACCTTCCCCGGTGGAGTTGTGCATGGGGTGTGTTTGGAACATTTTGTCACCAGCCGAGTCCAAAATTCAGCCGTTCCTCATCTCAGCCCAGAAAGCAGGTACAACAAGTTTTGTGGTGCCTTTCAGCTGCCTACCGGGGTAGTGTAAAAACTACCAACAGAACTCGTTTCTGGCACCTTTGCCGGTGGAGTTGTGCATGGGGTGTGTTTGGAACCTTTTGTCACCAGCCGAGTCCAAAATTCAGCGATTCCCCATCTCAGCCCAGAAAGCAGGTAGAACAAGTTTTGTGGTGCCTTTCAGCTGCCTACCGGGGTACTGTAAAAACTACCAACAGAACTCGTTTCTGGCACCTTCCCCGGTGGAGTTGTGCATGGGGTGTGTTTGGAAGATTTTGTCAGGAGCCGAGTCCAAAATTCAGCGATTCTCCATCTCAGCCCAGAAAGCAGGTAGAACAAGTTTTGTGGTGCCTTTCTCTTGCCTACCGGGGTACTGTAAAAACTACCAACAGAACTCGTTTCTGGCACCTTCCCCGGTGGAGGTGTGCATGGGGTGTGTTTGGAACATTTTTTCACCAGCCGAGTCCAAAATTCAGCGATTCCCCATCTCAGCCCAGAAAGCAGGTAGCAAAACTTTTGTGGTGCCTTTCAGCTGCCTACCGGGGTAGTGTAAAAACTACCAACAGAACTCGTTTCTGGCACCTTCCCCGGTGGAGGTGTGCATGGGGTGTGTTTGGAACATTTTTTCACCAGCCGAGTCCAAAATTCAGCCGTTCCCCATCTCTGCCCAGAAAGCAGGTACAACAAGTTTTGTGGTGCCTTTCAGCTGCCTACCGGGGTAGTGTAAAAACTACCAACAGAACTCGTTTCTGGCACCTTCCTCGGTGGAGTTGTGCATGGGGTGTGTTTGGAACATTTTGTCACCAGCCGAGTCCAAAATTCAGCTGTTCCCCATCTAAGCCCAGAAAGCAGGTAGAACAACTTTTGTGGTGCCTTTCAGCTGCCTACCGGGGTAGTGTAAAAACTACCAACAGAACTCGTTTCTGGCACCTTTGCCGGTGGAGCTGTGCATGGGGTGTGTTTGGAACATTTTGTCAGCAGCCGAGTCCAAAATTCAGCTGTTCCCCATCTAAGCCCAGAAAGCAGGTAGAACAAGTTTTGTGGTGCCTTTCAGCTGCCTACCGGGGTAGTGTAAAAACTACCAACAGAACTCGTTTCTGGCACCTTCCCCGGTGGAGTTGTGCATGGGGTGTGTTTGGAACATTTTGTCAGGAGCCGAGTCCAAAATTCAGCCGTTCCTCATCTCAGCCCAGAAAGCAGGTACAACAAGTTTTGTGGTGCCTTTCAGCTGCCTACCGGGGTACTGTAAAAACTACCAACAGAACTCCTTTCTCGCACCTTCCCCGGTGGAGTTGTGCATGGGGTGTGTTTGGAACATTTTGTCAGCAGCCGAGTCCAAAATTCAGCGATTCTCCATCTCAGCCCAGAAAGCAGGTAGAACAAGTTTTGTGGTGCCTTTCTCTTGCCTACCGGGGTACTGTAAAAACTACCAACAGAACTCGTTTCTGGCACCTTCCCCGGTGGAGCTGTGCATGGGGTGTGTTTGGAACATTTTGTCACCAGCCGAGTCCAAAATTCAGCGATTCCCCATCTCAGCCCAGAAAGCAGGTAGAACAACTTTTGTGGTGCCTTTCAGCTGCCTACCGGGGTAGTGTAAAAACTACCAACAGAACTCGTTTCTGGCACCTTCCCCGGTGGAGGTGTGCATGGGGTGTGTTTGGAACATTTTTTCACCAGCCGAGTCCAAAATTCAGCCGTTCCCCATCTCTGCCCAGAAAGCAGGTACAACAAGTTTTGTGGTGCCTTTCAGCTGCCTACCGGGGTACTGTAAAAACTACCAACAGAACTCGTTTCTGGCACCTTCCTCGGTGGAGTTGTGCATGGGGTGTGTTTGGAACATTTTTTCACCAGCCGAGTCCAAAATTCAGCTGTTCCCCATCTAAGCCCAGAAAGCAGGTAGAACAACTTTTGTGGTGCCTTTCAGCTGCCTACCGGGGTAGTGTAAAAACTACCAACAGAACTCGTTTCTGGCACCTTCCCCGGTGGAGGTGTGCATGGGGTGTGTTTGGAACATTTTTTCACCAGCCGAGTCCAAAATTCAGCGATTCCCCATCTCAGCCCAGAAAGCAGGTAGCAAAACTTTTGTGGTGCCTTTCAGCTGCCTACCGGGGTAGTGTAAAAACTACCAACAGAACTCGTTTCTGGCACCTTCCCCGGTGGAGGTGTGCATGGGGTGTGTTTGGAACATTTTGTCAGCAGCCGAGTCCAAAATTCAGCCGTTCCCCATCTCTGCCCAGAAAGCAGGTACAACAAGTTTTGTGGTGCCTTTCAGCTGCCTACCGGGGTAGTGTAAAAACTACCAACAGAACTCGTTTCTGGCACCTTCCTCGGTGGAGTTGTGCATGGGGTGTGTTTGGAACATTTTTTCACCAGCCGAGTCCAAAATTCAGCTGTTCCCCATCTAAGCCCAGAAAGCAGGTAGAACAAGTTTTGTGGTGCCTTTCAGCTGCCTACCGGGGTACTGTAAAAACTACCAACAGAACTCGTTTCTGGCACCTTTGCCGGTGGAGCTGTGCATGGGGTGTGTTTGGAACATTTTGTCACCAGCCGAGTCCAAAATTCAGCTATTCTCCATCTCAGCCCAGAAAGCAGGTAGAACAAGTTTTGTAGTGCCTTTCTCTTGCCTACCGGGGTAGTGTAAAAACTACCAACAGAACTCGTTTCTGGCACCTTCCCCGGTGGAGTTGTGCATGGGGTGTGTTTGGAACATTTTGTCACCAGCCGAGTCCAAAATTCAGCGATTCCCCATCTCAGCCCAGAAAGCAGGTAGAACAAGTTTTGTGGTGCCTTTCAGCTGCCTACCGGGGTACTGTAAAAACTACCAACAGAACTCGTTTCTGGCACCTTCCCCGGTGGAGTTGTGCATGGGGTGTGTTTGGAACATTTTGTCACCAGCCGAGTCCAAAATCAGCAATTCCCCATCTCAGCCCAGAAAGCAGGTACAACAAGTTTTGTGGTGCCTTTCAGCTGCCTACCGGGGTACTGTAAAAACTACCAACAGAACTCCTTTCTCGCACCTTCCCCGGTGGAGTTGTGCATGGGGTGTGTTTGGAACATTTTGTCAGGAGCTGAGTCCAAAATTCAGCGATTCTCCATCTCAGCCCAGAAAGCAGGTAGAACAAGTTTTGTGGTGCCTTTCTCTTGCCTACCGGGGTACTGTAAAAACTACCAACAGAACTCGTTTCTGGCACCTTCCCCGGTGGAGGTGTGCATGGGGTGTGTTTGGAACATTTTTTCACCAGCCGAGTCCAAAATTCAGCGATTCCCCATCTCAGCCCAGAAAGCAGGTAGCAAAACTTTTGTGGTGCCTTTCAGCTGCCTACCGGGGTAGTGTAAAAACTACCAACAGAACTCGTTTCTGGCACCTTCCCCGGTGGAGGTGTGCATGGGGTGTGTTTGGAACATTTTGTCAGGAGCCGAGTCCAAAATTCAGCCGTTCCCCATCTCAGCCCAGAAAGCAGGTACAACAAGTTTTGTGGTGCCTTTCAGCTGCCTACCGGGGTAGTGTAAAAACTACCAACAGAACTCGTTTCTGGCACCTTCCCCGGTGGAGGTGTGCATGGGGTGTGTTTGGAACATTTTTTCACCAGCCGAGTCCAAAATTCAGCTGTTCCCCATCTCAGCCCAGAAAGCAGGTACAACAAGTTTTGTGGTGCCTTTCAGCTGCCTACCGGGGTAGTGTAAAAACTACCAACAGAACTCGTTTCTGGCACCTTCCTCGGTGGAGTTGTGCATGGGGTGTGTTTGGAACATTTTGTTACCAGCCGAGTCCAAAATTCAGCTGTTCCCCATCTCAGCCCAGAAAGCAGGTAGAACAAGTTTTGTGGTGCCTTTCAGCTGCCTACCGGGGTAGTGTAAAAACTACCAACAGAACTCGTTTCTGGCACCTTCCCCGGTGGAGTTGTGCATGGGGTGTGTTTGGAACATTTTGTCACCAGCCGAGTCCAAAATTCAGCCGTTCCTCATCTCAGCCCAGAAAGCAGGTACAACAAGTTTTTTGGTGCCTTTCAGCTGCCTACCGGGGTAGTGTAAAAACTACCAACAGAACTCGTTTCTGGCACCTTTGCCGGTGGAGTTGTGCATGGGGTGTGTTTGGAACCTTTTGTCACCAGCCGAGTCCAAAATTCAGCGCTTCCCCATCTAAGCCCAGAAAGCAGGTAGAACAAGTTTTGTGGTGCCTTTCAGCTGCCTACCGGGGTACTGTAAAAACTACCAACAGAACTCGTTTCTGGCACCTTCCCCGGTGGAGTTGTGCATGGGGTGTGTTTGGAAGATTTTGTCAGGAGCCGAGTCCAAAATTCAGCGATTCTCCATCTCAGCCCAGAAAGCAGGTAGAACAAGTTTTGTGGTGCCTTTCTCTTGCCTACCAGGGTACTGTAAAAACTACCAACAGAACTCGTTTCTGGCACCTTCCCCGGTGGAGGTGTGCATGGGGTGTGTTTGGAACATTTTTTCACCAGCCGAGTCCAAAATTCAGCGATTCCCCATCTCAGCCCAGAAAGCAGGTAGCAAAACTTTTGTGGTGCCTTTCAGCTGCCTACCGGGGTAGTGTAAAAACTACCAACAGAACTCGTTTCTGGCACCTTCCCCGGTGGAGGTGTGCATGGGGTGTGTTTGGAACATTTTTTCACCAGCCGAGTCCAAAATTCAGCCGTTCCCCATCTCTGCCCAGAAAGCAGGTACAACAAGTTTTGTGGTGCCTTTCAGCTGCCTACCAGGGTAGTGTAAAAACTACCAACAGAACTCGTTTCTGGCACCTTCCTCGGTGGAGTTGTGCATGGGGTGTGTTTGGAACATTTTGTCACCAGCCGAGTCCAAAATTCAGCTGTTCCCCATCTAAGCCCAGAAAGCAGGTAGAACAAGTTTTGTGGTGCCTTTCAGCTGCCTACCGGGGTAGTGTAAAAACTACCAACAGAACTCGTTTCTGGCACCTTTGCCGGTGGAGCTGTGCATGGGGTGTGTTTGGAACATTTTGTCAGCAGCCGAGTCCAAAATTCAGCTGTTCCCCATCTCAGCCCAGAAAGCAGGTAGAACAAGTTTTGTGGTGCCTTTCAGCTGCCTACCGGGGTAGTGTAAAAACTACCAACAGAACTCGTTTCTGGCACCTTCCCCGGTGGAGTTGTGCATGGGGTGTGTTTGGAACATTTTGTCAGGAGCCGAGTCCAAAATTCAGCCGTTCCTCATCTCAGCCCAGAAAGCAGGTACAACAAGTTTTGTGGTGCCTTTCAGCTGCCTACCGGGGTACTGTAAAAACTACCAACAGAACTCCTTTCTCGCACCTTCCCCGGTGGAGTTGTGCATGGGGTGTGTTTGGAACATTTTTTCACCAGCCGAGTCCAAAATTCAGCGATTCTCCATCTCAGCCCAGAAAGCAGGTAGAACAAGTTTTGTGGTGCCTTTCTCTTGCCTACCGGGGTACTGTAAAAACTACCAACAGAACTCGTTTCTGGCACCTTCCCCGGTGGAGCTGTGCATGGGGTGTGTTTGGAACATTTTGTCACCAGCCGAGTCCAAAATTCAGCGATTCCCCATCTCAGCCCAGAAAGCAGGTAGAACAACTTTTGTGGTGCCTTTCAGCTGCCTACCGGGGTAGTGTAAAAACTACCAACAGAACTCGTTTCTGGCACCTTCCCCGGTGGAGGTGTGCATGGGGTGTGTTTGGAACATTTTTTCACCAGCCGAGTCCAAAATTCAGCCGTTCCCCATCTCTGCCCAGAAAGCAGGTACAACAAGTTTTGTGGTGCCTTTCAGCTGCCTACCGGGGTAGTGTAAAAACTACCAACAGAACTCGTTTCTGGCACCTTTGCCGGTGGAGCTGTGCATGGGGTGTGTTTGGAACATTTTGTCACCAGCCGAGTCCAAAATTCAGCTGTTCCCCATCTAAGCCCAGAAAGCAGGTAGAACAAGTTTTGTGGTGCCTTTCAGCTGCCTACCGGGGTAGTGTAAAAACTACCAACAGAACTCGTTTCTGGCACCTTCCCCGGTGGAGGTGTGCATGGGGTGTGTTTGGAACATTTTTTCACCAGCCGAGTCCAAAATTCAGCGATTCCCCATCTCAGCCCAGAAAGCAGGTAGAACAACTTTTGTGGTGCCTTTCAGCTGCCTACCGGGGTAGTGTAAAAACTACCAACAGAACTCGTTTCTGGCACCTTCCCCGGTGGAGGTGTGCATGGGGTGTGTTTGGAACATTTTGTCAGCAGCCGAGTCCAAAATTCAGCCGTTCCCCATCTCTGCCCAGAAAGCAGGTACAACAAGTTTTGTGGTGCCTTTCAGCTGCCTACCGGGGTAGTGTAAAAACTACCAACAGAACTCGTTTCTGGCACCTTCCTCGGTGGAGTTGTGCATGGGGTGTGTTTGGAACATTTTGTCACCAGCCGAGTCCAAAATTCAGCTGTTCCCCATCTAAGCCCAGAAAGCAGGTAGAACAAGTTTTGTGGTGCCTTTCAGCTGCCTACCGGGGTACTGTAAAAACTACCAACAGAACTCGTTTCTGGCACCTTTGCCGGTGGAGCTGTGCATGGGGTGTGTTTGGAACATTTTGTCAGCAGCCGAGTCCAAAATTCAGCTGTTCCCCATCTCAGCCCAGAAAGCAGGTACAACAAGTTTTGTGGTGCCTTTCAGCTGCCTACCGGGGTAGTGTAAAAACTACCAACAGAACTCGTTTCTGGCACCTTTCCCGGTGGAGTTGTTCATGGGGTGTGTTTGGAACATTTTGTCAGGAGCCGAGTCCAAAATTCAGCGATTCTCCATCTCAGCCCAGAAAGCAGGTAGAACAAGTTTTGTGGTGCCTTTCTCTTGCCTACCGGGGTACTGTAAAAACTACCAACAGAACTCGTTTCTGGCACCTTCCCCGGTGGAGGTGTGCATGGGGTGTGTTTGGAACATTTTTTCACCAGCCGAGTCCAAAATTCAGCGATTCCCCATCTCAGCCCAGAAAGCAGGTAGCAAAACTTTTGTGGTGCCTTTCAGCTGCCTACCGGGGTAGTGTAAAAACTACCAACAGAACTCGTTTCTGGCACCTTCCCCGGTGGAGGTGTGCATGGGGTGTGTTTGGAACATTTTTTCACCAGCCGAGTCCAAAATTCAGCCGTTCCCCATCTCTGCCCAGAAAGCAGGTACAACAAGTTTTGTGGTGCCTTTCAGCTGCCTACCGGGGTAGTGTAAAAACTACCAACAGAACTCGTTTCTGGCACCTTCCTCGGTGGAGTTGTGCAAGGGGTGTGTTTGGAACATTTTGTCACCAGCCGAGTCCAAAATTCAGCGATTCCCCATCTAAGCCCAGAAAGCAGGTACAACAAGTTTTGTGGTGCCTTTCAGCTGCCTACCGGGGTAGTGTAAAAACTACCAACAGAACTCGTTTCTGGCACCTTCCCCGGTGGAGCTGTGCATGGGGTGTGTTTGGAACATTTTGTCAGCAGCCGAGTCCAAAATTCAGCTGTTCCCCATCTCAGCCCAGAAAGCAGGTACAACAAGTTTTGTGGTGCCTTTCAGCTGCCTACCGGGGTAGTGTAAAAACTACCAACAGAACTCGTTTCTGGCACCTTCCCCGGTGGAGTTGTGCATGGGGTGTGTTTGGAACATTTTGTCACCAGCCGAGTCCAAAATTCAGCCGTTCCTCATCTCAGCCCAGAAAGCAGGTAGAACAAGTTTTGTGGTGCCTTTCAGCTGCCTACCGGGGTACTGTAAAAACTACCAACAGAACTCGTTTCTGGCACCTTCCCCGGAGGAGTTGTGCATGGGGTGTGTTTGGAACATTTTGTCACCAGCCGAGTCCAAAATTCAGCGATTCTCCATCTCAGCCCAGAAAGCAGGTAGAACAAGTTTTGTGGTGCCTTTCTCTTGCCTACCGGGGTACTGTAAAAACTACCAACAGAACTCGTTTCTGGCACCTTCCCCGGTGGAGCTGTGCATGGGGTGTGTTTGGAACATTTTGTCAGCAGCCGAGTCCAAAATTCAGCTGTTCCCCATCTCAGCCCAGAAAGCAGGTACAACAAGTTTTGTGGTGCCTTTCAGCTGCCTACCGGGGTAGTGTAAAAACTACCAACAGAACTCGTTTCTGGCACCTTCCCCGGTGGAGTTGTGCATGGGGTGTGTTTGGAACATTTTGTCACCAGCCGAGTCCAAAATTCAGCCGTTCCTCATCTCAGCCCAGAAAGCAGGTAGAACAAGTTTTGTGGTGCCTTTCAGCTGCCTACCGGGGTACTGTAAAAACTACCAACAGAACTCCTTTCTCGCACCTTCCCCGGTGGAGTTGTGCATGGGGTGTGTTTGGAACATTTTGTCAGGAGCCGAGTCCAAAATTCAGCGATTCTCCATCTCAGCCCAGAAAGCAGGTAGAACAAGTTTTGTGGTGCCTTTCTCTTGCCTACCGGGGTACTGTAAAAACTACCAACAGAACTCGTTTCTGGCACCTTCCCCGGTGGAGCTGTGCATGGGGTGTGTTTGGAACATTTTGTCAGCAGCCGAGTCCAAAATTCAGCTGTTCCCCATCTCAGCCCAGAAAGCAGGTACAACAAGTTTTGTGGTGCCTTTCAGCTGCCTACCAGGGTAGTGTAAAAACTACCAACAGAACTCGTTTCTGGCACCTTCCCCGGTGGAGTTGTGCATGGGGTGTGTTTGGAACATTTTGTCACCAGCCGAGTCCAAAATTCAGCCGTTCCTCATCTCAGCCCAGAAAGCAGGTAGAACAAGTTTTGTGGTGCCTTTCAGCTGCCTACCGGGGTACTGTAAAAACTACCAACAGAACTCGTTTCTGGCACCTTCCCCGGTGGAGCTGTGCATGGGGTGTGTTTGGAACATTTTGTCACCAGCCGAGTCCAAAATTCAGCGATTCCCCATCTCAGCCCAGAAAGCAGGTAGAACAAGTTTTGTGGTGCCTTTCAGCTGCCTACCGGGGTAGTGTAAAAACTACCAACAGAACTCGTTTCTGGCACCTTCCCCGGTGGAGGTGTGCATGGGGTGTGTTTGGAACATTTTTTCACCAGCCGAGTCCAAAATTCAGCGATTCCCCATCTCAGCCCAGAAAGCAGGTAGCAAAACTTTTGTGGTGCCTTTCAGCTGCCTACCGGGGTAGTGTAAAAACTACCAACAGAACTCGTTTCTGGCACCTTCCCCGGTGGAGGTGTGCATGGGGTGTGTTTGGAACATTTTGTCAGCAGCCGAGTCCAAAATTCAGCCGTTCCCCATCTCTGCCCAGAAAGCAGGTACAACAAGTTTTGTGGTGCCTTTCAGCTGCCTACCGGGGTACTGTAAAAACTACCAACAGAACTCGTTTCTGGCACCTTCCTCGGTGGAGTTGTGCATGGGGTGTGTTTGGAACATTTTGTCACCAGCCGAGTCCAAAATTCAGCTGTTCCCCATCTAAGCCCAGAAAGCAGGTAGAACAAGTTTTGTGGTGCCTTTCAGCTGCCTACCGGGGTAGTGTAAAAACTACCAACAGAACTCGTTTCTGGCACCTTTGCCGGTGGAGCTGTGCATGGGGTGTGTTTGGAACATTTTGTCACCAGCCGAGTCCAAAATTCAGCTATTCTCCATCTCAGCCCAGAAAGCAGGTAGAACAAGTTTTGTAGTGCCTTTCTCTTGCCTACCGGGGTAGTGTAAAAACTACCAACAGAACTCGTTTCTGGCACCTTCCCCGGTGGAGTTGTGCATGGGGTGTGTTTGGAACATTTTGTCACCAGCCGAGTCCAAAATTCAGCGATTCCCCATCTCAGCCCAGAAAGCAGGTAGAACAAGTTTTGTGGTGCCTTTCAGCTGCCTACCGGGGTACTGTAAAAACTACCAACAGAACTCGTTTCTGGCACCTTCCCCGGTGGAGTTGTGCATGGGGTGTGTTTGGAACATTTTGTCACCAGCCGAGTCCAAAATCAGCAATTCCCCATCTCAGCCCAGAAAGCAGGTACAACAAGTTTTGTGGTGCCTTTCAGCTGCCTACCGGGGTACTGTAAAAACTACCAACAGAACTCCTTTCTCGCACCTTCCCCGGTGGAGTTGTGCATGGGGTGTGTTTGGAACATTTTGTCAGGAGCTGAGTCCAAAATTCAGCGATTCTCCATCTCAGCCCAGAAAGCAGGTAGAACAAGTTTTGTGGTGCCTTTCTCTTGCCTACAGGGGTACTGTAAAAACTACCAACAGAACTCGTTTCTGGCACCTTCCCCGGTGGAGTTGTGCATGGGGTGTGTTTGGAACATTTTGTCAGGAGCCAAGTCCAAAATTCAGCTATTCTCCATCTCAGCCCAGAAAGCAGGTAGAACAAGTTTTGTAGTGCCTTTCAGCTGCCTACCGGGGTACTGTAAAAACTACCAACAGAACTCGTTTCTGGCACCTTTGCCGGTGGAGCTGTGCATGGGGTGTGTTTGGAACATTTTGTCAGGAGCCGAGTCCAAAATTCAGCCGTTCCCCATCTCAGCCCAGAAAGCAGGTACAACAAGTTTTGTGGTGCCTTTCAGCTGCCTACCGGGGTAGTGTAAAAACTACCAACAGAACTCGTTTCTGGCACCTTCCCCGGTGGAGGTGTGCATGGGGTGTGTTTGGAACATTTTTTCACCAGCCGAGTCCAAAATTCAGCTGTTCCCCATCTCAGCCCAGAAAGCAGGTACAACAAGTTTTGTGGTGCCTTTCAGCTGCCTACCGGGGTAGTGTAAAAACTACCAACAGAACTCGTTTCTGGCACCTTCCTCGGTGGAGTTGTGCATGGGGTGTGTTTGGAACATTTTGTTACCAGCCGAGTCCAAAATTCAGCTGTTCCCCATCTCAGCCCAGAAAGCAGGTAGAACAAGTTTTGTGGTGCCTTTCAGCTGCCTACCGGGGTAGTGTAAAAACTACCAACAGAACTCGTTTCTGGCACCTTCCCCGGTGGAGTTGTGCATGGGGTGTGTTTGGAACATTTTGTCACCAGCCGAGTCCAAAATTCAGCCGTTCCTCATCTCAGCCCAGAAAGCAGGTACAACAAGTTTTGTGGTGCCTTTCAGCTGCCTACCGGGGTAGTGTAAAAACTACCAACAGAACTCGTTTCTGGCACCTTTGCCGGTGGAGTTGTGCATGGGGTGTGTTTGGAACCTTTTGTCACCAGCCGAGTCCAAAATTCAGCGATTCCCCATCTCAGCCCAGAAAGCAGGTAGAACAAGTTTTGTGGTGCCTTTCAGCTGCCTACCGGGGTACTGTAAAAACTACCAACAGAACTCCTTTCTCGCACCTTCCCCGGTGGAGTTGTGCATGGGGTGTGTTTGGAACATTTTGTCAGGAGCCGAGTCCAAAATTCAGCGATTCTCCATCTCAGCCCAGAAAGCAGGTAGAACAAGTTTTGTGGTGCCTTTCTCTTGCCTACCGGGGTACTGTAAAAACTACCAACAGAACTCGTTTCTGGCACCTTCCCCGGTGGAGGTGTGCATGGGGTGTGTTTGGAACATTTTTTCACCAGCCGAGTCCAAAATTCAGCGATTCCCCATCTCAGCCCAGAAAGCAGGTAGCAAAACTTTTGTGGTGCCTTTCAGCTGCCTACCGGGGTAGTGTAAAAACTACCAACAGAACTCGTTTCTGGCACCTTCCCCGGTGGAGGTGTGCATGGGGTGTGTTTGGAACATTTTGTCAGCAGCCGAGTCCAAAATTCAGCCGTTCCCCATCTCTGCCCAGAAAGCAGGTACAACAAGTTTTGTGGTGCCTTTCAGCTGCCTACCGGGGTAGTGTAAAAACTACCAACAGAACTCGTTTCTGGCACCTTCCTCGGTGGAGTTGTGCATGGGGTGTGTTTGGAACATTTTGTCACCAGCCGAGTCCAAAATTCAGCTGTTCCCCATCTAAGCCCAGAAAGCAGGTAGAACAAGTTTTGTGGTGCCTTTCAGCTGCCTACCGGGGTAGTGTAAAAACTACCAACAGAACTCGTTTCTGGCACCTTTGCCGGTGGAGCTGTGCATGGGGTGTGTTTGGAACATTTTGTCACCAGCCGAGTCCAAAATTCAGCTATTCTCCATCTCAGCCCAGAAAGCAGGTAGAACAAGTTTTGTAGTGCCTTTCTCTTGCCTACCGGGGTAGTGTAAAAACTACCAACAGAACTCGTTTCTGGCACCTTCCCCGGTGGAGTTGTGCATGGGGTGTGTTTGGAACATTTTGTCACCAGCCGAGTCCAAAATTCAGCGATTCCCCATCTCAGCCCAGAAAGCAGGTAGAACAAGTTTTGTGGTGCCTTTCAGCTGCCTACCGGGGGTACTGTAAAAACTACCAACAGAACTCGTTTCTGGCACCTTCCCCGGTGGAGTTGTGCATGGGGTGTGTTTGGAACATTTTGTCACCAGCCGAGTCCAAAATCAGCAATTCCCCATCTCAGCCCAGAAAGCAGGTACAACAAGTTTTGTGGTGCCTTTCAGCTGCCTACCGGGGTACTGTAAAAACTACCAACAGAACTCCTTTCTCGCACCTTCCCCGGTGGAGTTGTGCATGGGGTGTGTTTGGAACATTTTGTCAGGAGCTGAGTCCAAAATTCAGCGATTCTCCATCTCAGCCCAGAAAGCAGGTAGAACAAGTTTTGTGGTGCCTTTCTCTTGCCTACAGGGGTACTGTAAAAACTACCAACAGAACTCGTTTCTGGCACCTTCCCCGGTGGAGGTGTGCATGGGGTGTGTTTGGAACATTTTTTCACCAGCCGAGTCCAAAATTCAGCGATTCCCCATCTCAGCCCAGAAAGCAGGTAGCAAAACTTTTGTGGTGCCTTTCAGCTGCCTACCGGGGTACTGTAAAAACTACCAACAGAACTCGTTTCTGGCACCTTCCCCGGTGGAGTTGTGCATGGGGTGTGTTTGGAACATTTTGTCACCAGCCGAGTCCAAAATTCAGCCGTTCCCCATCTCAGCCCAGAAAGCAGGTACAACAAGTTTTGTGGTGCCTTTCAGCTGCCTACCGGGGTAGTGTAAAAACTACCAACAGAACTCGTTTCTGGCACCTTCCCCGGTGGAGGTGTGCATGGGGTGTGTTTGGAACATTCTGTCACCAGCCGAGTCCAAAATTCAGCTGTTCCCCATCTCAGCCCAGAAAGCAGGTACAACAAGTTTTGTGGTGCCTTTCAGCTGCCTACCGGGGTAGTGTAAAAACTACCAACAGAACTCGTTTCTGGCACCTTCCTCGGTGGAGTTGTGCATGGGGTGTGTTTGGAACATTTTGTTACCAGCCGAGTCCAAAATTCAGCTGTTCCCCATCTCAGCCCAGAAAGCAGGTAGAACAAGTTTTGTGGTGCCTTTCAGCTGCCTACCGGGGTAGTGTAAAAACTACCAACAGAACTCGTTTCTGGCACCTTCCCCGGTGGAGTTGTGCATGGGGTGTGTTTGGAACATTTTGTCACCAGCCGAGTCCAAAATTCAGCCGTTCCTCATCTCAGCCCAGAAAGCAGGTACAACAAGTTTTGTGGTGCCTTTCAGCTGCCTACCGGGGTAGTGTAAAAACTACCAACAGAACTCGTTTCTGGCACCTTTGCCGGTGGAGTTGTGCATGGGGTGTGTTTGGAACCTTTTGTCACCAGCCGAGTCCAAAATTCAGCGATTCCCCATCTCAGCCCAGAAAGCAGGTAGAACAAGTTTTGTGGTGCCTTTCAGCTGCCTACCGGGGTACTGTAAAAACTACCAACAGAACTCGTTTCTGGCACCTTCCCCGGTGGAGTTGTGCATGGGGTGTGTTTGGAAGATTTTGTCAGGAGCCGAGTCCAAAATTCAGCGATTCTCCATCTCAGCCCAGAAAGCAGGTAGAACAAGTTTTGTGGTGCCTTTCAGCTGCCTACCGGGGTACTGTAAAAACTACCAACAGAACTCGTTTCTGGCACCTTCCCCGGTGGAGGTGTGCATGGGGTGTGTTTGGAACATTTTTTCACCAGCCGAGTCCAAAATTCAGCGATTCCCCATCTCAGCCCAGAAAGCAGGTAGCAAAACTTTTGTGGTGCCTTTCAGCTGCCTACCGGGGTAGTGTAAAAACTACCAACAGAACTCGTTTCTGGCACCTTCCCCGGTGGAGGTGTGCATGGGGTGTGTTTGGAACATTTTTTCACCAGCCGAGTCCAAAATTCAGCCGTTCCCCATCTCTGCCCAGAAAGCAGGTACAACAAGTTTTGTGGTGCCTTTCAGCTGCCTACCGGGGTAGTGTAAAAACTACCAACAGAACTCGTTTCTGGCACCTTCCTCGGTGGAGTTGTGCATGGGGTGTGTTTGGAACATTTTGTCACCAGCCGAGTCCAAAATTCAGCTGTTCCCCATCTAAGCCCAGAAAGCAGGTAGAACAACTTTTGTGGTGCCTTTCAGCTGCCTACCGGGGTAGTGTAAAAACTACCAACAGAACTCGTTTCTGGCACCTTTGCCGGTGGAGCTGTGCATGGGGTGTGTTTGGAACATTTTGTCAGCAGCCGAGTCCAAAATTCAGCTGTTCCCCATCTCAGCCCAGAAAGCAGGTAGAACAAGTTTTGTGGTGCCTTTCAGCTGCCTACCGGGGTAGTGTAAAAACTACCAACAGAACTCGTTTCTGGCACCTTCCCCGGTGGAGTTGTGCATGGGGTGTGTTTGGAACATTTTGTCAGGAGCCGAGTCCAAAATTCAGCCGTTCCTCATCTCAGCCCAGAAAGCAGGTACAACAAGTTTTGTGGTGCCTTTCAGCTGCCTACCGGGGTAGTGTAAAAACTACCAACAGAACTCCTTTCTCGCACCTTCCCCGGTGGAGTTGTGCATGGGGTGTGTTTGGAACATTTTGTCAGCAGCCGAGTCCAAAATTCAGCGATTCTCCATCTCAGCCCAGAAAGCAGGTAGAACAAGTTTTGTGGTGCCTTTCTCTTGCCTACCGGGGTACTGTAAAAACTACCAACAGAACTCGTTTCTGGCACCTTCCCCGGTGGAGCTGTGCATGGGGTGTGTTTGGAACATTTTGTCACCAGCCGAGTCCAAAATTCAGCGATTCCCCATCTCAGCCCAGAAAGCAGGTAGAACAACTTTTGTGGTGCCTTTCAGCTGCCTACCGGGGTAGTGTAAAAACTACCAACAGAACTCGTTTCTGGCACCTTCCCCGGTGGAGGTGTGCATGGGGTGTGTTTGGAACATTTTTTCACCAGCCGAGTCCAAAATTCAGCCGTTCCCCATCTCTGCCCAGAAAGCAGGTACAACAAGTTTTGTGGTGCCTTTCAGCTGCCTACCGGGGTAGTGTAAAAACTACCAACAGAACTCGTTTCTGGCACCTTCCTCGGTGGAGTTGTGCATGGGGTGTGTTTGGAACATTTTGTCACCAGCCGAGTCCAAAATTCAGCTGTTCCCCATCTAAGCCCAGAAAGCAGGTAGAACAACTTTTGTGGTGCCTTTCAGCTGCCTACCGGGGTAGTGTAAAAACTACCAACAGAACTCGTTTCTGGCACCTTCCCCGGTGGAGGTGTGCATGGGGTGTGTTTGGAACATTTTTTCACCAGCCGAGTCCAAAATTCAGCGATTCCCCATCTCAGCCCAGAAAGCAGGTAGCAAAACTTTTGTGGTGCCTTTCAGCTGCCTACCGGGGTAGTGTAAAAACTACCAACAGAACTCGTTTCTGGCACCTTCCCCGGTGGAGTTGTGCATGGGGTGTGTTTGGAACATTTGTCAGCAGCCGAGTCCAAAATTCAGCCGTTCCCCATCTCTGCCCAGAAAGCAGGTACAACAAGTTTTGTGGTGCCTTTCAGCTGCCTACCGGGGTAGTGTAAAAACTACCAACAGAACTCGTTTCTGGCACCTTCCTCGGTGGAGTTGTGCATGGGGTGTGTTTGGAACATTTTTTCACCAGCCGAGTCCAAAATTCAGCTGTTCCCCATCTAAGCCCAGAAAGCAGGTAGAACAAGTTTTGTGGTGCCTTTCAGCTGCCTACCGGGGTACTGTAAAAACTACCAACAGAACTCGTTTCTGGCACCTTTGCCGGTGGAGCTGTGCATGGGGTGTGTTTGGAACATTTTGTCACCAGCCGAGTCCAAAATTCAGCTATTCTCCATCTCAGCCCAGAAAGCAGGTAGAACAAGTTTTGTAGTGCCTTTCTCTTGCCTACCGGGGTAGTGTAAAAACTACCAACAGAACTCGTTTCTGGCACCTTCCCCGGTGGAGTTGTGCATGGGGTGTGTTTGGAACATTTTGTCACCAGCCGAGTCCAAAATTCAGCGATTCCCCATCTCAGCCCAGAAAGCAGGTAGAACAAGTTTTGTGGTGCCTTTCAGCTGCCTACCGGGGTACTGTAAAAACTACCAACAGAACTCGTTTCTGGCACCTTCCCCGGTGGAGTTGTGCATGGGGTGTGTTTGGAACATTTTGTCACCAGCCGAGTCCAAAATCAGCAATTCCCCATCTCAGCCCAGAAAGCAGGTACAACAAGTTTTGTGGTGCCTTTCAGCTGCCTACCGGGGTACTGTAAAAACTACCAACAGAACTCCTTTCTCGCACCTTCCCCGGTGGAGTTGTGCATGGGGTGTGTTTGGAACATTTTGTCAGGAGCTGAGTCCAAAATTCAGCGATTCTCCATCTCAGCCCAGAAAGCAGGTAGAACAAGTTTTGTGGTGCCTTTCTCTTGCCTACAGGGGTAGTGTAAAAACTACCAACAGAACTCGTTTCTGGCACCTTCCCCGGTGGAGGTGTGCATGGGGTGTGTTTGGAACATTTTTTCACCAGCCGAGTCCAAAATTCAGCGATTCCCCATCTCAGCCCAGAAAGCAGGTAGCAAAACTTTTGTGGTGCCTTTCAGCTGCCTACCGGGGTAGTGTAAAAACTACCAACAGAACTCGTTTCTGGCACCTTCCCCGGTGGAGGTGTGCATGGGGTGTGTTTGGAACATTTTGTCAGGAGCCGAGTCCAAAATTCAGCCGTTCCCCATCTCAGCCCAGAAAGCAGGTACAACAAGTTTTGTGGTGCCTTTCAGCTGCCTACCGGGGTAGTGTAAAAACTACCAACAGAACTCGTTTCTGGCACCTTCCCCGGTGGAGGTGTGCATGGGGTGTGTTTGGAACATTTTTTCACCAGCCGAGTCCAAAATTCAGCTGTTCCCCATCTCAGCCCAGAAAGCAGGTACAACAAGTTTTGTGGTGCCTTTCAGCTGCCTACCGGGGTAGTGTAAAAACTACCAACAGAACTCGTTTCTGGCACCTTCCTCGGTGGAGTTGTGCATGGGGTGTGTTGGAACATTTTGTTACCAGCCGAGTCCAAAATTCAGCTGTTCCCCATCTCAGCCCAGAAAGCAGGTAGAACAAGTTTTGTGGTGCCTTTCAGCTGCCTACCGGGGTAGTGTAAAAACTACCAACAGAACTCGTTTCTGGCACCTTCCCCGGTGGAGTTGTGCATGGGGTGTGTTTGGAACATTTTGTCACCAGCCGAGTCCAAAATTCAGCCGTTCCTCATCTCAGCCCAGAAAGCAGGTACAACAAGTTTTTTGGTGCCTTTCAGCTGCCTACCGGGGTAGTGTAAAAACTACCAACAGAACTCGTTTCTGGCACCTTTGCCGGTGGAGTTGTGCATGGGGTGTGTTTGGAACCTTTTGTCACCAGCCGAGTCCAAAATTCAGCGCTTCCCCATCTCAGCCCAGAAAGCAGGTAGAACAAGTTTTGTGGTGCCTTTCAGCTGCCTACCGGGGTACTGTAAAAACTACCAACAGAACTCGTTTCTGGCACCTTCCCCGGTGGAGTTGTGCATGGGGTGTGTTTTGAAGATTTTGTCAGGAGCCGAGTCCAAAATTCAGCGATTCTCCATCTCAGCCCAGAAAGCAGGTAGAACAAGTTTTGTGGTGCCTTTCTCTTGCCTACCGGGGTACTGTAAAAACTACCAACAGAACTCGTTTCTGGCACCTTCCCCGGTGGAGGTGTGCATGGGGTGTGTTTGGAACATTTTTTCACCAGCCGAGTCCAAAATTCAGCGATTCCCCATCTCAGCCCAGAAAGCAGGTAGCAAAACTTTTGTGGTGCCTTTCAGCTGCCTACCGGGGTAGTGTAAAAACTACCAACAGAACTCGTTTCTGGCACCTTCCCCGGTGGAGGTGTGCATGGGGTGTGTTTGGAACATTTTTTCACCAGCCGAGTCCAAAATTCAGCCGTTCCCCATCTCTGCCCAGAAAGCAGGTACAACAAGTTTTGTGGTGCCTTTCAGCTGCCTACCGGGGTAGTGTAAAAACTACCAACAGAACTCGTTTCTGGCACCTTCCTCGGTGGAGTTGTGCATGGGGTGTGTTTGGAACATTTTGTCACCAGCCGAGTCCAAAATTCAGCTGTTCCCCATCTAAGCCCAGAAAGCAGGTAGAACAACTTTTGTGGTGCCTTTCAGCTGCCTACCGGGGTACTGTAAAAACTACCAACAGAACTCGTTTCTGGCACCTTTGCCGGTGGAGCTGTGCATGGGGTGTGTTTGGAACATTTTGTCAGCAGCCGAGTCCAAAATTCAGCTGTTCCCCATCTCAGCCCAGAAAGCAGGTAGAACAAGTTTTGTGGTGCCTTTCAGCTGCCTACCGGGGTAGTGTAAAAACTACCAACAGAACTCGTTTCTGGCACCTTCCCCGGTGGAGTTGTGCATGGGGTGTGTTTGGAACATTTTGTCAGGAGCCGAGTCCAAAATTCAGCCGTTCCTCATCTCAGCCCAGAAAGCAGGTACAACAAGTTTTGTGGTGCCTTTCAGCTGCCTACCGGGGTAGTGTAAAAACTACCAACAGAACTCCTTTCTGGCACCTTCCCCGGTGGAGTTGTGCATGGGGTGTGTTTGGAACATTTTGTCAGCAGCCGAGTCCAAAATTCAGCGATTCTCCATCTCAGCCCAGAAAGCAGGTAGAACAAGTTTTGTGGTGCCTTTCTCTTGCCTACCGGGGTACTGTAAAAACTACCAACAGAACTCGTTTCTGGCACCTTCCCCGGTGGAGCTGTGCATGGGGTGTGTTTGGAACATTTTGTCACCAGCCGAGTCCAAAATTCAGCGATTCCCCATCTCAGCCCAGAAAGCAGGTAGAACAACTTTTGTGGTGCCTTTCAGCTGCCTACCGGGGTAGTGTAAAAACTACCAACAGAACTCGTTTCTGGCACCTTCCCCGGTGGAGGTGTGCATGGGGTGTGTTTGGAACATTTTTTCACCAGCCGAGTCCAAAATTCAGCCGTTCCCCATCTCTGCCCAGAAAGCAGGTACAACAAGTTTTGTGGTGCCTTTCAGCTGCCTACCGGGGTAGTGTAAAAACTACCAACAGAACTCGTTTCTGGCACCTTCCTCGGTGGAGTTGTGCATGGGGTGTGTTTGGAACATTTTGTCACCAGCCGAGTCCAAAATTCAGCTGTTCCCCATCTAAGCCCAGAAAGCAGGTAGAACAAGTTTTGTGGTGCCTTTCAGCTGCCTCCGGGGTAGTGTAAAAACTACCAACAGAACTCGTTTCTGGCACCTTCCCCGGTGGAGGTGTGCATGGGGTGTGTTTGGAACATTTTTTCACCAGCCGAGTCCAAAATTCAGCGATTCCCCATCTCAGCCCAGAAAGCAGGTAGCAAAACTTTTGTGGTGCCTTTCAGCTGCCTACCGGGGTAGTGTAAAAACTACCAACAGAACTCGTTTCTGGCACCTTCCCCGGTGGAGGTGTGCATGGGGTGTGTTTGGAACATTTTGTCAGCAGCCGAGTCCAAAATTCAGCCGTTCCCCATCTCTGCCCAGAAAGCAGGTACAACAAGTTTTGTGGTGCCTTTCAGCTGCCTACCGGGGTAGTGTAAAAACTACCAACAGAACTCGTTTCTGGCACCTTCCTCGGTGGAGTTGTGCATGGGGTGTGTTTGGAACATTTTGTCACCAGCCGAGTCCAAAATTCAGCTGTTCCCCATCTAAGCCCAGAAAGCAGGTAGAACAAGTTTTGTGGTGCCTTTCAGCTGCCTACCGGGGTACTGTAAAAACTACCAACAGAACTCGTTTCTGGCACCTTCCCCGGTGGAGGTGTGCATGGGGTGTGTTTGGAACATTTTGTCACCAGCCGAGTCCAAAATTCAGCTGTTCCCCATCTCAGCCCAGAAAGCAGGTACAACAAGTTTTGTGGTGCCTTTCAGCTGCCTACCGGGGTAGTGTAAAAACTACCAACAGAACTCGTTTCTGGCACCTTCCCCGGAGGAGTTGTGCATGGGGTGTGTTTGGAACATTTTGTCAGGAGCCGAGTCCAAAATTCAGCGATTCTCCATCTCAGCCCAGAAAGCAGGTAGAACAAGTTTTGTGGTGCCTTTCTCTTGCCTACCGGGGTACTGTAAAAACTACCAACAGAACTCGTTTCTGGCACCTTCCCCGGTGGAGGTGTGCATGGGTGGTGTTTGGAACATTTTTTCACCAGCCGAGTCCAAAATTCAGCGATTCCCCATCTCAGCCCAGAAAGCAGGTAGCAAAACTTTTGTGGTGCCTTTCAGCTGCCTACCGGGGTAGTGTAAAAACTACCAACAGAACTCGTTTCTGGCACCTTCCCCGGTGGAGGTGTGCATGGGGTGTGTTTGGAACATTTTTTCACCAGCCGAGTCCAAAATTCAGCCGTTCCCCATCTCTGCCCAGAAAGCAGGTACAACAAGTTTTGTGGTGCCTTTCAGCTGCCTACCGGGGTAGTGTAAGAACTACCAACAGAACTCGTTTCTGGCACCTTCCTCGGTGGAGTTGTGCAAGGGGTGTGTTTGGAACATTTTGTCACCAGCCGAGTCCAAAATTCAGCGATTCCCCATCTCAGCCCAGAAAGCAGGTAGCAAAACTTTTGTGGTGCCTTTCAGCTGCCTACCGGGGTAGTGTAAAAACTACCAACAGAACTCGTTTCTGGCACCTTCCCCGGTGGAGGTGTGCATGGGGTGTGTTTGGAACATTTTTTCACCAGCCGAGTCCAAAATTCAGCCGTTCCCCATCTCTGCCCAGAAAGCAGGTAGAACAAGTTTTGTGGTGCCTTTCAGCTGCCTACCGGGGTACTGTAAAAACTACCAACAGAACTCGTTTCTGGCACCTTCCCCGGTGGAGTTGTGCATGGGGTGTGTTTGGAACATTTTTTCACCAGCCGAGTCCAAAATTCAGCTGTTCTCCATCTAAGCCCAGAAAGCAGGTAGAACAAGTTTTGTGGTGCCTTTCAGCTGCCTACCGGGGTACTGTAAAAACTACCAACAGAACTCGTTTCTGGCACCTTCCCCTGTGGAGGTGTGCATGGGGTGTGTTTTGGAACATTTTTTCACCAGCCGAGTCCAAAATTCAGCGATTCCCCATCTCAGCCCAGAAAGCAGGTAGCAAAACTTTTGTGGTGCCTTTCAGCTGCCTACCGGGGTAGTGTAAAAACTACCAACAGAACTCGTTTCTGGCACCTTCCCCGGTGGAGGTGTGCATGGGGTGTGTTTGGAACATTTTTTTCACCAGCCGAGTCCAAAATTCAGCCGTTCCCCATCTCTGCCCAGAAAGCAGGTACAACAAGTTTTGTGGTGCCTTTCAGCTGCCTACCGGGGTACTGTAAAAACTACCAACAGAACTCGTTTCTGGCACCTTCCCCGGTGGAGTTGTGCATGGGGTGTGTTTGGAACATTTTGTCAGGAGCCGAGTCCAAAATTCAGCGATTCTCCATCTCAGCCCAGAAAGCAGGTAGAACAAGTTTTGTGGTGCCTTTCTCTTGCCTACCGGGGTACTGTAAAAACTACCAACAGAACTCGTTTCTGGCACCTTCCCCGGTGGAGGTGTGCATGGGGTGTGTTTGGAACATTTTTTCACCAGCCGAGTCCAAAATTCAGCGATTCCCCATCTCAGCCCAGAAAGCAGGTAGCAAAACTTTTGTGGTGCCTTTCAGCTGCCTACCGGGGTAGTGTAAAAACTACCAACAGAACTCGTTTCTGGCACCTTCCCCGGTGGAGGTGTGCATGGGGTGTGTTTGGAACATTTTTTCACCAGCCGAGTCCAAAATTCAGCCGTTCCCCATCTCTGCCCAGAAAGCAGGTACAACAAGTTTTGTGGTGCCTTTCAGCTGCCTACCGGGGTAGTGTAAAAACTACCAACAGAACTCGTTTCTGGCACCTTCCTCGGTGGAGTTGTGTAAGGGGTGTGTTTGGAACATTTTGTCACCAGCCGAGTCCAAAATTCAGCTGTTCCCCATCTAAGCCCAGAAAGCAGGTAGAACAAGTTTTGTGGTGCCTTTCAGCTGCCTACCGGGGTAGTGTAAAAACTACCAACAGAACTCGTTTCTGGCACCTTCCCCGGTGGAGGTGTGCATGGGGTGTGTTTGGAACATTTTTTCACCAGCCGAGTCCAAAATTCAGCGATTCCCCATCTCAGCCCAGAAAGCAGGTAGCAAAACTTTTGTGGTGCCTTTCAGCTGCCTACCGGGGTAGTGTAAAAACTACCAACAGAACTCGTTTCTGGCACCTTCCCCGGTGGAGGTGTGCATGGGGTGTGTGTGTTTGGAACATTTTTTCACCAGCCGAGTCCAAAATTCAGCCGTTCCCCATCTCTGCCCAGAAAGCAGGTACAACAAGTTTTGTGGTGCCTTTCAGCTGCCTACCGGGGTAGTGTAAAAACTACCAACAGAACTCGTTTCTGGCACCTTCCTCGGTGGAGTTGTGCAAGGGGTGTGTTTGGAACATTTTGTCACCAGCCGAGTCCAAAATTCAGCTGTTCCCCATCTCAGCCCAGAAAGCAGGTACAACAAGTTTTGTGGTGCCTTTCAGCTGCCTACCGGGGTACTGTAAAAACTACCAACAGAACTCGTTTCTGGCACCTTTGCCGGTGGAGCTGTGCATGGGGTGTGTTTGGAACATTTTGTCAGCAGCCGAGTCCAAAATTCAGCTGTTCCCCATCTCAGCCCAGAAAGCAGGTACAACAAGTTTTGTGGTGCCTTTCAGCTGCCTACCGGGGTAGTGTAAAAACTACCAACAGAACTCGTTTCTGGCACCTTCCCCGGTGGAGGTGTGCATGGGGTGTGTTTGGAACATTTTGTCAGCAGCCGAGTCCAAAATTCAGCGATTCCCCATCTCAGCCCAGAAAGCAGGTAGAACAAGTTTTGTGGTGCCTTTCTCTTGCCTACCGGGGTAGTGTAAAAACTACCAACAGAACTCGTTTCTGGCACCTTCCCCGGTGGAGTTGTGCATGGGGTGTGTTTGGAACATTTTGTCACCAGCCGAGTCCAAAATTCAGCTGTTCCCCATCTAAGCCCAGAAAGCAGGTAGAACAAGTTTTGTGGTGCCTTTCAGCTGCCTACCGGGGTACTGTAAAAACTACCAACAGAACTCGTTTCTGGCACCTTTGCCGGTGGAGCTGTGCATGGGGTGTGTTTGGAACATTTTGTCACCAGCCGAGTCCAAAATTCAGCTGTTCCCCATCTCAGCCCAGAAAGCAGGTAGAACAAGTTTTGTGGTGCCTTTCAGCTGCCTACCGGGGTAGTGTAAAAACTACCAACAGAACTCGTTTCTGGCACCTTCCCCGGAGGAGTTGTGCATGGGGTGTGTTTGGAACATTTTGTCAGGAGCCGAGTCCAAAATTCAGCCGTTCCTCATCTCAGCCCAGAAAGCAGGTACAACAAGTTTTGTGGTGCCTTTCAGCTGCCTACCGGGGGTACTGTAAAAACTACCAACAGAACTCCTTTCTCGCACCTTCCCCGGTGGAGTTGTGCATGGGGTGTGTTTGGAACATTTTGTCAGCAGCCGAGTCCAAAATTCAGCGATTCTCCATCTCAGCCCAGAAAGCAGGTAGAACAAGTTTTGTGGTGCCTTTCTCTTGCCTACCGGGGGTACTGTAAAAACTACCAACAGAACTCGTTTCTGGCACCTTCCCCGGTGGAGGTGTGCATGGGGTGTGTTTGGAACATTTTTTCACCAGCCGAGTCCAAAATTCAGCGATTCCCCATCTCAGCCCAGAAAGCAGGTAGCAAAACTTTTGTGGTGCCTTTCAGCTGCCTACCGGGGTAGTGTAAAAACTACCAACAGAACTCGTTTCTGGCACCTTCCTCGGTGGAGTTGTGCAAGGGGTGTGTTTGGAACATTTTGTCACCAGCCGAGTCAAAATTCAGCTGTTCCCCATCTAAGCCCAGAAAGCAGGTAGAACAAGTTTTGTGGTGCCTTTCAGCTGCCTACCGGGGTAGTGTAAAAACTACCAACAGAACTCGTTTCTGGCACCTTCCCCGGTGGAGCTGTGCATGGGGTGTGTTTGGAACATTTTGTCACCAGCCGAGTCCAAAATTCAGCTGTTCCCCATCTCAGCCCAGAAAGCAGGTACAACAAGTTTTGTGGTGCCTTTCAGCTGCCTACCGGGGTAGTGTAAAAACTACCAACAGAACTCGTTTCTGGCACCTTCCCGGTGTGGAGTTGTGCATGGGGTGTGTTTGGAACATTTTGTCACCAGCCGAGTCCAAAATTCAGCCGTTCCTCATCTCAGCCCAGAAAGCAGGTACAACAAGTTTTGTGGTGCCTTTCAGCTGCCTACCGGGGTAGTGTAAAAACTACCAACAGAACTCGTTTCTGGCACCTTCCCCGGTGGAGTTGTGCATGGGGTGTGTTTGGAACATTTTGTCAGGAGCCGAGTCCAAAATTCAGCGATTCTCCATCTCAGCCCAGAAAGCAGGTACAACAAGTTTTGTGGTGCCTTTCAGCTGCCTACCGGGGTACTGTAAAAACTACCAACAGAACTCGTTTCTGGCACCTTCCCCGGTGGAGGTGTGCATGGGGTGTGTTTGGAACATTTTTTCACCAGCCGAGTCCAAAATTCAGCGATTCCCCATCTCAGCCCAGAAAGCAGGTAGCAAAACTTTTGTGGTGCCTTTCAGCTGCCTACCGGGGTAGTGTAAAAACTACCAACAGAACTCGTTTCTGGCCCCTTTGCCGGTGGAGCTGTGCATGGGGTGTGTTTGGAACATTTTTTCACCAGCCGAGTCCAAAATTCAGCCGTTCCCCATCTCTGCCCAGAAAGCAGGTACAACAAGTTTTGTGGTGCCTTTCAGCTGCCTACCGGGGTAGTGTAAAAACTACCAACAGAACTCGTTTCTGGCACCTTCCTCGGTGGAGTTGTGCAAGGGGTGTGTTTGGAACATTTTGTCACCAGCCGAGTCCAAAATTCAGCTGTTCCCCATCTAAGCCCAGAAAGCAGGTACAACAAGTTTTGTGGTGCCTTTCAGCTGCCTACCGGGGTACTGTAAAAACTACCAACAGAACTCGTTTCTGGCACCTTTGCCGGTGGAGCTGTGCATGGGGTGTGTTTGGAACATTTTGTCAGCAGCCGAGTCCAAAATTCAGCTGTTCCCCATCTCAGCCCAGAAAGCAGGTACAACAAGTTTTGTGGTGCCTTTCAGCTGCCTACCGGGGTAGTGTAAAAACTACCAACAGAACTCGTTTCTGGCACCTTCCCCGGTGGAGGTGTGCATGGGGTGTGTTTGGAACATTTTTTCACCAGCCGAGTCCAAAATTCAGCCGTTCCCCATCTCTGCCCAGAAAGCAGGTACAACAAGTTTTGTGGTGCCTTTCAGCTGCCTACCGGGGTACTGTAAAAACTACCAACAGAACTCGTTTCTGGCACCTTCCTCGGTGGAGTTGTGCATGGGGTGTGTTTGGAACATTTTGTCACCAGCCGAGTCCAAAATTCAGCTGTTCCCCATCTAAGCCCAGAAAGCAGGTAGAACAAGTTTTGTGGTGCCTTTCAGCTGCCTACCGGGGTACTGTAAAAACTACCAACAGAACTCGTTTCTGGCACCTTTGCCGGTGGAGCTGTGCATGGGGTGTGTTTGGAACATTTTGTCAGCAGCCGAGTCCAAAATTCAGCTGTTCCCCATCTCAGCCCAGAAAGCAGGTACAACAAGTTTTTTGGTGCCTTTCAGCTGCCTACCGGGGTAGTGTAAAAACTACCAACAGAACTCGTTTCTGGCACCTTCCCCGGTGGAGTTGTGCATGGGGTGTGTTTGGAACATTTTGTCAGGAGCCGAGTCCAAAATTCAGCCGTTCCTCATCTCAGCCCAGAAAGCAGGTACAACAAGTTTTGTGGTGCCTTTCAGCTGCCTACCGGGGTACTGTAAAAACTACCAACAGAACTCCTTTCTGGCACCTTCCCCGGTGGAGTTGTGCATGGGGTGTGTTTGGAACATTTTGTCAGGAGCCGAGTCCAAAATTCAGCGATTCTCCATCTCAGCCCAGAAAGCAGGTACAACAAGTTTTGTGGTGCCTTTCAGCTGCCTACCGGGGTAGTGTAAAAACTACCAACAGAACTCGTTCCTGGCACCTTCCCCGGTGGAGGTGTGCATGGGGTGTGTTTGGAACATTTTTTCACCAGCCGAGTCCAAAATTCAGCGATTCCCCATCTCAGCCCAGAAAGCAGGTAGCAAAACTTTTGTGGTGCCTTTCAGCTGCCTACCGGGGTAGTGTAAAAACTACCAACAGAACTCGTTTCTGGCACCTTCCCCGGTGGAGGTGTGCATGGGGTGTGTTTGGAACATTTTTTCACCAGCCGAGTCCAAAATTCAGCCGTTCCCCATCTCTGCCCAGAAAGCAGGTACAACAAGTTTTGTGGTGCCTTTCAGCTGCCTACCGGGGTACTGTAAAAACTACCAACAGAACTCGTTTCTGGCACCTTCCTCGGTGGAGTTGTGCATGGGGTGTGTTTGGAACATTTTGTCACCAGCCGAGTCCAAAATTCAGCTGTTCCCCATCTAAGCCCAGAAAGCAGGTAGAACAAGTTTTGTGGTGCCTTTCAGCTGCCTACCGGGGTACTGTAAAAACTACCAACAGAACTCGTTTCTGGCACCTTTGCCGGTGGAGCTGTGCATGGGGTGTGTTTGGAACATTTTGTCAGCAGCCGAGTCCAAAATTCAGCTGTTCCCCATCTCAGCCCAGAAAGCAGGTAGAACAAGTTTTGTGGTGCCTTTCAGCTGCCTACCGGGGTAGTGTAAAAACTACCAACAGAACTCGTTTCTGGCACCTTCCCCGGTGGAGTTGTGCATGGGGTGTGTTTGGAACATTTTGTCAGGAGCCGAGTCCAAAATTCAGCCGTTCCTCATCTCAGCCCAGAAAGCAGGTACAACAAGTTTTGTGGTGCCTTTCAGCTGCCTACCGGGGTACTGTAAAAACTACCAACAGAACTCGTTTCTGGCACCTTCCCCGGTGGAGTTGTGCATGGGGTGTGTTTGGAACATTTTGTCACCAGCCGAGTCCAAAATTCAGCGATTCTCCATCTCAGCCCAGAAAGCAGGTACAACAAGTTTTGTGGTGCCTTTCTCTTGCCTACCGGGGTAGTGTAAAAACTACCAACAGAACTCGTTTCTGGCCCCTTCCCCGGTGGAGGTGTGCATGGGGTGTGTTTGGAACATTTTTTCACCAGCCGAGTCCAAAATTCAGCGATTCCCCATCTCAGCCCAGAAAGCAGGTAGCAAAACTTTTGTGGTGCCTTTCAGCTGCCTACCGGGGTAGTGTAAAAACTACCAACAGAACTCGTTTCTGGCACCTTCCCCGGTGGAGGTGTGCATGGGGTGTGTTTGGAACATTTTTTCACCAGCCGAGTCCAGAATTCAGCCGTTCCCCATCTCTGCCCAGAAAGCAGGTACAACAAGTTTTGTGGTGCCTTTCAGCTGCCTACCGGGGTAGTGTAAAAACTACCAACAGAACTCGTTTCTGGCACCTTCCTCGGTGGAGTTGTGCAAGGGGTGTGTTTGGAACATTTTGTCACCAGCCGAGTCCAAAATTCAGCTGTTCCCCATCTAAGCCCAGAAAGCAGGTAGAACAAGTTTTGTGGTGCCTTTCAGCTGCCTACCGGGGTACTGTAAAAACTACCAACAGAACTCGTTTCTGGCACCTTCCCCGGTGGAGCTGTGCATGGGGTGTGTTTGGAACATTTTGTCAGCAGCCGAGTCCAAAATTCAGCTGTTCCCCATCTCAGCCCAGAAAGCAGGTACAACAAGTTTTGTGGTGCCTTTCAGCTGCCTACCGGGGTAGTGTAAAAACTACCAACAGAACTCGTTTCTGGCACCTTCCCCGGTGGAGTTGTGCATGGGGTGTGTTTGGAACATTTTGTCACCAGCCGAGTCCAAAATTCAGCCGTTCCTCATCTCAGCCCAGAAAGCAGGTACAACAAGTTTTGTGGTGCCTTTCAGCTGCCTACCGGGGTACTGTAAAAACTACCAACAGAACTCCTTTCTCGCACCTTCCCCGGAGGAGTTGTGCATGGGGTGTGTTTGGAACATTTTGTCAGGAGCCGAGTCCAAAATTCAGCGATTCTCCATCTCAGCCCAGAAAGCAGGTAGAACAAGTTTTGTGGTGCCTTTCTCTTGCCTACCGGGGTAGTGTAAAAACTACCAACAGAACTCGTTTCTGGCACCTTCCCCGGTGGAGTTGTGCATGGGGTGTGTTTGGAACATTTTTTCACCAGCCGAGTCCAAAATTCAGCCGTTCCCCATCTCTGCCCAGAAAGCAGGTACAACAAGTTTTGTGGTGCCTTTCAGCTGCCTACCGGGGTAGTGTAAAAACTACCAACAGAACTCGTTTCTGGCACCTTCCTCGGTGGAGTTGTGCAAGGGGTGTGTTTGGAACATTTTGTCACCAGCCGAGTCCAAAATTCAGCTGTTCCCCATCTAAGCCCAGAAAGCAGGTAGAACAAGTTTTGTGGTGCCTTTCAGCTGCCTACCGGGGTAGTGTAAAAACTACCAACAGAACTCGTTTCTGGCACCTTTGCCGGTGGAGCTGTGCATGGGGTGTGTTTGGAACATTTTTTCACCAGCCGAGTCCAAAATTCAGCGATTCCCCATCTCAGCCCAGAAAGCAGGTAGCAAAACTTTTGTGGTGCCTTTCAGCTGCCTACCGGGGTAGTGTAAAAACTACCAACAGAACTCGTTTCTGGCACCTTCCCCGGTGGAGGTGTGCATGGGGTGTGTTTGGAACATTTTTTCACCAGCCGAGTCCAAAATTCAGCCGTTCCCCATCTCTGCCCAGAAAGCAGGTACAACAAGTTTTGTGGTGCCTTTCAGCTGCCTACCGGGGTACTGTAAAAACTACCAACAGAACTCGTTTCTGGCACCTTCCTCGGTGGAGTTGTGCATGGGGTGTGTTTGGAACATTTTGTCACCAGCCGAGTCCAAAATTCAGCTGTTCCCCATCTAAGCCCAGAAAGCAGGTAGAACAAGTTTTGTGGTGCCTTTCAGCTGCCTACCGGGGTACTGTAAAAACTACCAACAGAACTCGTTTCTGGCACCTTTGCCGGTGGAGCTGTGCATGGGGTGTGTTTGGAACATTTTGTCAGCAGCCGAGTCCAAAATTCAGCTGTTCCCCATCTCAGCCCAGAAAGCAGGTACAACAAGTTTTTTGGTGCCTTTCAGCTGCCTACCGGGGTAGTGTAAAAACTACCAACAGAACTCGTTTCTGGCACCTTCCCCGGTGGAGGTGTGCATGGGGTGTGTTTGGAACATTTTGTCAGCAGCCGAGTCCAAAATTCAGCGATTCCCCATCTCAGCCCAGAAAGCAGGTAGAACAAGTTTTGTGGTGCCTTTCTCTTGCCTACCGGGGTAGTGTAAAAACTACCAACAGAACTCGTTTCTGGCACCTTCCCCGGTGGAGTTGTGCATGGGGTGTGTTTGGAACATTTTGTCACCAGCCGAGTCCAAAATTCAGCTGTTCCCCATCTAAGCCCAGAAAGCAGGTAGAACAAGTTTTGTGGTGCCTTTCAGCTGCCTACCGGGGTACTGTAAAAACTACCAACAGAACTCGTTTCTGGCACCTTTGCCGGTGGAGCTGTGCATGGGGTGTGTTTGGAACATTTTGTCACCAGCCGAGTCCAAAATTCAGCTGTTCCCCATCTCAGCCCAGAAAGCAGGTAGAACAAGTTTTGTGGTGCCTTTCAGCTGCCTACCGGGGTAGTGTAAAAACTACCAACAGAACTCGTTTCTGGCACCTTCCCCGGAGGAGTTGTGCATGGGGTGTGTTTGGAACATTTTGTCAGGAGCCGAGTCCAAAATTCAGCCGTTCCTCATCTCAGCCCAGAAAGCAGGTACAACAAGTTTTGTGGTGCCTTTCAGCTGCCTACCGGGGTACTGTAAAAACTACCAACAGAACTCGTTTCTGGCACCTTCCCCGGTGGAGTTGTGCATGGGGTGTGTTTGGAACATTTTGTCAGCAGCCGAGTCCAAAATTCAGCGATTCTCCATCTCAGCCCAGAAAGCAGGTAGAACAAGTTTTGTGGTGCCTTTCTCTTGCCTACCGGGGTACTGTAAAAACTACCAACAGAACTCGTTTCTGGCACCTTCCCCGGTGGAGGTGTGCATGGGGTGTGTTTGGAACATTTTTTCACCAGCCGAGTCCAAAATTCAGCGATTCCCCATCTCAGCCCAGAAAGCAGGTAGCAAAACTTTTGTGGTGCCTTTCAGCTGCCTACCGGGGTAGTGTAAAAACTACCAACAGAACTCGTTTCTGGCACCTTCCTCGGTGGAGTTGTGCAAGGGGTGTGTTTGGAACATTTTGTCACCAGCCGAGTCCAAAATTCAGCTGTTCCCCATCTAAGCCCAGAAAGCAGGTAGAACAAGTTTTGTGGTGCCTTTCAGCTGCCTACCGGGGTAGTGTAAAAACTACCAACAGAACTCGTTTCTGGCACCTTCCCCGGTGGAGCTGTGCATGGGGTGTGTTTGGAACATTTTGTCACCAGCCGAGTCCAAAATTCAGCTGTTCCCCATCTCAGCCCAGAAAGCAGGTACAACAAGTTTTGTGGTGCCTTTCAGCTGCCTACCGGGGTAGTGTAAAAACTACCAACAGAACTCGTTTCTGGCACCTTCCCCGGTGGAGTTGTGCATGGGGTGTGTTTGGAACATTTTGTCACCAGCCGAGTCCAAAATTCAGCCGTTCCTCATCTCTGCCCAGAAAGCAGGTACAACAAGTTTTGTGGTGCCTTTCAGCTGCCTACCGGGGTAGTGTAAAAACTACCAACAGAACTCGTTTCTGGCACCTTCCCCGGTGGAGTTGTGCATGGGGTGTGTTTGGAACATTTTGTCAGGAGCCGAGTCCAAAATTCAGCGATTCTCCATCTCAGCCCAGAAAGCAGGTACAACAAGTTTTGTGGTGCCTTTCAGCTGCCTACCGGGGTACTGTAAAAACTACCAACAGAACTCGTTTCTGGCACCTTCCCCGGTGGAGGTGTGCATGGGGTGTGTTTGGAACATTTTTTCACCAGCCGAGTCCAAAATTCAGCCGTTCCCCATCTCTGCCCAGAAAGCAGGTACAACAAGTTTTGTGGTGCCTTTCAGCTGCCTACCGGGGTAGTGTAAAAACTAGCAACAGAACTCGTTTCTGGCACCTTCCTCGGTGGAGTTGTGCATGGGGTGTGTTTGGAACATTTTGTCACCAGCCGAGTCCAAAATTCAGCTGTTCCCCATCTAAGCCCAGAAAGCAGGTAGAACAAGTTTTGTGGTGCCTTTCAGCTGCCTACCGGGGTACTGTAAAAACTACCAACAGAACTCGTTTCTGGCACCTTTGCCGGTGGAGCTGTGCATGGGGTGTGTTTGGAACATTTTGTCAGCAGCCGAGTCCAAAATTCAGCTGTTCCCCATCTCAGCCCAGAAAGCAGGTACAACAAGTTTTTTGGTGCCTTTCAGCTGCCTACCGGGGTAGTGTAAAAACTACCAACAGAACTCGTTTCTGGCACCTTCCCCGGTGGAGTTGTGCATGGGGTGTGTTTGGAACATTTTGTCAGGAGCCGAGTCCAAAATTCAGCCGTTCCTCATCTCAGCCCAGAAAGCAGGTACAACAAGTTTTGTGGTGCCTTTCAGCTGCCTACCGGGGTACTGTAAAAACTACCAACAGAACTCCTTTCTGGCACCTTCCCCGGTGGAGTTGTGCATGGGGTGTGTTTGGAACATTTTGTCAGGAGCCGAGTCCAAAATTCAGCGATTCTCCATCTCAGCCCAGAAAGCAGGTACAACAAGTTTTGTGGTGCCTTTCAGCTGCCTACCGGGGTAGTGTAAAAACTACCAACAGAACTCGTTCCTGGCACCTTCCCCGGTGGAGGTGTGCATGGGGTGTGTTTGGAACATTTTTTCACCAGCCGAGTCCAAAATTCAGCGATTCCCCATCTCAGCCCAGAAAGCAGGTAGCAAAACTTTTGTGGTGCCTTTCAGCTGCCTACCGGGGTAGTGTAAAAACTACCAACAGAACTCGTTTCTGGCACCTTCCCCGGTGGAGGTGTGCATGGGGTGTGTTTGGAACATTTTGTTACCAGCCGAGTCCAAAATTCAGCTGTTCCCCATCTCAGCCCAGAAAGCAGGTACAACAAGTTTTGTGGTGCCTTTCAGCTGCCTACCGGGGTAGTGTAAAAACTACCAACAGAACTCGTTTCTGGCACCTTCCCCGGAGGAGTTGTGCATGGGGTGTGTTTGGAACATTTTGTCAGGAGCCGAGTCCAAAATTCAGCCGTTCCTCATCTCAGCCCAGAAAGCAGGTACAACAAGTTTTGTGGTGCCTTTCAGCTGCCTACCGGGGTACTGTAAAAACTACCAACAGAACTCGTTTCTGGCACCTTCCCCGGTGGAGTTGTGCATGGGGTGTGTTTGGAACATTTTGTCAGCAGCCGAGTCCAAAATTCAGCGATTCTCCATCTCAGCCCAGAAAGCAGGTAGAACAAGTTTTGTGGTGCCTTTCTCTTGCCTACCGGGGTACTGTAAAAACTACCAACAGAACTCGTTTCTGGCACCTTCCCCGGTGGAGGTGTGCATGGGGTGTGTTTGGAACATTTTTTCACCAGCCGAGTCCAAAATTCAGCGATTCCCCATCTCAGCCCAGAAAGCAGGTAGCAAAACTTTTGTGGTGCCTTTCAGCTGCCTACCGGGGTAGTGTAAAAACTACCAACAGAACTCGTTTCTGGCACCTTCCTCGGTGGAGTTGTGCAAGGGGTGTGTTTGGAACATTTTGTCACCAGCCGAGTCCAAAATTCAGCGATTCTCCATCTCAGCCCAGAAAGCAGGTAGAACAAGTTTTGTGGTGCCTTTCAGCTGCCTACCGGGGTAGTGTAAAAACTACCAACAGAACTCGTTTCTGGCACCTTCCCCGGTGGAGCTGTGCATGGGGTGTGTTTGGAACATTTTGTCACCAGCCGAGTCCAAAATTCAGCTGTTCCCCATCTCAGCCCAGAAAGCAGGTACAACAAGTTTTGTGGTGCCTTTCAGCTGCCTACCGGGGTAGTGTAAAAACTACCAACAGAACTCGTTTCTGGCACCTTCCCCGGTGGAGTTGTGCATGGGGTGTGTTTGGAACATTTTGTCACCAGCCGAGTCCAAAATTCAGCCGTTCCTCATCTCTGCCCAGAAAGCAGGTACAACAAGTTTTGTGGTGCCTTTCAGCTGCCTACCGGGGTAGTGTAAAAACTACCAACAGAACTCGTTTCTGGCACCTTCCCCGGTGGAGTTGTGCATGGGGTGTGTTTGGAACATTTTGTCACCAGCCGAGTCCAAAATTCAGCGATTCTCCATCTCAGCCCAGAAAGCAGGTACAACAAGTTTTGTGGTGCCTTTCAGCTGCCTACCGGGGTACTGTAAAAACTACCAACAGAACTCGTTTCTGGCACCTTCCCCGGTGGAGGTGTGCATGGGGTGTGTTTGGAACATTTTTTCACCAGCCGAGTCCAAAATTCAGCGATTCCCCATCTCAGCCCAGAAAGCAGGTAGCAAAACTTTTGTGGTGCCTTTCAGCTGCCTACCGGGGTAGTGTAAAAACTACCAACAGAACTCGTTTCTGGCCCCTTTGCCGGTGGAGCTGTGCATGGGGTGTGTTTGGAACATTTTTTCACCAGCCGAGTCCAAAATTCAGCCGTTCCCCATCTCTGCCCAGAAAGCAGGTACAACAAGTTTTGTGGTGCCTTTCAGCTGCCTACCGGGGTAGTGTAAAAACTACCAACAGAACTCGTTTCTGGCACCTTCCTCGGTGGAGTTGTGCATGGGGTGTGTTTGGAACATTTTGTCACCAGCCGAGTCCAAAATTCAGCTGTTCCCCATCTAAGCCCAGAAAGCAGGTACAACAAGTTTTGTGGTGCCTTTCAGCTGCCTACCGGGGTACTGTAAAAACTACCAACAGAACTCGTTTCTGGCACCTTTGCCGGTGGAGCTGTGCATGGGGTGTGTTTGGAACATTTTGTCAGCAGCCGAGTCCAAAATTCAGCTGTTCCCCATCTCAGCCCAGAAAGCAGGTACAACAAGTTTTGTGGTGCCTTTCAGCTGCCTACCGGGGTAGTGTAAAAACTACCAACAGAACTCGTTTCTGGCACCTTCCCCGGTGGAGGTGTGCATGGGGTGTGTTTGGAACATTTTTTCACCAGCCGAGTCCAAAATTCAGCCGTTCCCCATCTCTGCCCAGAAAGCAGGTACAACAAGTTTTGTGGTGCCTTTCAGCTGCCTACCGGGGTACTGTAAAAACTACCAACAGAACTCGTTTCTGGCACCTTCCTCGGTGGAGTTGTGCATGGGGTGTGTTTGGAACATTTTGTCACCAGCCGAGTCCAAAATTCAGCTGTTCCCCATCTAAGCCCAGAAAGCAGGTAGAACAAGTTTTGTGGTGCCTTTCAGCTGCCTACCGGGGTACTGTAAAAACTACCAACAGAACTCGTTTCTGGCACCTTTGCCGGTGGAGCTGTGCATGGGGTGTGTTTGGAACATTTTGTCAGCAGCCGAGTCCAAAATTCAGCTGTTCCCCATCTCAGCCCAGAAAGCAGGTACAACAAGTTTTTTGGTGCCTTTCAGCTGCCTACCGGGGTAGTGTAAAAACTACCAACAGAACTCGTTTCTGGCACCTTCCCCGGTGGAGTTGTGCATGGGGTGTGTTTGGAACATTTTGTCAGGAGCCGAGTCCAAAATTCAGCCGTTCCTCATCTCAGCCCAGAAAGCAGGTACAACAAGTTTTGTGGTGCCTTTCAGCTGCCTACCGGGGTACTGTAAAAACTACCAAAAGAACTCCTTTCTGGCACCTTCCCCGGTGGAGTTGTGCATGGGGTGTGTTTGGAACATTTTGTCAGGAGCCGAGTCCAAAATTCAGCGATTCTCCATCTCAGCCCAGAAAGCAGGTACAACAAGTTTTGTGGTGCCTTTCAGCTGCCTACCGGGGTAGTGTAAAAACTACCAACAGAACTCGTTCCTGGCACCTTCCCCGGTGGAGGTGTGCATGGGGTGTGTTTGGAACATTTTTTCACCAGCCGAGTCCAAAATTCAGCGATTCCCCATCTCAGCCCAGAAAGCAGGTAGCAAAACTTTTGTGGTGCCTTTCAGCTGCCTACCGGGGTAGTGTAAAAACTACCAACAGAACTCGTTTCTGGCACCTTCCCCGGTGGAGGTGTGCATGGGGTGTGTTTGGAACATTTTTTCACCAGCCGAGTCCAAAATTCAGCTGTTCCCCATCTCAGCCCAGAAAGCAGGTACAACAAGTTTTGTGGTGCCTTTCAGCTGCCTACCGGGGTAGTGTAAAAACTACCAACAGAACTCCTTTCTCGCACCTTCCCCGGTGGAGGTGTGCATGGGGTGTGTTTGGAACATTTTTTCACCAGCCGAGTCCAAAATTCAGCCGTTCCCCATCTCTGCCCAGAAAGCAGGTACAACAAGTTTTGTGGTGCCTTTCAGCTGCCTACCGGGGTACTGTAAAAACTACCAACAGAACTCGTTTCTGGCACCTTCCTCGGTGGAGTTGTGCATGGGGTGTGTTTGGAACATTTTGTCACCAGCCGAGTCCAAAATTCAGCTGTTCCCCATCTAAGCCCAGAAAGCAGGTAGAACAAGTTTTGTGGTGCCTTTCAGCTGCCTACCGGGGTACTGTAAAAACTACCAACAGAACTCGTTTCTGGCACCTTTGCCGGTGGAGCTGTGCATGGGGTGTGTTTGGAACATTTTGTCAGCAGCCGAGTCCAAAATTCAGCTGTTCCCCATCTCAGCCCAGAAAGCAGGTACAACAAGTTTTTTGGTGCCTTTCAGCTGCCTACCGGGGTAGTGTAAAAACTACCAACAGAACTCGTTTCTGGCACCTTCCCCGGTGGAGTTGTGCATGGGGTGTGTTTGGAACATTTTGTCAGGAGCCGAGTCCAAAATTCAGCCGTTCCTCATCTCAGCCCAGAAAGCAGGTAGAACAAGTTTTGTGGTGCCTTTCAGCTGCCTACCGGGGTGTGTAAAAACTACCAACAGAACTCGTTTCTGGCACCTTCCCCGGTGGAGTTGTGCATGGGGTGTGTTTGGAACATTTTGTCACCAGCCGAGTCCAAAATTCAGCGATTCTCCATCTCAGCCCAGAAAGCAGGTACAACAAGTTTTGTGGTGCCTTTCTCTTGCCTACCGGGGTAGTGTAAAAACTACCAACAGAACTCGTTTCTGGCCCCTTCCCCGGTGGAGGTGTGCATGGGGTGTGTTTGGAACATTTTTTCACCAGCCGAGTCCAAAATTCAGCGATTCCCCATCTCAGCCCAGAAAGCAGGTAGCAAAACTTTTGTGGTGCCTTTCAGCTGCCTACCGGGGTAGTGTAAAAACTACCAACAGAACTCGTTTCTGGCACCTTTGCCGGTGGAGCTGTGCATGGGGTGTGTTTGGAACATTTTTTCACCAGCCGAGTCCAGAATTCAGCCGTTCCCCATCTCTGCCCAGAAAGCAGGTACAACAAGTTTTGTGGTGCCTTTCAGCTGCCTACCGGGGTAGTGTAAAAACTACCAACAGAACTCGTTTCTGGCACCTTCCTCGGTGGAGTTGTGCAAGGGGTGTGTTTGGAACATTTTGTCACCAGCCGAGTCCAAAATTCAGCTGTTCCCCATCTAAGCCCAGAAAGCAGGTAGAACAAGTTTTGTGGTGCCTTTCAGCTGCCTACCGGGGTACTGTAAAAACTACCAACAGAACTCGTTTCTGGCACCTTCCCCGGTGGAGCTGTGCATGGGGTGTGTTTGGAACATTTTGTCAGCAGCCGAGTCCAAAATTCAGCTGTTCCCCATCTCAGCCCAGAAAGCAGGTACAACAAGTTTTGTGGTGCCTTTCAGCTGCCTACCGGGGTAGTGTAAAAACTACCAACAGAACTCGTTTCTGGCACCTTCCCCGGTGGAGTTGTGCATGGGGTGTGTTTGGAACATTTTGTCACCAGCCGAGTCCAAAATTCAGCCGTTCCTCATCTCAGCCCAGAAAGCAGGTACAACAAGTTTTGTGGTGCCTTTCAGCTGCCTACCGGGGTACTGTAAAAACTACCAACAGAACTCCTTTCTCGCACCTTCCCCGGAGGAGTTGTGCATGGGGTGTGTTTGGAACATTTTGTCAGGAGCCGAGTCCAAAATTCAGCGATTCTCCATCTCAGCCCAGAAAGCAGGTAGAACAAGTTTTGTGGTGCCTTTCTCTTGCCTACCGGGGTAGTGTAAAAACTACCAACAGAACTCGTTTCTGGCACCTTCCCCGGTGGAGTTGTGCATGGGGTGTGTTTGGAACATTTTTTCACCAGCCGAGTCCAAAATTCAGCCGTTCCCCATCTCAGCCCAGAAAGCAGGTACAACAAGTTTTGTAGTGCCTTTCAGCTGCCTACCGGGGTAGTGTAAAAACTACCAACAGAACTCGTTTCTGGCACCTTCCTCGGTGGAGTTGTGCATGGGGTGTGTTTGGAACATTTTGTCACCAGCCGAGTCCAAAATTCAGCTGTTCCCCATCTAAGCCCAGAAAGCAGGTAGAACAAGTTTTGTGGTGCCTTTCAGCTGCCTACCGGGGTACTGTAAAAACTACCAACAGAACTCGTTTCTGGCACCTTCCCCGGTGGAGGTGTGCATGGGGTGTGTTTGGAACATTTTTTCACCAGCCGAGTCCAAAATTCAGCGATTCCCCATCTCAGCCCAGAAAGCAGGTAGCAAAACTTTTGTGGTGCCTTTCAGCTGCCTACCGGGGTAGTGTAAAAACTACCAACAGAACTCGTTTCTGGCACCTTCCCCGGTGGAGTTGTGCATGGGGTGTGTTTGGAACATTTTTTCACCAGCCGAGTCCAAAATTCAGCCGTTCCCCATCTCTGCCCAGAAAGCAGGTACAACAAGTTTTGTGGTGCCTTTCAGCTGCCTACCGGGGTAGTGTAAAAAACTACCAACAGAACTCGTTTCTGGCACCTTCCTCGGTGGAGTTGTGCATGGGGTGTGTTTGGAACATTTTGTCACCAGCCGAGTCCAAAATTCAGCTGTTCCCCATCTAAGCCCAGAAAGCAGGTAGAACAAGTTTTGTGGTGCCTTTCAGCTGCCTACCGGGGTACTGTAAAAACTACCAACAGAACTCGTTTCTGGCACCTTTGCCGGTGGAGCTGTGCATGGGGTGTGTTTGGAACATTTTGTCACCAGCCGAGTCCAAAATTCAGCTGTTCCCCATCTAAGCCCAGAAAGCAGGTACAACAAGTTTTGTGGTGCCTTTCAGCTGCCTACCGGGGTACTGTAAAAACTACCAACAGAACTCGTTTCTGGCACCTTTGCCGGTGGAGCTGTGCATGGGGTGTGTTTGGAACATTTTGTTACCAGCCGAGTCCAAAATTCAGCTGTTCCCCATCTCAGCCCAGAAAGCAGGTACAACAAGTTTTGTGGTGCCTTTCAGCTGCCTACCGGGGTAGTGTAAAAACTACCAACAGAACTCGTTTCTGGCACCTTCCCCGGTGGAGGTGTGCATGGGGTGTGTTTGGAACATTTTTTCACCAGCCGAGTCCAAAATTCAGCCGTTCCCCATCTCTGCCCAGAAAGCAGGTACAACAAGTTTTGTGGTGCCTTTCAGCTGCCTACCGGGGTACTGTAAAAACTACCAACAGAACTCGTTTCTGGCACCTTCCTCGGTGGAGTTGTGCATGGGGTGTGTTTGGAACATTTTGTCACCAGCCGAGTCCAAAATTCAGCTGTTCCCCATCTAAGCCCAGAAAGCAGGTAGAACAAGTTTTGTGGTGCCTTTCAGCTGCCTACCGGGGTACTGTAAAAACTACCAACAGAACTCGTTTCTGGCACCTTTGCCGGTGGAGCTGTGCATGGGGTGTGTTTGGAACATTTTGTCAGCAGCCGAGTCCAAAATTCAGCTGTTCCCCATCTCAGCCCAGAAAGCAGGTACAACAAGTTTTTTGGTGCCTTTCAGCTGCCTACCGGGGTAGTGTAAAAACTACCAACAGAACTCGTTTCTGGCACCTTCCCCGGTGGAGTTGTGCATGGGGTGTGTTTGGAACATTTTGTCAGGAGCCGAGTCCAAAATTCAGCCGTTCCTCATCTCAGCCCAGAAAGCAGGTACAACAAGTTTTGTGGTGCCTTTCAGCTGCCTACCGGGGTACTGTAAAAACTACCAACAGAACTCCTTTCTGGCACCTTCCCCGGTGGAGTTGTGCATGGGGTGTGTTTGGAACATTTTGTCAGGAGCCGAGTCCAAAATTCAGCGATTCTCCATCTCAGCCCAGAAAGCAGGTACAACAAGTTTTGTGGTGCCTTTCAGCTGCCTACCGGGGTAGTGTAAAAACTACCAACAGAACTCGTTCCTGGCACCTTCCCCGGTGGAGGTGTGCATGGGGTGTGTTTGGAACATTTTTTCACCAGCCGAGTCCAAAATTCAGCGATTCCCCATCTCAGCCCAGAAAGCAGGTAGCAAAACTTTTGTGGTGCCTTTCAGCTGCCTACCGGGGTAGTGTAAAAACTACCAACAGAACTCGTTTCTGGCACCTTCCCCGGTGGAGGTGTGCATGGGGTGTGTTTGGAACATTTTTTCACCAGCCGAGTCCAAAATTCAGCTGTTCCCCATCTCAGCCCAGAAAGCAGGTACAACAAGTTTTGTGGTGCCTTTCAGCTGCCTACCGGGGTAGTGTAAAAACTACCAACAGAACTCCTTTCTCGCACCTTCCCCGGTGGAGGTGTGCATGGGGTGTGTTTGGAACATTTTTTCACCAGCCGAGTCCAAAATTCAGCCGTTCCCCATCTCTGCCCAGAAAGCAGGTACAACAAGTTTTGTGGTGCCTTTCAGCTGCCTACCGGGGTACTGTAAAAACTACCAACAGAACTCGTTTCTGGCACCTTCCTCGGTGGAGTTGTGCATGGGGTGTGTTTGGAACATTTTGTCACCAGCCGAGTCCAAAATTCAGCTGTTCCCCATCTAAGCCCAGAAAGCAGGTAGAACAAGTTTTGTGGTGCCTTTCAGCTGCCTACCGGGGTACTGTAAAAACTACCAACAGAACTCGTTTCTGGCACCTTTGCCGGTGGAGCTGTGCATGGGGTGTGTTTGGAACATTTTGTCAGCAGCCGAGTCCAAAATTCAGCTGTTCCCCATCTCAGCCCAGAAAGCAGGTACAACAAGTTTTTTGGTGCCTTTCAGCTGCCTACCGGGGTAGTGTAAAAACTACCAACAGAACTCGTTTCTGGCACCTTCCCCGGTGGAGTTGTGCATGGGGTGTGTTTGGAACATTTTGTCAGGAGCCGAGTCCAAAATTCAGCCGTTCCTCATCTCAGCCCAGAAAGCAGGTACAACAAGTTTTGTGGTGCCTTTCAGCTGCCTACCGGGGTACTGTAAAAACTACCAACAGAACTCGTTTCTGGCACCTTCCCCGGTGGAGTTGTGCATGGGGTGTGTTTGGAACATTTTGTCACCAGCCGAGTCCAAAATTCAGCGATTCTCCATCTCAGCCCAGAAAGCAGGTACAACAAGTTTTGTGGTGCCTTTCTCTTGCCTACCGGGGTAGTGTAAAAACTACCAACAGAACTCGTTTCTGGCCCCTTCCCCGGTGGAGGTGTGCATGGGGTGTGTTTGGAACATTTTTTCACCAGCCGAGTCCAAAATTCAGCGATTCCCCATCTCAGCCCAGAAAGCAGGTAGCAAAACTTTTGTGGTGCCTTTCAGCTGCCTACCGGGGTAGTGTAAAAACTACCAACAGAACTCGTTTCTGGCACCTTTGCCGGTGGAGCTGTGCATGGGGTGTGTTTGGAACATTTTTTCACCAGCCGAGTCCAGAATTCAGCCGTTCCCCATCTCTGCCCAGAAAGCAGGTACAACAAGTTTTGTGGTGCCTTTCAGCTGCCTACCGGGGTAGTGTAAAAACTACCAACAGAACTCGTTTCTGGCACCTTCCTCGGTGGAGTTGTGCAAGGGGTGTGTTTGGAACATTTTGTCACCAGCCGAGTCCAAAATTCAGCTGTTCCCCATCTAAGCCCAGAAAGCAGGTAGAACAAGTTTTGTGGTGCCTTTCAGCTGCCTACCGGGGTACTGTAAAAACTACCAACAGAACTCGTTTCTGGCACCTTCCCCGGTGGAGCTGTGCATGGGGTGTGTTTGGAACATTTTGTCACCAGCCGAGTCCAAAATTCAGCTGTTCCCCATCTCAGCCCAGAAAGCAGGTACAACAAGTTTTGTGGTGCCTTTCAGCTGCCTACCGGGGTAGTGTAAAAACTACCAACAGAACTCGTTTCTGGCACCTTCCCCGGTGGAGTTGTGCATGGGGTGTGTTTGGAACATTTTGTCACCAGCCGAGTCCAAAATTCAGCCGTTCCTCATCTCAGCCCAGAAAGCAGGTACAACAAGTTTTGTGGTGCCTTTCAGCTGCCTACCGGGGTACTGTAAAAACTACCAACAGAACTCCTTTCTCGCACCTTCCCCGGAGGAGTTGTGCATGGGGTGTGTTTGGAACATTTTGTCAGGAGCCGAGTCCAAAATTCAGCGATTCTCCATCTCAGCCCAGAAAGCAGGTAGAACAAGTTTTGTGGTGCCTTTCTCTTGCCTACCGGGGTAGTGTAAAAACTACCAACAGAACTCGTTTCTGGCACCTTCCCCGGTGGAGTTGTGCATGGGGTGTGTTTGGAACATTTTTTCACCAGCCGAGTCCAAAATTCAGCCGTTCCCCATCTCAGCCCAGAAAGCAGGTACAACAAGTTTTGTAGTGCCTTTCAGCTGCCTACCGGGGTAGTGTAAAAACTACCAACAGAACTCGTTTCTGGCACCTTCCTCGGTGGAGTTGTGCATGGGGTGTGTTTGGAACATTTTGTCACCAGCCGAGTCCAAAATTCAGCTGTTCCCCATCTAAGCCCAGAAAGCAGGTAGAACAAGTTTTGTGGTGCCTTTCAGCTGCCTACCGGGGTACTGTAAAAACTACCAACAGAACTCGTTTCTGGCACCTTCCCCGGTGGAGGTGTGCATGGGGTGTGTTTGGAACATTTTTTCACCAGCCGAGTCCAAAATTCAGCGATTCCCCATCTCAGCCCAGAAAGCAGGTAGCAAAACTTTTGTGGTGCCTTTCAGCTGCCTACCGGGGTAGTGTAAAAACTACCAACAGAACTCGTTTCTGGCACCTTCCCCGGTGGAGTTGTGCATGGGGTGTGTTTGGAACATTTTTTCACCAGCCGAGTCCAAAATTCAGCCGTTCCCCATCTCTGCCCAGAAAGCAGGTACAACAAGTTTTGTGGTGCCTTTCAGCTGCCTACCGGGGTAGTGTAAAAACTACCAACAGAACTCGTTTCTGGCACCTTCCTCGGTGGAGTTGTGCATGGGGTGTGTTTGGAACATTTTGTCACCAGCCGAGTCCAAAATTCAGCTGTTCCCCATCTAAGCCCAGAAAGCAGGTAGAACAAGTTTTGTGGTGCCTTTCAGCTGCCTACCGGGGTACTGTAAAAACTACCAACAGAACTCGTTTCTGGCACCTTTGCCGGTGGAGCTGTGCATGGGGTGTGTTTGGAACATTTTGTCAGCAGCCGAGTCCCAAATTCAGCTGTTCCCCATCTCAGCCCAGAAAGCAGGTACAACAAGTTTTGTGGTGCCTTTCAGCTGCCTACCGGGGTACTGTAAAAACTACCAACAGAACTCCTTTCTGGCACCTTCCCCGGTGGAGTTGTGCATGGGGTGTGTTTGGAACATTTTGTCACCAGCCGAGTCCAAAATTCAGCTGTTCCCCATCTAAGCCCAGAAAGCAGGTAGAACAAGTTTTGTGGTGCCTTTCAGCTGCCTACCGGGGTACTGTAAAAACTACCAACAGAACTCGTTTCTGGCACCTTTGCCGGTGGAGCTGTGCATGGGGTGTGTTTGGAACATTTTGTCAGCAGCCGAGTCCAAAATTCAGCTGTTCCCCATCTCAGCCCAGAAAGCAGGTACAACAAGTTTTTTGGTGCCTTTCAGCTGCCTACCGGGGTACTGTAAAAACTACCAACAGAACTCGTTTCTGGCACCTTCCTCGGTGGAGTTGTGCATGGGGTGTGTTTGGAACATTTTGTCACCAGCCGAGTCCAAAATTCAGCTGTTCCCCATCTAAGCCCAGAAAGCAGGTAGAACAAGTTTTGTGGTGCCTTTCAGCTGCCTACCGGGGTACTGTAAAAACTACCAACAGAACTCGTTTCTGGCACCTTTGCCGGTGGAGCTGTGCATGGGGTGTGTTTGGAACATTTTGTCAGCAGCCGAGTCCAAAATTCAGCTGTTCCCCATCTCAGCCCAGAAAGCAGGTACAACAAGTTTTTTGGTGCCTTTCAGCTGCCTACCGGGGTAGTGTAAAAACTACCAACAGAACTCGTTTCTGGCACCTTCCCCGGTGGAGTTGTGCATGGGGTGTGTTTGGAACATTTTGTCAGGAGCCGAGTCCAAAATTCAGCCGTTCCTCATCTCAGCCCAGAAAGCAGGTACAACAAGTTTTGTGGTGCCTTTCAGCTGCCTACCGGGGTACTGTAAAAACTACCAACAGAACTCGTTTCTGGCACCTTCCCCGGTGGAGTTGTGCATGGGGTGTGTTTGGAACATTTTGTCACCAGCCGAGTCCAAAATTCAGCGATTCTCCATCTCAGCCCAGAAAGCAGGTACAACAAGTTTTGTGGTGCCTTTCTCTTGCCTACCGGGGTAGTGTAAAAACTACCAACAGAACTCGTTTCTGGCCCCTTCCCCGGTGGAGGTGTGCATGGGGTGTGTTTGGAACATTTTTTCACCAGCCGAGTCCAAAATTCAGCGATTCCCCATCTCAGCCCAGAAAGCAGGTAGCAAAACTTTTGTGGTGCCTTTCAGCTGCCTACCGGGGTAGTGTAAAAACTACCAACAGAACTCGTTTCTGGCACCTTCCCCGGTGGAGGTGTGCATGGGGTGTGTTTGGAACATTTTTTCACCAGCCGAGTCCAGAATTCAGCCGTTCCCCATCTCTGCCCAGAAAGCAGGTACAACAAGTTTTGTGGTGCCTTTCAGCTGCCTACCGGGGTACTGTAAAAACTACCAACAGAACTCGTTTCTGGCACCTTCCTCGGTGGAGTTGTGCAAGGGGTGTGTTTGGAACATTTTGTCACCAGCCGAGTCCAAAATTCAGCTGTTCCCCATCTAAGCCCAGAAAGCAGGTAGAACAAGTTTTGTGGTGCCTTTCAGCTGCCTACCGGGGTACTGTAAAAACTACCAACAGAACTCGTTTCTGGCACCTTCCCCGGTGGAGCTGTGCATGGGGTGTGTTTGGAACATTTTGTCACCAGCCGAGTCCAAAATTCAGCTGTTCCCCATCTCAGCCCAGAAAGCAGGTACAACAAGTTTTGTGGTGCCTTTCAGCTGCCTACCGGGGTAGTGTAAAAACTACCAACAGAACTCGTTTCTGGCACCTTCCCCGGTGGAGTTGTGCATGGGGTGTGTTTGGAACATTTTGTCACCAGCCGAGTCCAAAATTCAGCCGTTCCTCATCTCAGCCCAGAAAGCAGGTACAACAAGTTTTGTGGTGCCTTTCAGCTGCCTACCGGGGTACTGTAAAAACTACCAACAGAACTCCTTTCTCGCACCTTCCCCGGAGGAGTTGTGCATGGGGTGTGTTTGGAACATTTTGTCAGGAGCCGAGTCCAAAATTCAGCGATTCTCCATCTCAGCCCAGAAAGCAGGTAGAACAAGTTTTGTGGTGCCTTTCTCTTGCCTACCGGGGTAGTGTAAAAACTACCAACAGAACTCGTTTCTGGCACTTTCCCCGGTGGAGTTGTGCATGGGGTGTGTTTGGAACATTTTTTCACCAGCCGAGTCCAAAATTCAGCCGTTCCCCATCTCAGCCCAGAAAGCAGGTACAACAAGTTTTGTAGTGCCTTTCAGCTGCCTACCGGGGTAGTGTAAAAACTACCAACAGAACTCGTTTCTGGCACCTTCCTCGGTGGAGTTGTGCATGGGGTGTGTTTGGAACATTTTGTCACCAGCCGAGTCCAAAATTCAGCTGTTCCCCATCTCAGCCCAGAAAGCAGGTAGAACAAGTTTTGTGGTGCCTTTCAGCTGCCTACCGGGGTACTGTAAAAACTACCAACAGAACTCGTTTCTGGCACCTTCCCCGGTGGAGGTGTGCATGGGGTGTGTTTGGAACATTTTTTCACCAGCCGAGTCCAAAATTCAGCGATTCCCCATCTCAGCCCAGAAAGCAGGTAGCAAAACTTTTGTGGTGCCTTTCAGCTGCCTACCGGGGTAGTGTAAAAACTACCAACAGAACTCGTTTCTGGCACCTTCCCCGGTGGAGTTGTGCATGGGGTGTGTTTGGAACATTTTTTCACCAGCCGAGTCCAAAATTCAGCCGTTCCCCATCTCTGCCCAGAAAGCAGGTACAACAAGTTTTGTGGTGCCTTTCAGCTGCCTACCGGGGTAGTGTAAAAACTACCAACAGAACTCGTTTCTGGCACCTTCCTCGGTGGAGTTGTGCATGGGGTGTGTTTGGAACATTTTGTCACCAGCCGAGTCCAAAATTCAGCTGTTCCCCATCTAAGCCCAGAAAGCAGGTAGAACAAGTTTTGTGGTGCCTTTCAGCTGCCTACCGGGGTACTGTAAAAAACTACCAACAGAACTCGTTTCTGGCACCTTTGCCGGTGGAGCTGTGCATGGGGTTGTGTTTGGAACATTTTGTCAGCAGCCGAGTCCCAAATTCAGCTGTTCCCCATCTCAGCCAGAAAGCAGGTACAACAAGTTTTGTGGTGCCTTTCAGCTGCCTACCGGGGTACTGTAAAAACTACCAACAGAACTCCTTTCTGGCACCTTCCCCGGTGGAGTTGTGCATGGGGGTGTGTTTGGAACATTTTGTCACCAGCCGAGTCCAAAATTCAGCTGTTCCCCATCTAAGCCCAGAAAGCAGTAGAACAAGTTTTGTGGTGCCTTTCAGCTGCCTACCGGGGGTACTGTAAAAACTACCAACAGAACTCGTTTTCTGGCACCTTTGCCGGTGGAGCTGTGCATGGGGTGTGTTTGGAACATTTTGTCAGCAGCCGAGTCCAAAATTCAGCTGTTCCCCATCTCAGCCCAGAAAGCAGGTACAACAAGTTTTGTGGTGCCTTTCAGCTGCCTACCGGGGTAGTGTAAAAACTACCAACAGAACTCGTTTCTGGCACCTTCCCCGGAGGAGTTGTGCATGGGGTGTGTTTGGAACATTTTGTCAGGAGCCGAGTCCAAAATTCAGCCGTTCCTCATCTCAGCCCAGAAAGCAGGTACAACAAGTTTTGTGGTGCCTTTCAGCTGCCTACCGGGGGTACTGTAAAAACTACCAACAGAAACTCGTTTCTGGCACCTTCCCCGGTGGAGTTGTGCATGGGGTGTGTTTGGAACATTTTGTCAGGAGCCGAGTCCAAAATTCAGCGATTCTCCATCTCAGCCCAGAAAGCAGGTAGAACAAGTTTTGTGGTGCCTTTCTCTTGCCTACCGGGGGTACTGTAAAAACTACCAACAGAACTCGTTTCTGGCACCTTCCCCGGTGGAGGTGTCCATGGGGTGTGTTTGGAACATTTTTTCACCAGCCGAGTCCAAAATTCAGCGATTCCCCATCTCAGCCCAGAAAGCAGGTAGCAAAACTTTTGTGGTGCCTTTCAGCTGCCTACCGGGGTAGTGTAAAAACTACCAACAGAACTCGTTTCTGGCACCTTCCCCGGTGGAGGTGTGCATGGGGTGTGTTTGGAACATTTTTTCACCAGCCGAGTCCAAAATTCAGCCGTTCCCCATCTCTGCCCAGAAAGCAGGTACAACAAGTTTTGTGGTGCCTTTCAGCTGCCTACCGGGGTAGTGTAAAAACTACCAACAGAACTCGTTTCTGGCACCTTCCTCGGTGGAGTTGTGCAAGGGGTGTGTTTGGAACATTTTGTCACCAGCCGAGTCCAAAATTCAGCTGTTCCCCATCTCAGCCCAGAAAGCAGGTACAACAAGTTTTGTGGTGCCTTTCAGCTGCCTACCGGGTGTAGTGTAAAAACTACCAACAGAACTCGTTTCTGGCACCTTCCCCGGTGGAGCTGTGCATGGGGTGTGTTTGGAACATTTTGTCAGCAGCCGAGTCCAAAATTCAGCTGTTCCCCATCTCAGCCCAGAAAGCAGGTAGAACAAGTTTTGTGGTGCCTTTCAGCTGCCTACCGGGGTAGTGTAAAAACTACCAACAGAACTCGTTTCTGGCACCTTCCCCGGTGGAGGTGTGCATGGGGTGTGTTTGGAACATTTTTTCACCAGCCGAGTCCAAAATTCAGCCGTTCCTCATCTCAGCCCAGAAAGCAGGTACAACAAGTTTTGTGGTGCCTTTCAGCTGCCTACCGGGGGTACTGTAAAAACTACCAACAGAACTCCTTTCTGGCACCTTTCCCCGGTGGAGTTGTGCATGGGGTGTGTTTGGAACATTTTGTCAGCAGCCGAGTCCAAAATTCAGCGATTCTCCATCTCAGCCCAGAAAGCAGGTACAACAAGTTTTGTGGTGCCTTTCAGCTGCCTACCGGGGTAGTGTAAAAACTACCAACAGAACTCGTTCCTGGGCACCTTCCCCGGTGGAGGTGTGCATGGGGTGTGTTTGGAACATTTTGTCACCAGCCGAGTCCAAAATTCAGCCGTTCCCCATCTCTGCCCAGAAAGCAGGGTACAACAAGTTTTGTGGTGCCTTTCAGCTGCCTACCGGGGTACTGTAAAAACTACCAACAGAACTCGTTTCTGGGCACCTTCCTCGGTGGAGTTGTGCATGGGGTGTGTTTGGAACATTTTGTCACCAGCCGAGTCCAAAATTCAGCTGTTCCCCATCTAAGCCCAGAAAGCAGGTAGAACAAGTTTTGTGGTGCCTTTCAGCTGCCTACCGGGGTAGTGTAAAAACTACCAACAGAACTCGTTTCTGGCACCTTCCCCGGTGGAGTTGTGCATGGGGGTGTGTTTGGAACATTTTGTCAGGAGCCGAGTCCAAAATTCAGCCGTTTCCTCATCTCAGCCCAGAAAGCAGGTACAACAAGTTTTGTGGTGCCTTTCAGCTGCCTACCGGGGTACTGTAAAAACTACCAACAGAACTCCTTTCTCGCACCTTCCCCGGTGGAAGTTGTGCATGGGGTGTGTTTGGAACATTTTGTCAGGAGCCGAGTCCAAAATTCAGCGATTCTCCATCTCAGCCCAGAAAGCAGGTAGAACAAGTTTTGTGGTGCCTTTCTCTTGCCTACCGGGGTAGTGTAAAAACTACCAACAGAACTCGTTTCTGGCCCCTTCCCCGGTGGAGGTGTGCATGGGGTGGTGTTTGGAACATTTTTTCACCAGCCGAGTCCAAAATTCAGCGATTCCCCATCTCAGCCCAGAAAGCAGGTAGCAAAACTTTTGTGGTGCCTTTCAGCTGCCTACCGGGGTAGTGTAAAAACTACCAACAGAACTCGTTTCTGGCACCTTCCCCGGTGGAGGTGTGCATGGGGTGTGTTTGGGAACATTTTTTCACCAGCCGAGTCCAGAATTCAGCCGTTCCCATCTCTGCCCAGAAAGCAGGTACAACAAGGTTTTGTGGTGCCTTTCAGCTGCCTACCGGGGTAGTGTAAAAACTACCAACAGAACTCGTTTCTGGCACCTTCCTCGGTGGAGTTGTGCAAGGGGTGTGTTTGGAACATTTTGTCACCAGCCGAGTCCCAAAATTCAGCTGTTCCCCATCTAAGCCCAGAAAGCAGAGGTAGAACAAGTTTTGTGGTGCCTTTCAGCTGCCTACCGGGGTACTGTAAAAACTACCAACAGAACTCGTTTCTGGCACCTTCCCCGGTGGAGCTGTGCATGGGGGTGTGTTTGGAACATTTTGTCAGCAGCCGAGTCCAAAATTCAGCTGTTCCCCATCTCAGCCCAGAAAGCAGGTACAACAAGTTTTGTGGTGCCTTTCAGCTGCCTACCGGGGGTACTGTAAAAACTACCAACAGAACTCGTTTCTGGCACCTTCCCCGGTGGAGTTGTGCATGGGGTGTGTTTGGAACATTTTGTCACCAGCCGAGTCCAAAATTCAGCCGTTCCTCATCTCAGCCCAGAAAGCAGGTACAACAAGTTTTGTGGTGCCTTTCAGCTGCCTACCGGGGTACTGTAAAAACTACCAACAGAACTCCTTTCTGGCACCTTCCCCGGTGGAGTTGTGCATGGGGTGTGTTTTGGAACATTTTGTCAGGAGCCGAGTCCAAAATTCAGCGATTCTCCATCTCAGCCCAGAAAGCAGGTACAACAAGTTTTGTGGTGCCTTTCAGCTGCCTACCGGGGTAGTGTAAAAACTACCAACAGAACTCGTTCCTGGCACCTTCCCCGGTGGAGGTGTGCATGGGGTGTGTTTGGAACATTTTTTCACCAGCCGAGTCCAAAATTCAGCGATTCCCCATCTCAGCCCAGAAAGCAGGTAGCAAAACTTTTGTGGTGCCTTTCAGCTGCCTACCGGGGTAGTGTAAAAACTACCAACAGAACTCGTTTCTGGCACCTTCCCCGGTGGAGTTGTGCATGGGGTGTGTTTGGAACATTTTTTCACCAGCCGAGTCAAAATTCAGCGATTCCCCATCTCAGCCCAGAAAGCAGGTACAACAAGTTTTGTGGTGCCTTTCAGCTGCCTACCGGGGTAGTGTAAAAACTACCAACAGAACTCGTTTCTGGCACCTTCCCGGTGGAGGTGTGCATGGGGTGTGTTTGGAACATTTTTTCACCAGCCGAGTCCAAAATTCAGCCGTTCCCCATCTCTGCCCAGAAAGCAGGTACAACAAGTTTTGTGGTGCCTTTCAGCTGCCTACCGGGGTACTGTAAAAACTACCAACAGAACTCGTTTCTGGCACCTTCCTCGGTGGAGTTGTGCATGGGGTGTGTTTGGAACATTTTGTCACCAGCCGAGTCCAAAATTCAGCTGTTCCCCATCTAAGCCCAGAAAGCAGGTAGAACAAGTTTTGTGGTGCCTTTCAGCTGCCTACCGGGGTACTGGAAAAACTACCAACAGAACTCGTTTCTGGCACCTTTGCCGGTGGAGCTGTGCATGGGGTGTGTTTGGAACATTTTGTCAGCAGCCGAGTCCAAAATTCAGCTGTTCCCCATCTCAGCCCAGAAAGCAGGTACAACAAGTTTTTTGGTGCCTTTCAGCTGCCTACCGGGGTAGTGTAAAAACTACCAACAGAACTCGTTTCTGGCACCTTCCCGGTGGAGTTGTGCATGGGGTGTGTTTTGGAACATTTTGTCACCAGCCGAGTCCAAAATTCAGCCGTTCCTCATCTCAGCCCAGAAAGCAGGTACAACAAGTTTTTGTGGTGCCTTTCAGCTGCCTACCGGGGGTACTGTAAAAACTACCAACAGAACTCCTTTCTGGCACCTTCCCCGGTGGAGTTTGTGCATGGGGTGTGTTTGGAACATTTTGTCAGGAGCCGAGTCCAAAATTCAGCGATTCTCCATCTCAGCCCAGAAAGCAGGTAGAACAAGTTTTGTGGTGCCTTTCTCTTGCCTACCGGGGTAGTGTAAAAACTACCAACAGAACTCGTTTCTGGCCCCTTCCCCGGTGGAGGTGTGCATGGGGTGTGTTTGGAACATTTTTTCACCAGCCGAGTCCAAAATTCAGCGATTCCCCCATCTCAGCCCAGAAAGCAGGTAGCAAAACTTTTGTGGTGCCTTTCAGCTGCCTACCGGGGTAGTGTAAAAACTACCAACAGAACTCGTTTCTGGCACCTTCCCCGGTGGAGGTGTGCATGGGGTGTGTTTGGAACATTTTTTCACCAGCCGAGTCCAGAATTCAGCCGTTCCCCATCTCTGCCCAGAAAGCAGGTACAACAAGTTTTGTGGTGCCTTTCAGCTGCCTACCGGGGTAGTGTAAAAAACTACCAACAGAACTCGTTTCTGGCACCTTCCTCGGTGGAGTTGTGCAAGGGGTGTGTTTGGAACATTTTGTCACCAGCCGAGTCCAAAATTCAGCTGTTCCCCATCTAAGCCCAGAAAGCAGGTAGAACAAGTTTTGTGGTGCCTTTCAGCTGCCTACCGGGGTACTGTAAAAACTACCAACAGAACTCGTTTCTGGCACCTTCCCCGGTGGAGCTGTGCATGGGGTTGTGTTTGGAACATTTTGTCAGCAGCCGAGTCCAAAATTCAGCTGTTCCCCATCTCAGCCCAGAAAGCAGGTACAACAAGTTTTGTGGTGCCTTTCAGCTGCCTACCGGGGTAGTGTAAAAACTACCAACAGAACTCGTTTCTGGCACCTTCCCCGGTGGAGTTGTGCATGGGGTGTGTTTGGAACATTTTGTCACCAGCCGAGTCCAAAATTCAGCCGTTCCTCATCTCAGCCCAGAAAGCAGGGTACAACAAGTTTTGTGGTGCCTTTCAGCTGCCTACCGGGGTACTGTAAAAACTACCAACAGAACTCCTTTCTCGCACCTTCCCCGGAGGAGTTGTGCATGGGGTGTGTTTGGAACATTTTGTCAGAGCCGAGTCCAAATTCAGCGATTCTCCATCTCAGCCCAGAAAGCAGGTAGAACAAGTTTTGTGGTGCCTTTCTCTTGCCTACCGGGGTAGTGTAAAAACTACCAACAGAAACTCGTTTCTGGCACCTTCCCCGGTGGAGTTGTGCATGGGGTGTGTTTGGAACATTTTTTCACCAGCCGAGTCCAAAATTCAGCCGTTCCCCATCTCAGCCCAGAAAGCAGGTACAACAAGTTTTGTAGTGCCTTTCAGCTGCCTACCGGGGTAGTGTAAAAACTACCAACAGAACTCGTTTCTGGCACCTTCCTCGGTGGAGTTGTGCATGGGGTGTGTTTGGAACATTTTGTCACCAGCCGAGTCCAAAATTCAGCTGTTCCCCATCTAAGCCCAGAAAGCAGGTAGAACAAGTTTTGTGGTGCCTTTCAGCTGCCTACCGGGGGTACTGTAAAAACTACCAACAGAACTCGTTTCTGGCACCTTCCCCGGTGGAGGTGTGCATGGGGTGTGTTTGGAACATTTTTTCACCAGCCGAGTCCAAAATTCAGCGATTCCCCATCTCAGCCCAGAAAGCAGGTAGCAAAACTTTTGTGGTGCCTTTCAGCTGCCTACCGGGGTAGTGTAAAAACTACCAACAGAACTCGTTTCTGGCACCTTCCCCGGTGGAGTTGTGCATGGGGTGTGTTTGGAACATTTTTTCACCAGCCGAGTCCAAAATTCAGCCGTTCCCCATCTCTGCCCAGAAAGCAGGTACAACAAGTTTTGTGGTGCCTTTCAGCTGCCTACCGGGGGTAGTGTAAAAACTACCAACAGAACTCGTTTCTGGCACCTTCCTCGGTGGAGTTGTGCTATGGGGTGTGTTTGGAACATTTTGTCACCAGCCGAGTCCAAAATTCAGCTGTTCCCCATCTAAGCCCAGAAAGCAGGTAGAACAAGTTTTGTGGTGCCTTTCAGCTGCCTACCGGGGTACTGTAAAAACTACCAACAGAACTCGTTCTGGCACCTTTGCCGGTGGAGCTGTGCATGGGGTGTGTTTGGAACATTTTGTCAGCAGCCGAGTCCAAAATTCAGCTGTTCCCCATCTCAGCCCAGAAAGCAGGTACAACAAGTTTTGTGGTGCCTTTCAGCTGCCTACCGGGGTACTGTAAAAACTACCAACAGAACTCCTTTCTGGCACCTTCCCCGGTGGAGTTGTGCATGGGGTGTGTTTGGAACATTTTGTCACCAGCCGAGTCCAAAATTCAGCTGTTTCCCCATCTAAGCCCAGAAAGCAGGTAGAACAAGTTTTGTGGTGCCTTTCAGCTGCCTACCGGGGTACTGTAAAAACTACCAACAGAACTCGTTTCTGGCACCTTCCCCGGTGGAGGTGTGCATGGGGTGTGTTTGGAACATTTTTTCACCAGCCGAGTCCAAAATTCAGCGATTCCCCATCTCAGCCCAGAAAGCAGGTAGAACAACTTTTGTGGTGCCTTTCAGCTGCCTACCGGGGGTAGTGTAAAAACTACCAACAGAACTCGTTTCTGGCACCTTTGCCGGTGGAGTTGTGCATGGGGTGTGTTTGGAACATTTTTTCACCAGCCGAGTCCAAAATTCAGCCGTTCCCCATCTCTGCCCAGAAAGCAGGTACAACAAGTTTTGTGGTGCCTTTCAGCTGCCTACCGGGGTAGTGTAAAAACTACCAACAGAACTCGTTTCTGGCACCTTCCTCGGTGGAGTTGTGCAAGGGGTGTGTTTGGAACATTTTGTCACCAGCCGAGTCCAAATTCAGCTGTTCCCCATCTAAGCCCAGAAAGCAGGTACAACAAGTTTTGTGGTGCCTTTCAGCTGCCTACCGGGGTAGTGTTAAAAACTACCAACAGAACTCGTTTCTGGCACCTTCCCCGGTGGAGCTGTGCATGGGGTGTGTTTGGAACATTTTGTCAGCAGCCGAGTCCAAAATTCAGCTGTTCCCCATCTCAGCCCAGAAAGCAGGTACAACAAGTTTTGTGGTGCCTTTCAGCTGCCTACCGGGGGTAGTGTAAAAACTACCAACAGAACTCGTTTCTGGCACCTTCCCCGGTGGAGTTGTGCATGGGGTGTGTTTGGAACATTTTGTCACCAGCCGAGTCCAAAATTCAGCCGTTCCCCATCTCAGCCCAGAAAGCAGGTAGAACAAGTTTTGTGGTGCCTTTCAGCTGCCTACCGGGGTACTGTAAAAACTACCAACAGAACTCCTTTCTCGCACCTTCCCCGGTGGAGTTGTGCATGGGGTGTGTTTGGAACATTTTGTCAGGAGCCGAGTCCAAAATTCAGCGATTCTCCATCTCAGCCCAGAAAGCAGGTAGAACAAGTTTTGTGGTGCCTTTCTCTTGCCTACCGGGGTACTGTAAAAACTCCGGTGGAGGTGTGCATGGGGTGTGTTTGGAACATTTTTTCACCAGCCGAGTCCAAAATTCAGCGATTCCCCATCTCAGCCCAGAAAGCAGGTAGCAAAACTTTTGTGGTGCCTTTCAGCTGCCTACCGGGGTAGTGTAAAAACTACCAACAGAACTCGTTTCTGGCACCTTCCCCGGTGGAGGTGTGCATGGGGTGTGTTTGGAACATTTTTTCACCAGCCGAGTCCAAAATTCAGCCGTTCCCCATCTCTGCCCAGAAAGCAGGTACAACAAGTTTTGTGGTGCCTTTCAGCTGCCTACCGGGGTAGTGTAAAAACTACCAACAGAACTCGTTTCTGGCACCTTCCTCGGTGGAGTTGTGCATGGGGTGTGTTTGGAACATTTTGTCACCAGCCGAGTCCAAAATTCAGCTGTTCCCCATCTAAGCCCAGAAAGCAGGTAGAACAAGTTTTGTGGTGCCTTTCAGCTGCCTACCGGGGTACTGTAAAAACTACCAACAGAACTCGTTTCTGGCACCTTCCCCGGTGGAGGTGTGCATGGGGTGTGTTTGGAACATTTTTTCACCAGCCGAGTCCAAAATTCAGCGATTCCCCATCTCAGCCCAGAAAGCAGGTAGCAAAACTTTTGTGGTGCCTTTCAGCTGCCTACCGGGGTAGTGTAAAAACTACCAACAGAACTCGTTTCTGGCACCTTTGCCGGTGGAGCTGTGCATGGGGTGTGTTTGGAACATTTTGTCAGCAGCCGAGTCCAAAATTCAGCTGTTCCCCATCTCAGCCCAGAAAGCAGGTACAACAAGTTTTGTGGTGCCTTTCAGCTGCCTACCGGGGTAGTGTAAAAACTACCAACAGAACTCGTTTCTGGCACCTTCCCCGGTGGAGGTGTGCATGGGGTGTGTTTGGAACATTTTGTCAGGAGCCGAGTCCAAAATTCAGCCGTTCCTCATCTCAGCCCAGAAAGCAGGTAGAACAAGTTTTGTGGTGCCTTTCAGCTGCCTACCGGGGTAGTGTAAAAACTACCAACAGAACTCCTTTCTGGCACCTTCCCCGGTGGAGTTGTGCATGGGGTGTGTTTGGAACATTTTTTCACCAGCCGAGTCCAAAATTCAGCGATTCCCCATCTCAGCTCAGAAAGCAGGTAGCAAAACTTTTGTGGTGCCTTTCAGCTGCCTACCGGGGTAGTGTAAAAACTACCAACAGAACTCGTTTCTGGCACCTTCCCCGGTGGAGTTGTGCATGGGGTGTGTTTGGAACATTTTTTCACCAGCCGAGTCCAAAATTCAGCCGTTCCCCATCTCTGCCCAGAAAGCAGGTACAACAAGTTTTGTGGTGCCTTTCAGCTGCCTACTGGGGTAGTGTAAAAACTACCAACAGAACTCGTTTCTGGCACCTTCCTCGGTGGAGTTGTGCATGGGGTGTGTTTGGAACATTTTGTCACCAGCCGAGTCCAAAATTCAGCTGTTCCCCATCTCAGACCAGAAAGCAGGTACAACAAGTTTTGTGGTGCCTTTCAGCTGCCTACCGGGGTACTGTAAAAACTACCAACAGAACTCGTTTCTGGCACCTTTGCCGGTGGAGCTGTGCATGGGGTGTGTTTGGAACATTTTGTCAGCAGCCGAGTCCAAAATTCAGCTGTTCCCCATCTCAGCCCAGAAAGCAGGTAGAACAAGTTTTGTGGTGCCTTTCAGCTGCCTACCGGGGTACTGTAAAAACTACCAACAGAACTCGTTTCTGGCACCTTCCCCGGTGGAGGTGTGCATGGGGTGTGTTTGGAACATTTTTTCACCAGCCGAGTCCAAAATTCAGCGATTCCCCATCTCAGCCCAGAAAGCAGGTAGCAAAACTTTTGTGGTGCCTTTCAGCTGCCTACCGGGGTAGTGTAAAAACTACCAACAGAACTCGTTTCTGGCACCTTTGCCGGTGGAGCTGTGCATGGGGTGTGTTTGGAACATTTTGTCAGCAGCCGAGTCCAAAATTCAGCTGTTCCCCATCTCAGCCCAGAAAGCAGGTACAACAAGTTTTGTGGTGCCTTTCAGCTGCCTACCGGGGTAGTGTAAAAACTACCAACAGAACTCGTTTCTGGCACCTTCCCCGGTGGAGGTGTGCATGGGGTGTGTTTGGAACATTTTGTCAGGAGCCGAGTCCAAAATTCAGCCGTTCCTCATCTCAGCCCAGAAAGCAGGTAGAACAAGTTTTGTGGTGCCTTTCAGCTGCCTACCGGGGTAGTGTAAAAACTACCAACAGAACTCCTTTCTGGCACCTTCCCCGGTGGAGTTGTGCATGGGGTGTGTTTGGAACATTTTTTCACCAGCCGAGTCCAAAATTCAGCGATTCCCCATCTCAGCTCAGAAAGCAGGTAGCAAAACTTTTGTGGTGCCTTTCAGCTGCCTACCGGGGTAGTGTAAAAACTACCAACAGAACTCGTTTCTGGCACCTTCCCCGGTGGAGGTGTGCATGGGGTGTGTTTGGAACATTTTTTCACCAGCCGAGTCCAAAATTCAGCCGTTCCCCATCTCTGCCCAGAAAGCAGGTACAACAAGTTTTGTGGTGCCTTTCAGCTGCCTACTGGGGTAGTGTAAAAACTACCAACAGAACTCGTTTCTGGCACCTTCCTCGGTGGAGTTGTGCATGGGGTGTGTTTGGAACATTTTGTCACCAGCCGAGTCCAAAATTCAGCTGTTCCCCATCTCAGACCAGAAAGCAGGTACAACAAGTTTTGTGGTGCCTTTCAGCTGCCTACCGGGGTACTGTAAAAACTACCAACAGAACTCGTTTCTGGCACCTTTGCCGGTGGAGCTGTGCATGGGGTGTGTTTGGAACATTTTGTCAGCAGCCGAGTCCAAAATTCAGCTGTTCCCCATCTCAGCCCAGAAAGCAGGTACAACAAGTTTTGTGGTGCCTTTCAGCTGCCTACCGGGGTAGTGTAAAAACTACCAACAGAACTCGTTTCTGGCACCTTCCCCGGTGGAGTTGTGCATGGGGTGTGTTTGGAACATTTTTTCACCAGCCGAGTCCAAAATTCAGCGATTCCTCATCTCAGCCCAGAAAGCAGGTACAACAAGTTTTGTGGTGCCTTTCAGCTGCCTACCGGGGTACTGTAAAAACTACCAACAGAACTCGTTTCTGGCACCTTTGCCGGTGGAGCTGTGCATGGGGTGTGTTTGGAACATTTTGTCAGCAGCCGAGTCCAAAATTCAGCGATTCCCCATCTCAGCCCAGAAAGCAGGTAGAACAAGTTTTGTGGTGCCATTCAGCTGCCTACCGGGGTAGTGTAAAACTACGAACAGAACTCGTTTCTGGCACCTTCCCCGGTGGAGGTGTGCATGGGGTGTGTTTGGAACATTTTTTCACCAGCCGAGTCCAAAATTCAGCCGTTCCCCATCTCTGCCCAGAAAGCAGGTACAACAAGTTTTGTGGTGCCTTTCAGCTGCCTACCGGGGTAGTGTAAAAACTACCAACAGAACTCGTTTCTGGCACCTTCCTCGGTGGAGTTGTGCAAGGGGTGTGTTTGGAACATTTTGTCACCAGCCGAGTCCAAAATTCAGCTGTTCCCCATCTAAGCCCAGAAAGCAGGTAGAACAAGTTTTGTGGTGCCTTTCAGCTGCCTACCGGGGTACTGTAAAAACTACCAACAGAACTCGTTTCTGGCACCTTCCCCGGTGGAGCTGTGCATGGGGTGTGTTTGGAACATTTTGTCAGCAGCCGAGTCCAAAATTCAGCTGTTCCCCATCTCAGCCCAGAAAGCAGGTACAACAAGTTTTGTGGTGCCTTTCAGCTGCCTACCGGGGTAGTGTAAAAACTACCAACAGAACTCGTTTCTGGCACCTTCCCCGGTGGAGTTGTGCATGGGGTGTGTTTGGAACATTTTGTCAGGAGCCGAGTCCAAAATTCAGCCGTTCCTCATCTCAGCCCAGAAAGCAGGTACAACAAGTTTTGTGGTGCCTTTCAGCTGCCTACCGGGGTAGTGTAAAAACTACCAACAGAACTCCTTTCTCGCACCTTCCCCGGTGGAGTTGTGCATGGGGTGTGTTTGGAACATTTTGTCAGGAGCCGAGTCCAAAATTCAGCGATTCTCCATCTCAGCCCAGAAAGCAGGTAGAACAAGTTTTGTGGTGCCTTTCTCTTGCCTACCGGGGTACTGTAAAAACTACCAACAGAACTCGTTTCTGGCACCTTCCCCGGTGGAGGTGTGCATGGGGTGTGTTTGGAACATTTTTTCACCAGCCGAGTCCAAAATTCAGCGATTCCCCATCTCAGCCCAGAAAGCAGGTACAACAAGTTTTGTGGTGCCTTTCAGCTGCCTACCGGGGTACTGTAAAAACTACCAACAGAACTCGTTTCTGGCACCTTTGCCGGTGGAGTTGTGCATGGGGTGTGTTTGGAACATTTTTTCACCAGCCGAGTCCAAAATTCAGCCGTTCCCCATCTCTGCCCAGAAAGCAGGTACAACAAGTTTTGTGGTGCCTTTCAGCTGCCTACCGGGGTACTGTAAAAACTACCAACAGAACTCGTTTCTGGCACCTTCCTCGGTGGAGTTGTGCATGGGGTGTGTTTGGAACATTTTGTCACCAGCCGAGTCCAAAATTCAGCTGTTCCCCATCTAAGCCCAGAAAGCAGGTAGAACAAGTTTTGTGGTGCCTTTCAGCTGCCTACCGGGGTACTGTAAAAACTACCAACAGAACTCGTTTCTGGCACCTTCCCCGGTGGAGGTGTGCATGGGGTGTGTTTGGAACATTTTTTCACCAGCCGAGTCCAAAATTCAGCGATTCCCCATCTCAGCCCAGAAAGCAGGTAGCAAAACTTTTGTGGTGCCTTTCAGCTGCCTACCGGGGTAGTGTAAAAACTACCAACAGAACTCGTTTCTGGCACCTTCCCCGGTGGAGCTGTGCATGGGGTGTGTTTGGAACATTTTGTCACCAGCCGAGTCCAAAATTCAGCTGTTCCCCATCTAAGCCCAGAAAGCAGGTAGAACAAGTTTTGTGGTGCCTTTCAGCTGCCTACCGGGGTACTGTAAAAACTACCAACAGAACTCATTTCTGGCACCTTTGCCGGTGGAGCTGTGCATGGGGTGTGTTTGGAACATTTTGTCAGCAGCCGAGTCCAAAATTCAGCTGTTCCCCATCTCAGCCCAGAAAGCAGGTACAACAAGTTTTGTGGTGCCTTTCAGCTGCCTACCGGGGTAGTGTAAAAACTACCAACAGAACTCGTTTCTGGCACCTTCCCCGGTGGAGTTGTGCATGGGGTGTGTTTGGAACATTTTGTCAGGAGCCGAGTCCAAAATTCAGCCGTTCCTCATCTCAGCCCAGAAAGCAGGTAGAACAAGTTTTGTGGTGCCTTTCAGCTGCCTACCGGGGTACTGTAAAAACTACCAACAGAACTCCTTTCTCGCACCTTCCCCGGTGGAGTTGTGCATGGGGTGTGTTTGGAACATTTTGTCAGGAGCCGAGTCCAAAATTCAGCTATTCTCCATCTCAGCCCAGAAAGCAGGTAGAACAAGTTTTGTGGTGCCTTTCTCTTGCCTACCGGGGTACTGTAAAAACTACCAACAGAACTCGTTTCTGGCACCTTCCCCGGTGGAGCTGTGCATGGGGTGTGTTTGGAACATTTTTTCACCAGCCGAGTCCAAAATTCAGCGATTCTCCATCTCAGCCCAGAAAGCAGGTAGCAAAACTTTTGTGGTGCCTTTCAGCTGCCTACCGGGGTAGTGTAAAAACTACCAACAGAACTCGTTTCTGGCACCTTCCCCGGTGGAGGTGTGCATGGGGTGTGTTTGGAACATTTTTTCACCAGCCGAGTCCAAAATTCAGCCGTTCCCCATCTCAGCCCAGAAAGCAGGTACAACAAGTTTTGTGGTGCCTTTCAGCTGCCTGCCGGGGTACTGTAAAAACTACCAACAGAACTCGTTTCTGGCACCTTCCCCGGTGGAGCTGTGCATGGGGTGTGTTTGGAACATTTTGTCAGCAGCCGAGTCCAAAATTCAGCTGTTCCCCATCTCAGCCCAGAAAGCAGGTACAACAAGTTTTGTGGTGCCTTTCAGCTGCCTACCGGGGTACTGTAAAAACTACCAACAGAACTCGTTTCTGGCACCTTCCCCGGAGGAGTTGTGCATGGGGTGTGTTTGGAACATTTTGTCACCAGCCGAGTCCAAAATTCAGCCGTTCCTCATCTCAGCCCAGAAAGCAGGTACAACAAGTTTTGTGGTGCCTTTCAGCTGCCTACCGGGGTAGTGTAAAAACTACCAACAGAACTCGTTTCTGGCACCTTTGCCGGTGGAGCTGTGCATGGGGTGTGTTTGGAACATTTTGTCAGCAGCCGAGTCCAAAATTCAGCTATTCCCCATCTCAGCCCAGAAAGCAGGTAGAACAAGTTTTGTGGTGCCTTTCTCTTGCCTACCGGGGTACTGTAAAAACTACCAACAGAACTCGTTTATGGCACCTTCCCCGGTGGAGGTGTGCATGGGGTGTGTTTGGAACATTTTGTCACCAGCCGAGTCCAAAATTCAGCGATTCTCCATCTCAGCCCAGAAAGCAGGTACAACAAGTTTTGTGGTGCCTTTCTCTTGCCTACCGGGGTAGTGTAAAAACTACCAACAGAACTCGTTTCTGGCACCTTCCCCGGTGGAGGTGTGCATGGGGTGTGTTTGGAACATTTTGTCAGCAGCCGAGTCCAAAATTCAGTGATTCCCCATCTCAGCCCAGAAAGCAGGTAGAACAAGTTTTGTGGTGCCTTTCAGCTGCCTACCGGGGTACTGTAAAAACTACCAACAGAACTCGTTTCTGGCACCTTCCCCGGTGGAGCTGTGCATGGGGTGTGTTTGGAACATTTTGTCAGCAGCCGAGTCCAAAATTCAGCTGTTCCCCATCTCAGCCCAGAAAGCAGGTAGAAAAACTTTTGTGGTGCCTTTCAGCTGCCTACCGGGGTACTGTAAAAACTACCAACAGAACTCGTTTCTGGCACCTTCCCCGGTGGAGTTGTGCATGGGGTGTGTTTGGAACATTTTGTTACCAGCCGAGTCCAAACTTCAGCTATTCCCCATCTCAGCCCAGAAAGCAGGTAGAACAAGTTTTGTGGTGCCTTTCAGCTGCCTACCGGGGTAGTGTAAAAACTACCAACAGAACTCGTTTCTGGCACCTTTGCCGGTGGAGCTGTGCATGGGGTGTGTTTGGAACATTTTGTCACGAGCCGAGTCCAAAATTCAGCTGTTCCCCATCTAAGCCCAGAAAGCAGGTACAACAAGTTTTGTGGTGCCTTTCAGCTGCCTACCGGGGTAGTGTAAAAACTACCAACAGAACTCGTTTCTGGCACCTTCCCCGGTGGAGTTGTGCATGGGGTGTGTTTGGAACATTTTGTCAGGAGCCGAGTCCAAAATTCAGCGATTCTCCATCTCAGCCCAGAAAGCAGGTAGAACAAGTTTTGTGGTGCCTTTCAGCTGCCTACCGGGGTACTGTAAAAACTACCAACAGAACTCGTTTCTGGCACCTTCCCCGGTGGAGGTGTGCATGGGGTGTGTTTGGAACATTTTTTCACCAGCCGAGTCCAAAATTCAGCCGTTCCCCATCTCAGCCCAGAAAGCAGGTACAACAAGTTTTGTGGTGCCTTTCAGCTGCCTACCGGGGTACTGTAAAAACTACCAACAGAACTCGTTTCTGGCACCTTCCCCGGTGGAGCTGTGCATGGGGTGTGTTTGGAACATTTTGTCAGCAGCCGAGTCCAAAATTCAGCTGTTCCCCATCTAAGCCCAGAAAGCAGGTACAACAAGTTTTGTGGTGCCTTTCAGCTGCCTACCGGGGTACTGTAAAAACTACCAACAGAACTCGTTTCTGGCACCTTTGCCGGTGGAGTTGTGCATGGGGTGTGTTTGGAACATTTTGTCACCAGCCGAGTCCAAAATTCAGCCGTTCCTCATCTCAGCCCAGAAAGCAGGTACAACAAGTTTTGTGGTGCCTTTCAGCTGCCTACCGGGGTACTGTAAAAACTACCAACAGAACTCGTTTCTGGCACCTTTGCCGGTGGAGCTGTGCATGGGGTGTGTTTGGAACATTTTGTCAGGAGCCGAGTCCAAAATTCAGCTATTCCCCATCTCAGCCCAGAAAGCAGGTAGAACAAGTTTTGTGGTGCCTTTCAGCTGCCTACCAGGGTAGTGTAAAAACTACCAACAGAACTCGTTTCTGGCACCTTTCCCGGTGAGTTGTGCATGGGGTGTTGTGTTTGGAACATTTTTTCACCAGCCGAGTCCAAAATTCAGCGATTCTCCTCTCAGCCCAGAAAGCAGGTACAACAATTTTTTGTGGTGCCTTTCAGCTGCCTACCGGGGTACTGTAAAAACTACCAACAGAACTCGTTTCTGGCACCTTCCCCGGTGGAGTTGTGCATGGGGTGTGTTTGGAACATTTTGTCACCAGCCGAGTCCAAAATTCAGCGATTCTCCATCTCAGCCAGAAAGCAGGTAGAACAAGTTTTGTAATGCCTTTCAGCTGCCTACCGGGGGTAGTGTAAAAACTACCAACAGAACTCGTTTCTGGCACCTTTCCCGGTGGAGTTGTGCATGGGGTGTGTTTGGAACATTTTGTTACCAGCCGAGTCCAAAATTCAGCCGTTCCCCATCTCAGCCCAGAAAGCAGGTAGAACAAGTTTTGTGGTGCCTTTCAGCTGCCTACCAGGGTACTGTAAAAACTACCAACAGAACTCGTTTCTGGCACCTTCCCCGGTGGAGCTGTGCATGGGGTGTGTTTGGAACATTTTGTCACCAGCCGAGTCCAAAATTCAGCGATTCCCCATCTCAGCCCAGAAAGCAGGTAGAAAAACTTTTGTGGTGCCTTTCAGCTGCCTACCGGGGTAGTGTAAAAACTACCAACAGAACTCCTTTCTCGCACCTTCCCGGGTGGAGTTGTGCATGGGGTGTGTTTGGAACATTTTGTCACCAGCCGAGTCCAAACTTCAGCCGTTCCCCATCTCAGCCCAGAAAGCAGGTACAACAAGTTTTGTGGTGCCTTTCAGCTGCCTACCGGGGTAGTGTAAAAACTACCAACAGAACTCGTTTCTGGCACCTTCCTCGGTGGAGTTGTTCATGGGGTGTGTTTGGAACATTTTGTCACCAGCCGAGTCCAAAATTCAGCTGTTCCCCATCTCAGCCCAGAAAGCAGGTAGAACAAGTTTTGTGGTGCCTTTCAGCTGCCTACCGGGGTAGTGTAAAAACTACCAACAGAACTCGTTTCTGGCACCTTCCCCGGTGGAGTTGTGCATGGGGTGTGTTTGGAACATTTTTTCACCAGCCGAGTCCAAAATTCAGCCGTTCTCCATCTCAGCCCAGAAAGCAGGTACAACAAGTTTTGTGGTGCCTTTCAGCTGCCTACCGGGGTACTGTAAAAACTACCAACAGAACTCGTTTCTGGCACCTTTGCCGGTGGAGCTGTGCATGGGGTGTGTTTGGAACATTTTGTCAGCAGCCGAGTCCAAAATTCAGCTGTTCCCCATCTCAGCCCAGAAAGCAGGTACAACAAGTTTTGTGGTGCCTTTCAGCTGCCTACCGGGGTACTGTAAAAACTACCAAGAGAACTCGTTTCTGGCACCTTCCCCGGTGGAGCTGTGCATGGGGTGTGTTTGGAACATTTTGTTACCAGCCGAGTCCAAAATTCAGCGATTCCCCATCTCAGCCCAGAAAGCAGGTAGAACAACTTTAGTGGTGCCTTTCAGCTGCCTACCGGGGTACTGTAAAAACTACCAACAGAACTCGTTTCTGGCACCTTCCCCAGTGGAGTTGTGCATGGGGTGTGTTTGGAACATTTTGTCACCAGCCGAGTCCAAAATTCAGCGATTCCCCATCTCTGCCCAGAAAGCAGGTAGAACAAGTTTTGTGGTGCCTTTCAGCTGCCTACCGGGGTACTGTAAAAACTACCAACAGAACTCGTTTCTGGCACCTTCCCCGGTGGAGTTGTGCATGGGGTGTGTTTGGAACATTTTGTCACCAGCCGAGTCCAAAATTCAGCTATTCTCCATCTCAGCCCAGAAAGCAGGTAGAACAAGTTTTGTAGTGCCTTTCTCTTGCCTACCGGGGTAGTGTAAAAACTACCAACAGAACTCGTTTCTGGCACCTTCCCCGGAGGAGTTGTGCATGGGGTGTGTTTGGAACATTTTGTCACAAGCCGAGTCCAAAATTCAGCGATTCCCCATCTCAGCCCAGAAAGCAGGTAGAACAAGTTTTGTGGTGCCTTTCAGCTGCCTACCGGGGTAGTGTAAAAACTACCAACAGAACTCGTTTCTGGCACCTTCCCCGGTGGAGTTGTGCATGGGGTGTGTTTGGAACATTTTGTCACCAGCCGAGTCCAAAATTCAGCGATTCTCCATCTCAGCCCAGAAAGCAGGTACAACAAGTTTTGTGGTGCCTTTCAGCTGCCTACCGGGGTAGTGTAAAAACTACCAACAGAACTCCTTTCTGGCACCTTCCCCGGTGGAGTTGTGCATGGGGTGTGTTTGGAACATTTTGTCACCAGCCGAGTCCAAAATTCAGCGATTCTCCATCTCAGCCCAGAAAGCAGGTAGAACAAGTTTTGTGGTGCCTTTCTCTTGCCTACCGGGGTACTGTAAAAACTACCAACAGAACTCGTTTATGGCACCTTCCCCGGTGGAGGTGTGCATGGGGTGTGTTTGGAACATTTTTTCACCAGCCGAGTCCAAAATTCAGCGATTCCCCATCTCAGCCCAGAAAGCAGGTAGCAAAACTTTTGTGGTGCCTTTCAGCTGCCTACCGGGGTAGTGTAAAAAACTACCAACAGAACTCGTTTCTGGCACCTTCCCCGGTGGAGGTGTGCATGGGGGTGTGTTTGGAACATTTTGTCAGCAGCCGAGTCCAAAATTCAGTGATTCCCCATCTCAGCCCAGAAAGCAGGTAGAACAACTTTTGTGGTGCCTTTCAGCTGCCTACCGGGGTAGTGTAAAAACTACCAACAGAACTCGTTTCTGGCACCTTCCTCGGTGGAGTTGTGCATGGGGTGTGTTTGGAACATTTTGTCACCAGCCGAGTCCAAAATTCAGCTATTCCCCATCTAAGCCCAGAAAGCAGGTACAACAAGTTTTGTGGTGCCTTTCAGCTGCCTACCGGGGTACTGTAAAAACTACCAACAGAACTCGTTTCTGGCACCTTTGCCGGTGGAGCTGTGCATGGGGTGTGTTTGGAACATTTTGTCAGCAGCCGAGTCCAAAATTCAGCTGTTCCCCATCTCAGCCCAGAAAGCAGGTAGAAAAACTTTTGTGGTGCCTTTCAGCTGCCTACCGGTGGTAGTGTAAAAACTACCAACAGAACTCGTTTCTGGCACCTTCCCCGGAGGAGTTGTGCATGGGGTGTGTTTGGAACATTTTGTCACCAGCCGAGTCCAAAATTCAGCTGTTCCCCATCTCAGCCCAGAAAGCAGGTAGAACAAGTTTTGTGGTGCCTTTCAGCTGCCTACCGGGGTACTGTAAAAACTACCAACAGAACTCGTTTCTGGCACCTTCCCCGGTGGAGTTGTGCATGGGGTGTGTTTGGAACATTTTGTCACCAGCCGAGTCCAAAATTCAGCCGTTCCCCATCTCAGCCCAGAAAGCAGGTAGAACAAGTTTTGTGGTGCCTTTCAGCTGCCTACCGGGGTAGTGTAAAAACTACCAACAGAACTCGTTTCTGGCACCTTCCCCGGTGGAGTTGTGCATGGGGTGTGTTTGGAACATTTTGTCAGCAGCCGAGTCCAAAATTCAGCCGTTCCTCATCTCAGCCCAGAAAGCAGGTACAACAAGTTTTGTGGTGCCTTTCAGCTGCCTACCGGGGTACTGTAAAAACTACCAACAGAACTCCTTTCTCGCACCTTCCCCGGTGGAGTTGTGCATGGGGTGTGTTTGGAACATTTTGTCAGGAGCCGAGTCCAAAATTCAGCGATTCTCCATCTCAGCCCAGAAAGCAGGTAGAACAAGTTTTGTGGTGCCTTTCTCTTGCCTACCGGGGTACTGTAAAAACTACCAACAGAACTCGTTTCTGGCACCTTTGCCGGTGGAGCTGTGCATGGGGTGTGTTTGGAACATTTTGTTACCAGCCGAGTCCAAAATTCAGCTATTCCCCATCTCAGCCCAGAAAGCAGGTAGAACAACTTTTGTGGTGCCTTTCAGCTGCCTACCGGGGTAGTGTAAAAACTACCAACAGAACTCGTTTCTGGCACCTTCCCCGGTGGAGTTGTGCATGGGGTGTGTTTGGAACATTTTGTCACCAGCCGAGTCCAAAATTCAGCTGTTCCCCATCTCAGCCCAGAAAGCAGGTACAACAAGTTTTGTGGTGCCTTTCAGCTGCCTACCGGGGTACTGTAAAAACTACCAACAGAACTCGTTTCTGGCACCTTTGCCGGTGGAGCTGTGCATGGGGTGTGTTTGGAACATTTTGTCAGCAGCCGAGTCCAAAATTCAGCTGTTCCCCATCTCAGCCCAGAAAGCAGGTAGAAAAACTTTTGTGGTGCCTTTCAGCTGCCTACTGGGGTAGTGTAAAAAACTACCAACAGAACTCGTTTCTGGCACCTTCCCCGGAGGAGTTGTGCATGGGGTGTGTTTGGAACATTTTGTCACCAGCCGAGTCCAAAATTCAGCTGTTCCCTATCTCAGCCCAGAAAGCAGGTAGAACAAGTTTTGTGGTGCCTTTCAGCTGCCTACCGGGGGTAGTGTAAAAACTACCAACAGAACTCGTTTCTGGCACCTTCCCCGGTGGAGTTGTGCATGGGGTGTGTTTGGAACATTTTGTCACCAGCCGAGTCCAAAATTCAGCCGTTCCCCATCTCAGCCCAGAAAGCAGGTAGAACAAGTTTTGTGGTGCCTTTCAGCTGCCTACCGGGGTAGTGCAAAAACTACCAACAGAACTCGTTTCTGGCACCTTCCCCGGTGGAGTTGTGCATGGGGTGTGTTTGGAACATTTTGTCAGCAGCCGAGTCCAAAATTCAGCCGTTCCTCATCTCAGCCCAGAAAGCAGGTACAACAAGTTTTGTGGTGCCTTTCAGCTGCCTACCGGGGTACTGTAAAAACTACCAACAGAACTCCTTTCTCGCACCTTCCCCGGTGGAGTTGTGCATGGGGTGTGTTTGGAACATTTTGTCAGGAGCCGAGTCCAAAATTCAGCGATTCTCCATCTCAGCCCAGAAAGCAGGTAGAACAAGTTTTGTGGTGCCTTTCTCTTGCCTACCGGGGTACTGTAAAAACTACCAACAGAACTCGTTTCTGGCACCTTTGCCGGTGGAGCTGTGCATGGGGTGTGTTTGGAACATTTTGTTACCAGCCGAGTCCAAAATTCAGCTATTCCCCATCTCAGCCCAGAAAGCAGGTAGAAGAACTTTTGTGGTGCCTTTCAGCTGCCTACCGGGGTAGTGTAAAAACTACCAACAGAACTCGTTTATGGCACCTTCCCCGGTGGAGTTGTGCATGGGGTGTGTTTGGAACATTTTGTCACCAGCCGAGTCCAAAATTCAGCTGTTCCCCATCTAAGCCCAGAAAGCAGGTACAACAAGTTTTGTGGTGCCTTTCAGCTGCCTACCGGGGTACTGTAAAAACTACCAACAGAACTCGTTTCTGGCACCTTCCTCGGTGGAGTTGTGCATGGGGTGTGTTTGGAACATTTTGTCACCAGCTGAGTCCAAAATTCAGCTATTCTCCATCTCAGCCCAGAAAGCAGGTAGAACAAGTTTTGTAGTGCCTTTCAGCTGCCTACCGGGGTACTGTAAAAACTACCAACAGAACTCGTTTCTGGCACCTTTGCCGGTGGAGCTGTGCATGGGGTGTGTTTGGAACATTTTGTCACCAGCCGAGTCCAAAATTCAGCGATTCCCCATCTCAGCCCAGAAAGCAGGTAGAACAAGTTTTGTGGTGCCTTTCAGCTGCCTACCGGGGTACTGTAAAAACTACCAACAGAACTCGTTTCTGGCACCTTCCCCGGTGGAGTTGTGCATGGGGTGTGTTTGGAACATTTTGTCACCAGCCGAGTCCAAAACTCAGCGATTCTCCATCTCGAGCCCAGAAAGCAGGTAGAACAAGTTTTGTGGTGCCTTTCAGCTGCCTACCGGGGTAGTGTAAAAACTACCAACAGAACTCGTTTCTGGCACCTTCCTCGGTGGAGTTGTGCATGGGGTGTGTTTGGAACATTTTGTCACCAGCCGAGTCCAAAATTCAGCTGTTCCCCATCTAAGCCCAGAAAGCAGGTACAACAAGTTTTGTGGTGCCTTTCAGCTGCCTACCGGGGTAGTGTAAAAACTACCAACAGAACTCGTTTCTGGCACCTTTGCCGGTGGAGCTGCGCATGGGGTGTGTTTGGAACATTTTGTCAGCAGCCGAGTCCAAAATTCAGCCGTTCCTCATCTCAGCCCAGAAAGCAGGTACAACAAGTTTTGTGGTGCCTTTCAGCTGCCTACCGGGGTAGTGTAAAAACTACCAACAGAACTCGTTTCTGGCACCTTCCCCGGTGGAGTTGTGCATGGGGTGTGTTTGGAACATTTTGTCAGCAGCCGAGTCCAAAATTCAGCTGATCCCCATCTCAGACCAGAAAGCAGGTAGAAAAAACTTTTGTGGTGCCTTTCAGCTGCCTACCGGGGTACTGTAAAAACTACCAAAAGAACTCGTTTCTGGCCCCTTCCCCGGTGGAGTTGTGCATGGGGTGTGTTTGGAACATTTTGTCAGGAGCCAAGTCCAAAATTCAGCTATTCTCCATCTCAGCCCAGAAAGCAGGTAGAACAAGTTTTGTAGTGCCTTTCTCTTGCCTACCGGGGTAGTGTAAAAACTACCAACAGAACTCGTTTCTGGCACCTTCCCCGGAGGAGTTGTGCATGGGGTGTGTTTGGAACATTTTGTCACCAGCCGAGTCCAAAATTCAGCCGTTCCTCATCTCAGCCCAGAAAGCAGGTACAACAAGTTTTGTGGTGCCTTTCAGCTGCCTACCGGGGTAGTGTAAAAACTACCAACAGAACTCGTTTCTGGCACCTTCCCCGGTGGAGTTGTGCATGGGGTGTGTTTGGAACATTTTGTCACCAGCCGAGTCCAAAATTCAGCCGTTCCTCATCTCAGCCCAGAAAGCAGGTACAACAAGTTTTGTGGTGCCTTTCAGCTGCCTACCGGGGTAGTGTAAAAACTACCAACAGAACTCCTTTCTGGCACCTTCCCCGGTGGAGTTGTGCATGGGGTGTGTTTGGAACATTTTGTCAGGAGCCGAGTCCAAAATTCAGCGATTCCCCATCTCAGCCCAGAAAGCAGGTAGCAAAACTTTTGTGGTGCCTTTCAGCTGCCCTACCGGGGTAGTGTAAAAACTACCAACAGAACTCGTTTCTGGCACCTTCCCCGGTGGAGCTGTGCATGGGGTGTGTTTGGAACATTTTTTCACCAGCCGAGTCCAAAATTCAGCGATTCCCCATCTCAGCCCAGAAAGCAGGTACAACAAGTTTTGTGGTGCCTTTCAGCTGTCTACCGGGGTACTGTAAAAACTACCAACAGAACTCGTTTCTGGCACCTTCCCCGGTGGAGTTGTGCATGGGGTGTGTTTGGAACATTTTGTCACCAGCCGAGTCCAAAATTCAGCCGTTCCCCATCTCTGCCCAGAAAGCAGGTAGAACAAGTTTTGTGGTGCCTTTCAGCTGCCTACCGGGGTACTGTAAAAACTACCAACAGAACTCGTTTCTGGCACCTTCCCCGGTGGAGTTGTGCATGGGGTGTGTTTGGAACATTTTGTCACCAGCCGAGTCCAAAATTCAGCTATTCTCCATCTCAGCCCAGAAAGCAGGTAGAACAAGTTTTGTAGTGCCTTTCTCTTGCCTACCGGGGTAGTGTAAAAACTACCAACAGAACTCGTTTCTGGCACCTTCCCCGGAGGAGTTGTGCATGGGGTGTGTTTGGAACATTTTGTCACCAGCCGAGTCCAAAATTCAGCGATTCCCCATCTCAGCCCAGAAAGCAGGTAGAACAAGTTTTGTGGTGCCTTTCAGCTGCCTACCGGGGTACTGTAAAAACTACCAACAGAACTCGTTTCTGGCACCTTCCCCGGAGGAGTTGTGCATGGGGTGTGTTTGGAACATTTTGTCAGGAGCCGAGTCCAAAATTCAGCGATTCTCCATCTCAGCCCAGAAAGCAGGTACAACAAGTTTTGTGGTGCCTTTCAGCTGCCTACCGGGGTAGTGTAAAAAACTACCAACAGAACTCGTTTCTGGCATCTTCCCCGGTGGAGTTGTGCATGGGGTGTGTTTGGAACATTTTGTCACCAGCCGAGTCCAAAATTCAGCTATTCTCCATCTCAGCCCAGAAAGCAGGTAGAACAAGTTTTGTGGTGCCTTTCAGCTGCCTACCGGGGTAGTGTAAAAACTACCAACAGAACTCGTTTCTGGCACCTTCCCCGGTGGAGTTGTGCATGGGGTGTGTTTGGAACATTTTGTCAGCAGCCGAGTCCAAAATTCAGCGATTCCCCATCTCAGCCCAGAAAGCAGGTAGAACAAGTTTTGTGGTGCCTTTCAGCTGCCTACCGGGGTAGTGTAAAAACTACCAACAGAACTCGTTTCTGGCACCTTCCCCGGTGGAGTTGTGCATGGGGTGTGTTTGGAACATTTTGTCAGCAGCCGAGTCCAAAACTCAGCTCTTCCCCATCTCAGCCCAGAAAGCAGGTACAACAAGTTTTGTGGTGCCTTTCAGCTGCCTACCGGGGTAGTGTAAAAACTACCAACAGAACTCCTTTCTGGCACCTTCCCCGGTGGAGTTGTGCATGGGGTGTGTTTGGAACATTTTGTCAGGAGCCGAGTCCAAAATTCAGCGATTCTCCATCTCAGCCCAGAAAGCAGGTAGAACAAGTTTTGTGGTGCCATTCTCTTGCCTACCGGGGTACTGTAAAAACTACCAACAGAACTCGTTTCTGGCACCTTCCCCGGTGGAGCTGTGCATGGGGTGTGTTTGGAACATTTTGTTACCAGCCGAGTCCAAAATTCAGCGATTCCCCATCTCAGCCCAGAAAGCAGGTAGAACAACTTTTGTGGTGCCTTTCAGCTGTCTACCGGGGTACTGTAAAAACTACCAACAGAACTCGTTTCTGGCACCTTCCCCGGTGGAGTTGTGCATGGGGTGTGTTTGGAACATTTTGTCACCAGCCGAGTCCAAAATTCAGCCGTTCCCCATCTCTGCCCAGAAAGCAGGTAGAACAAGTTTTGTGGTGCCTTTCAGCTGCCTACCGGGGTACTGTAAAAACTACCAACAGAACTCGTTTCTGGCACCTTCCCCGGTGGAGTTGTGCATGGGGTGTGTTTGGAACATTTTGTCACCAGCCGAGTCCAAAATTCAGCTATTCTCCATCTCAAGCCCAGAAAGCAGGTAGAACAAGTTTTGTAGTGCCTTTCTCTTGCCTACCGGGGTAGTGTAAAAAGTACCAACAGAACTCGTTTCTGGCACCTTCCCCGGAGGAGTTGTGCATGGGGTGTGTTTGGAACATTTTGTCACCAGCCGAGTCCAAAATTCAGCGATTCCCCATCTCAGCCCAGAAAGCAGGTAGAACAAGTTTTGTGGTGCCTTTCAGCTGCCTACCGGGGTACTGTAAAAACTACCAACAGAACTCGTTTCTGGCACCTTTGCCGGTGGAGCTGCGCATGGGGTGTGTTTGGAACATTTTGTCAGCAGCCGAGTCCAAAATTCAGCCGTTCCTCATCTCAGCCCAGAAAGCAGGTACAACAAGTTTTGTGGTGCCTTTCAGCTGCCTACCGGGGTAGTGTAAAAACTACCAACAGAACTCGTTTCTGGCACCTTCCCCGGTGGAGTTGTGCATGGGGTGTGTTTGGAACATTTTGTCAGCAGCCGAGTCCAAAATTCAGCTGATCCCCATCTCAGACCAGAAAGCAGGTAGAACAAGTTTTGTGGTGCCTTTCAGCTGCCTACCGGGGTAGTGTAAAAACTACCAAAAGAACTCGTTTCTGGCCCCTTCCCCGGTGGAGTTGTGCATGGGGTGTGTTTGGAACATTTTGTCAGGAGCCAAGTCCAAAATTCAGCTATTCTCCATCTCAGCCCAGAAAGCAGGTAGAACAAGTATTGTAGTGCCTTTCTCTTGCCTACCGGGGTAGTGTAAAAACTACCAACAGAACTCGTTTCTGGCACCTTCCCCGGAGGAGTTGTGCATGGGGTGTGTTTGGAACATTTTGTCACCAGCCGAGTCCAAAATTCAGCCGTTCCTCATCTCAGCCCAGAAAGCAGGTACAACAAGTTTTGTGGTGCCTTTCAGCTGCCTACCGGGGTAGTGTAAAAACTACCAACAGAACTCGTTTCTGGCACCTTCCCCGGTGGAGTTGTGCATGGGGTGTGTTTGGAACATTTTGTCACGAGCCGAGTCCAAAATTCAGCCGTTCCTCATCTCAGCCCAGAAAGCAGGTACAACAAGTTTTGTGGTGCCTTTCAGCTGCCTACCGGGGTAGTGTAAAAACTACCAACAGAACTCCTTTCTGGCACCTTCCCCGGTGGAGTTGTGCATGGGGTGTGTTTGGAACATTTTGTCAGGAGCCGAGTCCAAAATTCAGCGATTCTCCATCTCAGCCCAGAAAGCAGGTAGAACAAGTTTTGTGGTGCCATTCTCTTGCCTACCGGGGTAGTGTAAAAACTACCAACAGAACTCGTTTCTGGCACCTTCCCCGGTGGAGCTGTGCATGGGGTGTGTTTGGAACATTTTTTCACCAGCCGAGTCCAAAATTCAGCGATTCCCCATCTCAGCCCAGAAAGCAGGTACAACAAGTTTTGTGGTGCCTTTCAGCTGCCTACCGGGGTACTGTAAAAACTACCAACAGAACTCGTTTCTGGCACCTTCCCCGGTGGAGTTGTGCATGGGGTGTGTTTGGAACATTTTGTCACCAGCCGAGTCCAAAATTCAGCTATTCTCCATCTCAGCCCAGAAAGCAGGTAGAACAAGTTTTGTAGTGCCTTTCTCTTGCCTACCGGGGTAGTGTAAAAACTACCAACAGAACTCGTTTCTGGCACCTTCCCCGGAGGAGTTGTGCATGGGGTGTGTTTGGAACATTTTGTCACCAGCCGAGTCCAAAATTCAGCGATTCCCCATCTCAGCCCAGAAAGCAGGTAGAACAAGTTTTGTGGTGCCTTTCAGCTGCCTACCGGGGTACTGTAAAAACTACCAACAGAACTCGTTTCTGGCACCTTCCCCGGAGGAGTTGTGCATGGGGTGTGTTTGGAACATTTTGTCACCAGCCGAGTCCAAAATTCAGCGATTCTCCATCTCAGCCCAGAAAGCAGGTACAACAAGTTTTGTGGTGCCTTTCAGCTGCCTACCGGGGTAGTGTAAAAACTACCAACAGAACTCGTTTCTGGCATCTTCCCCGGTGGAGTTGTGCATGGGGTGTGTTTGGAACATTTTGTCAGGAGCCGAGTCCAAAATTCAGCTATTCTCCATCTCAGCCCAGAAAGCAGGTAGAACAAGTTTTGTGGTGCCTTTCAGCTGCCTACCGGGGTAGTGTAAAAACTACCAACAGAACTCGTTTCTGGCACCTTCCCCGGTGGAGTTGTGCATGGGGTGTGTTTGGAACATTTTGTCAGCAGCCGAGTCCAAAATTCAGCGATTCCCCATCTCAGCCCAGAAAGCAGGTAGAACAAGTTTTGTGGTGCCTTTCAGCTGCCTACCGGGGTAGTGTAAAAACTACCAACAGAACTCGTTTCTGGCACCTTCCCCGGTGGAGTTGTGCATGGGGTGTGTTTGGAACATTTTGTCAGCAGCCGAGTCCAAAACTCAGCTCTTCCCCATCTCAGCCCAGAAAGCAGGTACAACAAGTTTTGTGGTGCCTTTCAGCTGCCTACCGGGGTAGTGTAAAAACTACCAACAGAACTCCTTTCTGGCACCTTCCCCGGTGGAGTTGTGCATGGGGTGTGTTTGGAACATTTTGTCAGGAGCCGAGTCCAAAATTCAGCGATTCTCCATCTCAGCCCAGAAAGCAGGTAGAACAAGTTTTGTGGTGCCATTCTCTTGCCTACCGGGGTACTGTAAAAACTACCAACAGAACTCGTTTCTGGCACCTTCCCCGGTGGAGCTGTGCATGGGGTGTGTTTGGAACATTTTGTTACCAGCCGAGTCCAAAATTCAGCGATTCCCCATCTCAGCCCAGAAAGCAGGTAGAACAACTTTTGTGGTGCCTTTCAGCTGTCTACCGGGGTACTGTAAAAACTACCAACAGAACTCGTTTCTGGCACCTTCCCCGGTGGAGTTGTGCATGGGGTGTGTTTGGAACATTTTGTCACCAGCCGAGTCCAAAATTCAGCCGTTCCCCATCTCTGCCCAGAAAGCAGGTACAACAAGTTTTGTGGTGCCTTTCAGCTGCCTACTGGGGTAGTGTAAAAACTACCAACAGAACTCGTTTCTGGCACCTTCCCCGGTGGAGGTGTGCATGGGTTGTGTTTGGAACATTTTGTCACCAGCCGAGTCCAAAATTCAGCCGTTCCCCATCTCAGCCCAGAAAGCAGGTAGCAAAACTTTTGTGGTGCCTTTCAGCTGCCTACCGGGGTACTGTAAAAACTACCAACAGAACTCGTTTCTGGCACCTTCCCCGGTGGAGTTGTGCATGGGGTGTGTTTGGAACATTTTTTCACCAGCTGAGTCCAAAATTCAGCCGTTCCCCATCTCAGCCCAGAAAGCAGGTACAACAAGTTTTGTGGTGCCTTTCAGCTGCCTACCGGGGTAGTGTAAAAACTACCAACAGAACTCGTTTCTGGCACCTTCCTCGGTGGAGTTGTGCATGGGGTGTGTTTGGAACATTTTGTCACCAGCCGAGTCCAAAATTCAGCTGTTCCCCATCTAAGCCCAGAAAGCAGGTAGAACAAGTTTTGTGGTGCCTTTCAGCTGCCTACCGGGGTACTGTAAAAACTACCAACAGAACTCGTTTCTGGCACCTTTGCCGGTGGAGCTGTGCATGGGGTGTGTTTGGAACATTTTGTCAGCAGCCGAGTCCAAAATTCAGCTGTTCCCCATCTCAGCCCAGAAAGCAGGTACAACAAGTTTTGTGGTGCCTTTCAGCTGCCTACCGGGGTACTGTAAAAACTACCAACAGAACTCGTTTCTGGCACCTTTGCCGGTGGAGCTGTGCATGGGGTGTGTTTGGAACATTTTGTTACCAGCCGAGTCCAAAATTCAGCTATTCCCCATCTCAGCCCAGAAAGCAGGTAGAACAACTTTTGTGGTGCCTTTCAGCTGCCTACCGGGGTAGTGTAAAAACTACCAACAGAACTCGTTTCTGGCACCTTCCCCGGTGGAGCTGTGCATGGGGTGTGTTTGGAACATTTTGTCACGAGCCGAGTCCAAAATTCAGCTGTTCCCCATCTAAGCCCAGAAAGCAGGTAGAACAAGTTTTGTGGTGCCTTTCAGCTGCCTACCGGGGTAGTGTAAAAACTACCAACAGAACTCGTTTCTGGCACCTTCCCCGGTGGAGTTGTGCATGGGGTGTGTTTGGAACATTTTGTCAGGAGCCGAGTCCAAAATTCAGCGATTCTCCATCTCAGCCCAGAAAGCAGGTAGAACAAGTTTTGTGGTGCCTTTCAGCTGCCTACCGGGGTAGTGTAAAAACTACCAACAGAACTCGTTTCTGGCACCTTCCCCGGTGGAGTTGTGCATGGGGTGTGTTTGGAACATTTTGTCAGCAGCCGAGTCCAAAATTCAGCGATTCCCCATCTCAGCCCAGAAAGCAGGTAGAACAAGTTTTGTGGTGCCTTTCAGCTGCCTACCGGGGTAGTGTAAAAACTACCAACAGAACTCGTTTCTGGCACCTTCCCCGGTGGAGTTGTGCATGGGGTGTGTTTGGAACATTTTGTCAGCAGCCGAGTCCAAAACTCAGCTCTTCCCCATCTCAGCCCAGAAAGCAGGTACAACAAGTTTTGTGGTGCCTTTCAGCTGCCTACCGGGGTAGTGTAAAAACTACCAACAGAACTCGTTTCTGGCACCTTCCCCGGTGGAGCTGTGCATGGGGTGTGTTTGGAACATTTTGTCAGCAGCCGAGTCCAAAACTCAGCTCTTCCCCATCTCAGCCCAGAAAGCAGGTACAACAAGTTTTGTGGTGCCTTTCAGCTGCCTACCGGGGTAGTGTAAAAACTACCAACAGAACTCCTTTCTGGCACCTTCCCCGGTGGAGTTGTGCATGGGGTGTGTTTGGAACATTTTGTCACCAGCCGAGTCCAAAATTCAGCTATTCTCCATCTCAGCCCAGAAAGCAGGTAGAACAAGTTTTGTAGTGCCTTTCTCTTGCCTACCGGGGTAGTGTAAAAACTACCAACAGAACTCGTTTCTGGCACCTTCCCCGGAGGAGTTGTGCATGGGGTGTGTTTGGAACATTTTGTCACCAGCCGAGTCCAAAATTCAGCGATTCCCCATCTCAGCCCAGAAAGCAGGTAGAACAAGTTTTGTGGTGCCTTTCAGCTGCCTACCGGGGGTACTGTAAAAACTACCAACAGAACTCGTTTCTGGCACCTTCCCCGGAGGAGTTGTGCATGGGGTGTGTTTGGAACATTTTGTCACCAGCCGAGTCCAAAATTCAGCGATTCTCCATCTCAGCCCAGAAAGCAGGTACAACAAGTTTTGTGGTGCCTTTCAGCTGCCTACCGGGGTAGTGTAAAAACTACCAACAGAACTCGTTTCTGGCATCTTCCCCGGTGGAGTTGTGCATGGGGTGTGTTTGGAACATTTTGTCAGGAGCCGAGTCCAAAATTCAGCTATTCTCCATCTCAGCCCAGAAAGCAGGTAGAACAAGTTTTGTGGTGCCTTTCAGCTGCCTACCGGGGTAGTGTAAAAACTACCAACAGAACTCGTTTCTGGCACCTTCCCCGGTGGAGTTGTGCATGGGGTGTGTTTGGAACATTTTGTCAGCAGCCGAGTCCAAAATTCAGCGATTCCCCATCTCAGCCCAGAAAGCAGGTAGAACAAGTTTTGTGGTGCCTTTCAGCTGCCTACCGGGGTAGTGTAAAAACTACCAACAGAACTCGTTTCTGGCACCTTCCCCGGTGGAGTTGTGCATGGGGTGTGTTTGGAACATTTTGTCAGCAGCCGAGTCCAAAACTCAGCTCTTCCCCATCTCAGCCCAGAAAGCAGGTACAACAAGTTTTGTGGTGCCTTTCAGCTGCCTACCGGGGTAGTGTAAAAACTACCAACAGAACTCCTTTCTGGCACCTTCCCCGGTGGAGTTGTGCATGGGGTGTGTTTGGAACATTTTGTCAGGAGCCGAGTCCAAAATTCAGCGATTCTCCATCTCAGCCCAGAAAGCAGGTAGAACAAGTTTTGTGGTGCCATTCTCTTGCCTACCGGGGTACTGTAAAAACTACCAACAGAACTCGTTTCTGGCACCTTCCCCGGTGGAGCTGTGCATGGGGTGTGTTTGGAACATTTTGTTACCAGCCGAGTCCAAAATTCAGCGATTCCCCATCTCAGCCCAGAAAGCAGGTAGAACAACTTTTGTGGTGCCTTTCAGCTGTCTACCGGGGTACTGTAAAAACTACCAACAGAACTCGTTTCTGGCACCTTCCCCGGTGGAGTTGTGCATGGGGTGTGTTTGGAACATTTTGTCACCAGCCGAGTCCAAAATTCAGCCGTTCCCCATCTCTGCCCAGAAAGCAGGTACAACAAGTTTTGTGGTGCCTTTCAGCTGCCTACTGGGGTAGTGTAAAAACTACCAACAGAACTCGTTTCTGGCACCTTCCCCGGTGGAGGTGTGCATGGGTTGTGTTTGGAACATTTTGTCACCAGCCGAGTCCAAAATTCAGCCGTTCCCCATCTCAGCCCAGAAAGCAGGTAGCAAAACTTTTGTGGTGCCTTTCAGCTGCCTACCGGGGTACTGTAAAAACTACCAACAGAACTCGTTTCTGGCACCTTCCCCGGTGGAGTTGTGCATGGGGTGTGTTTGGAACATTTTTTCACCAGCTGAGTCCAAAATTCAGCCGTTCCCCATCTCAGCCCAGAAAGCAGGTACAACAAGTTTTGTGGTGCCTTTCAGCTGCCTACCGGGGTAGTGTAAAAACTACCAACAGAACTCGTTTCTGGCACCTTCCTCGGTGGAGTTGTGCATGGGGTGTGTTTGGAACATTTTGTCACCAGCCGAGTCCAAAATTCAGCTGTTCCCCATCTAAGCCCAGAAAGCAGGTAGAACAAGTTTTGTGGTGCCTTTCAGCTGCCTACCGGGGTACTGTAAAAACTACCAACAGAACTCGTTTCTGGCACCTTTGCCGGTGGAGCTGTGCATGGGGTGTGTTTGGAACATTTTGTCAGCAGCCGAGTCCAAAATTCAGCTGTTCCCCATCTCAGCCCAGAAAGCAGGTACAACAAGTTTTGTGGTGCCTTTCAGCTGCCTACCGGGGTACTGTAAAAACTACCAACAGAACTCGTTTCTGGCACCTTTGCCGGTGGAGCTGTGCATGGGGTGTGTTTGGAACATTTTGTTACCAGCCGAGTCCAAAATTCAGCTATTCCCCATCTCAGCCCAGAAAGCAGGTAGAACAACTTTTGTGGTGCCTTTCAGCTGCCTACCGGGGTAGTGTAAAAACTACCAACAGAACTCGTTTCTGGCACCTTCCCCGGTGGAGCTGTGCATGGGGTGTGTTTGGAACATTTTGTCACGAGCCGAGTCCAAAATTCAGCTGTTCCCCATCTAAGCCCAGAAAGCAGGTAGAACAAGTTTTGTGGTGCCTTTCAGCTGCCTACCGGGGTAGTGTAAAAACTACCAACAGAACTCGTTTCTGGCACCTTCCCCGGTGGAGTTGTGCATGGGGTGTGTTTGGAACATTTTGTCAGGAGCCGAGTCCAAAATTCAGCGATTCTCCATCTCAGCCCAGAAAGCAGGTAGAACAAGTTTTGTGGTGCCTTTCAGCTGCCTACCGGGGTAGTGTAAAAACTACCAACAGAACTCGTTTCTGGCACCTTCCCCGGTGGAGTTGTGCATGGGGTGTGTTTGGAACATTTTGTCAGCAGCCGAGTCCAAAATTCAGCTGTTCCCCATCTCAGCCCAGAAAGCAGGTAGAACAAGTTTTGTGGTGCCTTTCAGCTGCCTACCGGGGTAGTGTAAAAACTACCAACAGAACTCGTTTCTGGCACCTTCCCCGGTGGAGTTGTGCATGGGGTGTGTTTGGAACATTTTGTCAGCAGCCGAGTCCAAAACTCAGCTCTTCCCCATCTCAGCCCAGAAAGCAGGTACAACAAGTTTTGTGGTGCCTTTCAGCTGCCTACCGGGGTAGTGTAAAAACTACCAACAGAACTCCTTTCTGGCACCTTCCCCGGTGGAGTTGTGCATGGGGTGTGTTTGGAACATTTTGTCAGGAGCCGAGTCCAAAATTCAGCGATTCTCCATCTCAGCCCAGAAAGCAGGTAGAACAAGTTTTGTGGTGCCATTCTCTTGCCTACCGGGGTACTGTAAAAACTACCAACAGAACTCGTTTCTGGCACCTTCCCCGGTGGAGCTGTGCATGGGGTGTGTTTGGAACATTTTGTTACCAGCCGAGTCCAAAATTCAGCGATTCCCCATCTCAGCCCAGAAAGCAGGTAGAACAACTTTTGTGGTGCCTTTCAGCTGTCTACCGGGGTACTGTAAAAACTACCAACAGAACTCGTTTCTGGCACCTTCCCCGGTGGAGTTGTGCATGGGGTGTGTTTGGAACATTTTGTCACCAGCCGAGTCCAAAATTCAGCCGTTCCCCATCTCTGCCCAGAAAGCAGGTACAACAAGTTTTGTGGTGCCTTTCAGCTGCCTACTGGGGTAGTGTAAAAACTACCAACAGAACTCGTTTCTGGCACCTTCCCCGGTGGAGGTGTGCATGGGTTGTGTTTGGAACATTTTTTCACCAGCCGAGTCCAAAATTCAGCGATTCCCCATCTCAGCCCAGAAAGCAGGTAGCAAAACTTTTGTGGTGCCTTTCAGCTGCCTACCGGGGTACTGTAAAAACTACCAACAGAACTCGTTTCTGGCACCTTCCCCGGTGGAGTTGTGCATGGGGTGTGTTTGGAACATTTTTTCACCAGCTGAGTCCAAAATTCAGCCGTTCCCCATCTCAGCCCAGAAAGCAGGTACAACAAGTTTTGTGGTGCCTTTCAGCTGCCTACCGGGGTAGTGTAAAAACTACCAACAGAACTCGTTTCTGGCACCTTCCTCGGTGGAGTTGTGCATGGGGTGTGTTTGGAACATTTTGTCACCAGCCGAGTCCAAAATTCAGCTGTTCCCCATCTAAGCCCAGAAAGCAGGTAGAACAAGTTTTGTGGTGCCTTTCAGCTGCCTACCGGGGTACTGTAAAAACTACCAACAGAACTCGTTTCTGGCACCTTTGCCGGTGGAGCTGTGCATGGGGTGTGTTTGGAACATTTTGTCAGCAGCCGAGTCCAAAATTCAGCTGTTCCCCATCTCAGCCCAGAAAGCAGGTACAACAAGTTTTGTGGTGCCTTTCAGCTGCCTACCGGGGTACTGTAAAAACTACCAACAGAACTCGTTTCTGGCACCTTCCCCGGTGGAGCTGTGCATGGGGTGTGTTTGGAACATTTTGTCACGAGCCGAGTCCAAAATTCAGCTGTTCCCCATCTAAGCCCAGAAAGCAGGTAGAACAAGTTTTGTGGTGCCTTTCAGCTGCCTACCGGGGTAGTGTAAAAACTACCAACAGAACTCGTTTCTGGCACCTTCCCCGGTGGAGTTGTGCATGGGGTGTGTTTGGAACATTTTGTCAGGAGCCGAGTCCAAAATTCAGCGATTCTCCATCTCAGCCCAGAAAGCAGGTAGAACAAGTTTTGTGGTGCCTTTCAGCTGCCTACCGGGGTAGTGTAAAAACTACCAACAGAACTCGTTTCTGGCACCTTCCCCGGTGGAGTTGTGCATGGGGTGTGTTTGGAACATTTTGTCACCAGCCGAGTCCAAAATTCAGCCGTTCCCCATCTCTGCCCAGAAAGCAGGTACAACAAGTTTTGTGGTGCCTTTCAGCTGCCTACCGGGGTACTGTAAAAACTACCAACAGAACTCGTTTCTGGCACCTTCCCCGGTGGAGTTGTGCATGGGGTGTGTTTGGAACATTTTGTCAGCAGCCGAGTCCAAAATTCAGCTGATCCCCATCTCAGACCAGAAAGCAGGTAGAAAAACTTTTGTGGTGCCTTTCAGCTGCCTACCGGGGTAGTGTAAAAACTACCAAAAGAACTCGTTTCTGGCCCCTTCCCCGGTGGAGTTGTGCATGGGGTGTGTTTGGAACAATTTGTCACCAGCCGAGTCCAAAATTCAGCTATTCTCCATCTCAGCCCAGAAAGCAGGTAGAACAAGTTTTGTAGTGCCTTTCTCTTGCCTACCGGGGTAGTGTAAAAACTACCAACAGAACTCGTTTCTGGCACCTTTGCCGGTGGAGTTGTGCATGGGGTGTGTTTGGAACATTTTGTCAGCAGCCGAGTCCAAAATTCAGCGATTCCCCATCTCAGCCCAGAAAGCAGGTAGAACAAGTTTTGTGGTGCCTTTCAGCTGCCTACCGGGGTAGTGTAAAACTACCAACAGAACTCGTTTCTGGCACCTTCCCCGGTGGAGCTGTGCATGGGGTGTGTTTGGAACATTTTGTCACCAGCCGAGTCCAAAATTCAGCTGTTCCCCATCTCAGACCAGAAAGCAGGTAGAACAGGTTTTGTGGTGCCTTTCAGCTGCCTACCGGGGTAGTGTAAAAACTACCAACAGAACTCGTTTCTGGCACCTTCCCCGGTGGAGCTGTGCATGGGGTGTGTTTGGAACATTTTTTCACCAGCCGAGTCCAAAATTCAGCCGTTCCCCATCTCAGCCCAGAAAGCAGGTAGAACAAGTTTTGTGGTGCCTTTCAGCTGCCTACCGGGGTAGTGTAAAAACTACCAACAGAACTCGTTTCTGGCACCTTCCCCGGTGGAGTTGTGCATGGGGTGTGTTTGGAACATTTTGTCACCAGCCGAGTCCAAAATTCAGCCGTTCCTCATCTCAGCCCAGAAAGCAGGTACAACAAGTTTTGTGGTGCCTTTCAGCTGCCTACCGGGGTAGTGTAAAAACTACCAACAGAACTCGTTTCTGGCACCTTCCTCGGTGGAGTTGTGCATGGGGTGTGTTTGGAACATTTTGTCACCAGCTGAGTCCAAAATTCAGCTATTCTCCATCTCAGCCCAGAAAGCAGGTAGAACAAGTTTTGTAGTGCCTTTCAGCTGCCTACCGGGGTAGTGTAAAAACTACCAACAGAACTCGTTTCTGGCACCTTCCCCGGAGGAGTTGTGCATGGGGTGTGTTTGGAACATTTTGTCAGCAGCCGAGTCCAAAATTCAGCGATTCCCCATCTCAGCCCAGAAAGCAGGTAGAACAAGTTTTGTGGTGCCTTTCAGCTGCCTACCGGGGTACTGTAAAAACTACCAACAGAACTCGTTTCTGGCACCTTCCCCAGTGGAGTTGTGCATGGGGTGTGTTTGGAACATTTTGTCAGCAGCCGAGTCCAAAATTCAGCTGATCCCCATCTCAGACCAGAAAGCAGGTAGAAAAACTTTTGTGGTGCCTTTCAGCTGCCTACCGGGGTAGTGTAAAAACTACCAACAGAACTCGTTTCTGGCACCTTCCCCGGTGGAGGTGTGCATGGGGTGTGTTTGGAACATTTTTTCACCAGCCGAGTCCAAAATTCAGCGATTCCCCATCTCAGCCCAGAAAGCAGGTAGCAAAACTTTTGTGGTGCCTTTCAGCTGCCTACCGGGGTAGTGTAAAAACTACCAACAGAACTCGTTTCTGGCACCTTTGCCGGTGGAGCTGTGCATGGGGTGTGTTTGGAACATTTTGTCAGCAGCCGAGTCCAAAATTCAGCCGTTCCCCATCTCTGCCCAGAAAGCAGGTACAACAAGTTTTGTGGTGCCTTTCAGCTGCCTACCGGGGTAGTGTAAAAACTACCAACAGAACTCGTTTCTGGCACCTTCCCCGGTGGAGTTGTGCATGGGGTGTGTTTGGAACATTTTGTCACCAGCCGAGTCCAAAATTCAGCTGTTCCCCATCTAAGCCCAGAAAGCAGGTAGAACAAGTTTTGTGGTGCCTTTCAGCTGCCTACCGGGGTACTGTAAAAACTACCAACAGAACTCGTTTCTGGCACCTTTGCCGGTGGAGCTGTGCATGGGGTGTGTTTGGAACATTTTGTCAGCAGCCGAGTCCAAAATTCAGCTGTTCCCCATCTCAGCCCAGAAAGCAGGTACAACAAGTTTTGTGGTGCCTTTCAGCTGCCTACCGGGGTACTGTAAAAACTACCAACAGAACTCGTTTCTGGCACCTTCCCCGGTGGAGCTGTGCATGGGGTGTGTTTGGAACATTTTGTCACGAGCCGAGTCCAAAATTCAGCTGTTCCCCATCTAAGCCCAGAAAGCAGGTAGAACAAGTTTTGTGGTGCCTTTCAGCTGCCTACCGGGGTAGTGTAAAAACTACCAACAGAACTCGTTTCTGGCACCTTCCCCGGTGGAGTTGTGCATGGGGTGTGTTTGGAACATTTTGTCAGGAGCCGAGTCCAAAATTCAGCGATTCTCCATCTCAGCCCAGAAAGCAGGTAGAACAAGTTTTGTGGTGCCTTTCAGCTGCCTACCGGGGTAGTGTAAAAACTACCAACAGAACTCGTTTCTGGCACCTTCCCCGGTGGAGTTGTGCATGGGGTGTGTTTGGAACATTTTGTCACCAGCCGAGTCCAAAATTCAGCCGTTCCCCATCTCTGCCCAGAAAGCAGGTACAACAAGTTTTGTGGTGCCTTTCAGCTGCCTACCGGGGTACTGTAAAAACTACCAACAGAACTCGTTTCTGGCACCTTCCCCGGTGGAGTTGTGCATGGGGTGTGTTTGGAACATTTTGTCAGCAGCCGAGTCCAAAATTCAGCTGATCCCCATCTCAGACCAGAAAGCAGGTAGAAAAACTTTTGTGGTGCCTTTCAGCTGCCTACCGGGGTAGTGTAAAAACTACCAAAAGAACTCGTTTCTGGCCCCTTCCCCGGTGGAGTTGTGCATGGGGTGTGTTTGGAACAATTTGTCACCAGCCGAGTCCAAAATTCAGCTATTCTCCATCTCAGCCCAGAAAGCAGGTAGAACAAGTTTTGTAGTGCCTTTCTCTTGCCTACCGGGGTAGTGTAAAAACTACCAACAGAACTCGTTTCTGGCACCTTTGCCGGTGGAGTTGTGCATGGGGTGTGTTTGGAACATTTTGTCAGCAGCCGAGTCCAAAATTCAGCGATTCCCCATCTCAGCCCAGAAAGCAGGTAGAACAAGTTTTGTGGTGCCTTTCAGCTGCCTACCGGGGTAGTGTAAAACTACCAACAGAACTCGTTTCTGGCACCTTCCCCGGTGGAGCTGTGCATGGGGTGTGTTTGGAACATTTTGTCACCAGCCGAGTCCAAAATTCAGCTGTTCCCCATCTCAGACCAGAAAGCAGGTAGAACAGGTTTTGTGGTGCCTTTCAGCTGCCTACCGGGGTAGTGTAAAAACTACCAACAGAACTCGTTTCTGGCACCTTCCCCGGTGGAGCTGTGCATGGGGTGTGTTTGGAACATTTTTTCACCAGCCGAGTCCAAAATTCAGCCGTTCCCCATCTCAGCCCAGAAAGCAGGTAGAACAAGTTTTGTGGTGCCTTTCAGCTGCCTACCGGGGTAGTGTAAAAACTACCAACAGAACTCGTTTCTGGCACCTTCCCCGGTGGAGTTGTGCATGGGGTGTGTTTGGAACATTTTGTCACCAGCCGAGTCCAAAATTCAGCCGTTCCTCATCTCAGCCCAGAAAGCAGGTACAACAAGTTTTGTGGTGCCTTTCAGCTGCCTACCGGGGTAGTGTAAAAACTACCAACAGAACTCGTTTCTGGCACCTTCCTCGGTGGAGTTGTGCATGGGGTGTGTTTGGAACATTTTGTCACCAGCTGAGTCCAAAATTCAGCTATTCTCCATCTCAGCCCAGAAAGCAGGTAGAACAAGTTTTGTAGTGCCTTTCAGCTGCCTACCGGGGTAGTGTAAAAACTACCAACAGAACTCGTTTCTGGCACCTTCCCCGGAGGAGTTGTGCATGGGGTGTGTTTGGAACATTTTGTCAGCAGCCGAGTCCAAAATTCAGCGATTCCCCATCTCAGCCCAGAAAGCAGGTAGAACAAGTTTTGTGGTGCCTTTCAGCTGCCTACCGGGGTACTGTAAAAACTACCAACAGAACTCGTTTCTGGCACCTTCCCCAGTGGAGTTGTGCATGGGGTGTGTTTGGAACATTTTGTCAGCAGCCGAGTCCAAAATTCAGCTGATCCCCATCTCAGACCAGAAAGCAGGTAGAAAAACTTTTGTGGTGCCTTTCAGCTGCCTACCGGGGTAGTGTAAAAACTACCAACAGAACTCGTTTCTGGCACCTTCCCCGGTGGAGGTGTGCATGGGGTGTGTTTGGAACATTTTTTCACCAGCCGAGTCCAAAATTCAGCGATTCCCCATCTCAGCCCAGAAAGCAGGTAGCAAAACTTTTGTGGTGCCTTTCAGCTGCCTACCGGGGTAGTGTAAAAACTACCAACAGAACTCGTTTCTGGCACCTTTGCCGGTGGAGCTGTGCATGGGGTGTGTTTGGAACATTTTGTCAGCAGCCGAGTCCAAAATTCAGCCGTTCCCCATCTCTGCCCAGAAAGCAGGTACAACAAGTTTTGTGGTGCCTTTCAGCTGCCTACCGGGGTAGTGTAAAAACTACCAACAGAACTCGTTTCTGGCACCTTCCCCGGTGGAGTTGTGCATGGGGTGTGTTTGGAACATTTTGTCAGCAGCCGAGTCCAAAATTCAGCTGATCCCCATCTCAGACCAGAAAGCAGGTAGAAAAACTTTTGTGGTGCCTTTCAGCTGCCTACCGGGGTAGTGTAAAAACTACCAACAGAACTCGTTTCTGGCCCCTTCCCCGGTGGAGCTGTGCATGGGGTGTGTTTGGAACAATTTGTCACCAGCCGAGTCCAAAATTCAGCCGTTCCCCATCTCTGCCCAGAAAGCAGGTACAACAAGTTTTGTGGTGCCTTTCAGCTGCCTACCGGGGTAGTGTAAAAACTACCAACAGAACTCGTTTCTGGCACCTTCCCCGGTGGAGTTGTGCATGGGGTGTGTTTGGAACATTTTGTCACCAGCCGAGTCCAAAATTCAGCCGCTCCCCATCTCTGCCCAGAAAGCAGGTACAACAAGTTTTGTGGTGCCTTTCAGCTGCCTACCGGGGTAGTGTAAAAACTACCAACAGAACTCGTTTCTGGCACCTTCCCCGGTGGAGTTGTGCATGGGGTGTGTTTGGAACATTTTGTCAGCAGCCGAGTCCAAAATTCAGCTATTCTCCATCTCAGCCCAGAAAGCAGGTAGAACAAGTTTTGTGGTGCCTTTCTCTTGCCTACCGGGGTACTGTAAAAACTACCAACAGAACTCGTTTCTGGCACCTTCCCCGGTGGAGGTGTGCATGGGGTGTGTTTGGAACATTTTGTCACCAGCCGAGTCCAAAATTCAGCTATTCTCCATCTCAGCCCAGAAAGCAGGTAGAACAAGTTTTGTGGTGCCTTTCTCTTGCCTACCGGGGTACTGTAAAAACTACCAACAGAACTCGTTTCTGGCACCTTCCCCGGTGGAGGTGTGCATGGGGTGTGTTTGGAACATTTTTTCACCAGCCGAGTCCAAAATTCAGCGATTCCCCATCTCAGCCCAGAAAGCAGGTAGCAAAACTTTTGTGGTGCCTTTCAGCTGCCTACCGGGGTAGTGTAAAAACTACCAACAGAACTCGTTTCTGGCACCTTTGCCGGTGGAGCTGTGCATGGGGTGTGTTTGGAACATTTTGTCAGCAGCCGAGTCCAAAATTCAGCCGTTCCCCATCTCTGCCCAGAAAGCAGGTACAACAAGTTTTGTGGTGCCTTTCAGCTGCCTACCGGGGTAGTGTAAAAACTACCAACAGAACTCGTTTCTGGCACCTTCCCCGGTGGAGTTGTGCATGGGGTGTGTTTGGAACATTTTGTCAGCAGCCGAGTCCAAAATTCAGCTGATCCCCATCTCAGACCAGAAAGCAGGTAGAAAAACTTTTGTGGTGCCTTTCAGCTGCCTACCGGGGTAGTGTAAAAACTACCAACAGAACTCGTTTCTGGCCCCTTCCCCGGTGGAGCTGTGCATGGGGTGTGTTTGGAACAATTTGTCACCAGCCGAGTCCAAAATTCAGCCGTTCCCCATCTCTGCCCAGAAAGCAGGTACAACAAGTTTTGTGGTGCCTTTCAGCTGCCTACCGGGGTAGTGTAAAAACTACCAACAGAACTCGTTTCTGGCACCTTCCTCGGTGGAGTTGTGCATGGGGTGTGTTTGGAACATTTTGTCACCAGCCGAGTCCAAAATTCAGCGATTCTCCATCTCAGCCCAGAAAGCAGGTAGCAAAACTTTTGTGGTGCCTTTCAGCTGCCTACCGGGGTAGTGTAAAAACTACCAACAGAACTCGTTTCTGGCACCTTCCCCGGTGGAGTTGTGCATGGGGTGTGTTTGGAACATTTTGTCACCAGCCGAGTCCAAAATTCAGCCGCTCCCCATCTCTGCCCAGAAAGCAGGTACAACAAGTTTTGTGGTGCCTTTCAGCTGCCTACCGGGGTAGTGTAAAAACTACCAACAGAACTCGTTTCTGGCACCTTCCCCGGTGGAGTTGTGCATGGGGTGTGTTTGGAACATTTTGTCAGCAGCCGAGTCCAAAATTCAGCTGATCCCCATCTCAGACCAGAAAGCAGGTAGAACAACTTTTGTGGTGCCTTTCAGCTGCCTACCGGGGTAGTGTAAAAACTACCAAAAGAACTCGTTTCTGGCCCCTTCCCCGGTGGAGTTGTGCATGGGGTGTGTTTGGAACAATTTGTCACCAGCCGAGTCCAAAATTCAGCTATTCTCCATCTCAGCCCAGAAAGCAGGTAGAACAAGTTTTGTAGTGCCTTTCTCTTGCCTACCGGGGTAGTGTAAAAACTACCAACAGAACTCGTTTCTGGCACCTTTGCCGGTGGAGTTGTGCATGGGGTGTGTTTGGAACATTTTGTCAGCAGCCGAGTCCAAAATTCAGCGATTCCCCATCTCAGCCCAGAAAGCAGGTAGAACAAGTTTTGTGGTGCCTTTCAGCTGCCTACCGGGGTAGTGTAAAACTACCAACAGAACTCGTTTCTGGCACCTTTGCCGGTGGAGCTGTGCATGGGGTGTGTTTGGAACATTTTGTCACCAGCCGAGTCCAAAATTCAGCTGTTCCCCATCTCAGCCCAGAAAGCAGGTAGAACAAGTTTTGTGGTGCCTTTCAGCTGCCTACCGGGGTACTGTAAAAACTACCAACAGAACTCGTTTCTGGCACCTTCCCCGGTGGAGTGGTGCATGGGGTGTGTTTGGAACATTTTGTCAGCAGCCGAGTCCAAAATTCAGCCGTTCCCCATCTCAGCCCAGAAAGCAGGTAGAACAAGTTTTGTGGTGCCTTTCAGCTGCCTACCGGGGTAGTGTAAAAACTACCAACAGAACTCGTTTCTGGCACCTTCCCCGGTGGAGTTGTGCATGGGGTGTGTTTGGAACATTTTGTCACCAGCCGAGTCCAAAATTCAGCCGTTCCTCATCTCAGCCCAGAAAGCAGGTACAACAAGTTTTGTGGTGCCTTTCAGCTGCCTACCGGGGTACTGTAAAAACTACCAACAGAACTCGTTTCTGGCACCTTTGCCGGTGGAATTGTGCATGGGGTGTGTTTGGAACATTTTGTCAGGAGCCGAGTCCAAAATTCAGCGATTCTCCATCTCAGCCCAGAAAGCAGGTAGAACAAGTTTTGTGGTGCCTTTCAGCTGCCTACTGGGGTAGTGTAAAAACTACCAACAGAACTCGTTTCTGGCACCTTCCCCGGTGGAGCTGTGCATGGGGTGTGTTTGGAACATTTTGTTACCAGCTGAGTCCAAAATTCAGCGATTCCCCATCTCAGCCCAGTAAGCAGGTAGAACAAGTTTTGTAGTGCCTTTCAGCTGCCTACCGGGGTAGTGTAAAAACTACCAAAAGAACTCGTTTCTGGCCCCTTCCCCGGTGGAGTTGTGCATGGGGTGTGTTTGGAACAATTTGTCACCAGCCGAGTCCAAAATTCAGCTATTCTCCATCTCAGCCCAGAAAGCAGGTAGAACAAGTTTTGTAGTGCCTTTCTCTTGCCTACCGGGGTAGTGTAAAAACTACCAACAGAACTCGTTTCTGGCACCTTTGCCGGTGGAGTTGTGCATGGGGTGTGTTTGGAACATTTTGTCAGCAGCCGAGTCCAAAATTCAGCGATTCCCCATCTCAGCCCAGAAAGCAGGTAGAACAAGTTTTGTGGTGCCTTTCAGCTGCCTACCGGGGTAGTGTAAAACTACCAGCAGAACTCGTTTCTGGCACCTTTGCCGGTGGAGCTGTGCATGGGGTGTGTTTGGAACATTTTGTCACCAGCCGAGTCCAAAATTCAGCTGTTCCCCATCTCAGCCCAGAAAGCAGGTAGAACAAGTTTTGTGGTGCCTTTCAGCTGCCTACTGGGGTAGTGTAAAAACTACCAACAGAACTCGTTTCTGGCACCTTCCTCGGTGGAGTTGTGCATGGGGTGTGTTTGGAACATTTTGTCACCAGCTGAGTCCAAAATTCAGCTATTCTCCATCTCAGCCCAGAAAGCAGGTAGAACAAGTTTTGTGGTGCCTTTCAGCTGCCTACCGGGGTAGTGTAAAAACTACCAACAGAACTCGTTTCTGGCACCTTCCCCGGAGGAGTTGTGCATGGGGTGTGTTTGGAACATTTTGTCAGCAGCCGAGTCCAAAATTCAGCTGATCCCCATCTCAGACCAGAAAGCAGGTAGAAAAACTTTTGTGGTGCCTTTCAGCTGCCTACCGGGGTAGTGTAAAAACTACCAACAGAACTCGTTTCTGGCACCTTCCCCGGTGGAGCTGTGCATGGGGTGTGTTTGGAACATTTTGTCACCAGCCGAGTCCAAAATTCAGCTATTCTCCATCTCAGCCCAGAAAGCAGGTAGAACAAGTTTTGTGGTGCCTTTCTCTTGCCTACCGGGGGTACTGTAAAAACTACCAACAGAACTCGTTTCTGGCACCTTCCCCGGTGGAGGTGTGCATGGGGTGTGTTTGGAACATTTTTTCACCAGCCGAGTCCAAAATTCAGCGATTCCCCATCTCAGCCCAGAAAGCAGGTAGCAAAACTTTTGTGGTGCCTTTCAGCTGCCTACCGGGGTAGTGTAAAAACTACCAACAGAACTCGTTTCTGGCACCTTTGCCGGTGGAGCTGTGCATGGGGTGTGTTTGGAACATTTTGTCAGCAGCCGAGTCCAAAATTCAGCCGTTCCCCATCTCTGCCCAGAAAGCAGGTACAACAAGTTTTGTGGTGCCTTTCAGCTGCCTACCGGGGTAGTGTAAAAACTACCAACAGAACTCGTTTCTGGCACCTTCCCCGGTGGAGTTGTGCATGGGGTGTGTTTGGAACATTTTGTCAGCAGCCGAGTCCAAAATTCAGCTGATCCCCATCTCAGACCAGAAAGCAGGTAGAAAAACTTTTGTGGTGCCTTTCAGCTGCCTACCGGGGTAGTGTAAAAACTACCAACAGAACTCGTTTCTGGCCCCTTCCCCGGTGGAGCTGTGCATGGGGTGTGTTTGGAACAATTTGTCACCAGCCGAGTCCAAAATTCAGCCGTTCCCCATCTCTGCCCAGAAAGCAGGTACAACAAGTTTTGTGGTGCCTTTCAGCTGCCTACCGGGGTAGTGTAAAAACTACCAACAGAACTCGTTTCTGGCACCTTCCTCGGTGGAGTTGTGCATGGGGTGTGTTTGGAACATTTTGTCACCAGCCGAGTCCAAAATTCAGCGATTCTCCATCTCAGCCCAGAAAGCAGGTAGAACAAGTTTTGTGGTGCCTTTCAGCTGCCTACCGGGGTAGTGTAAAAACTACCAACAGAACTCGTTTCTGGCACCTTCCCCGGTGGAGTTGTGCATGGGGTGTGTTTGGAACATTTTGTCACCAGCCGAGTCCAAAATTCAGCCGCTCCCCATCTCTGCCCAGAAAGCAGGTACAACAAGTTTTGTGGTGCCTTTCAGCTGCCTACCGGGGTAGTGTAAAAACTACCAACAGAACTCGTTTCTGGCACCTTCCCCGGTGGAGTTGTGCATGGGGTGTGTTTGGAACATTTTGTCAGCAGCCGAGTCCAAAATTCAGCTGATCCCCATCTCAGACCAGAAAGCAGGTAGAAAAACTTTTGTGGTGCCTTTCAGCTGCCTACCGGGGTAGTGTAAAAACTACCAAAAGAACTCGTTTCTGGCCCCTTCCCCGGTGGAGTTGTGCATGGGGTGTGTTTGGAACAATTTGTCACCAGCCGAGTCCAAAATTCAGCTATTCTCCATCTCAGCCCAGAAAGCAGGTAGAACAAGTTTTGTAGTGCCTTTCTCTTGCCTACCGGGGTAGTGTAAAAACTACCAACAGAACTCGTTTCTGGCACCTTTGCCGGTGGAGTTGTGCATGGGGTGTGTTTGGAACATTTTGTCAGCAGCCGAGTCCAAAATTCAGCGATTCCCCATCTCAGCCCAGAAAGCAGGTAGAACAAGTTTTGTGGTGCCTTTCAGCTGCCTACCGGGGTAGTGTAAAACTACCAACAGAACTCGTTTCTGGCACCTTTGCCGGTGGAGCTGTGCATGGGGTGTGTTTGGAACATTTTGTCACCAGCCGAGTCCAAAATTCAGCTGTTCCCCATCTCAGCCCAGAAAGCAGGTAGAACAAGTTTTGTGGTGCCTTTCAGCTGCCTACCGGGGTACTGTAAAAACTACCAACAGAACTCGTTTCTGGCACCTTCCCCGGTGGAGTGGTGCATGGGGTGTGTTTGGAACATTTTGTCACCAGCCGAGTCCAAAATTCAGCCGTTCCCCATCTCAGCCCAGAAAGCAGGTAGAACAAGTTTTGTGGTGCCTTTCAGCTGCCTACCGGGGTAGTGTAAAAACTACCAACAGAACTCGTTTCTGGCACCTTCCCCGGTGGAGTTGTGCATGGGGTGTGTTTGGAACATTTTGTCACCAGCCGAGTCCAAAATTCAGCCGTTCCTCATCTCAGCCCAGAAAGCAGGTACAACAAGTTTTGTGGTGCCTTTCAGCTGCCTACCGGGGTACTGTAAAAACTACCAACAGAACTCGTTTCTGGCACCTTTGCCGGTGGAATTGTGCATGGGGTGTGTTTGGAACATTTTGTCAGGAGCCGAGTCCAAAATTCAGCGATTCTCCATCTCAGCCCAGAAAGCAGGTAGAACAAGTTTTGTGGTGCCTTTCAGCTGCCTACTGGGGTAGTGTAAAAACTACCAACAGAACTCGTTTCTGGCACCTTCCCCGGTGGAGCTGTGCATGGGGTGTGTTTGGAACATTTTGTTACCAGCTGAGTCCAAAATTCAGCGATTCCCCATCTCAGCCCAGTAAGCAGGTAGAACAAGTTTTGTAGTGCCTTTCAGCTGCCTACCGGGGTAGTGTAAAAACTACCAAAAGAACTCGTTTCTGGCCCCTTCCCCGGTGGAGTTGTGCATGGGGTGTGTTTGGAACAATTTGTCACCAGCCGAGTCCAAAATTCAGCTATTCTCCATCTCAGCCCAGAAAGCAGGTAGAACAAGTTTTGTAGTGCCTTTCTCTTGCCTACCGGGGTAGTGTAAAAACTACCAACAGAACTCGTTTCTGGCACCTTTGCCGGTGGAGTTGTGCATGGGGTGTGTTTGGAACATTTTGTCAGCAGCCGAGTCCAAAATTCAGCGATTCCCCATCTCAGCCCAGAAAGCAGGTAGAACAAGTTTTGTGGTGCCTTTCAGCTGCCTACCGGGGTAGTGTAAAACTACCAACAGAACTCGTTTCTGGCACCTTTGCCGGTGGAGCTGTGCATGGGGTGTGTTTGGAACATTTTGTCACCAGCCGAGTCCAAAATTCAGCTGTTCCCCATCTCAGCCCAGAAAGCAGGTAGAACAAGTTTTGTGGTGCCTTTCAGCTGCCTACCGGGGTAGTGTAAAAACTACCAACAGAACTCGTTTCTGGCACCTTCCCCGGAGGAGTTGTGCATGGGGTGTGTTTGGAACATTTTGTCAGCAGCCGAGTCCAAAATTCAGCTGATCCCCATCTCAGACCAGAAAGCAGGTAGAAAAACTTTTGTGGTGCCTTTCAGCTGCCTACCGGGGTAGTGTAAAAACTACCAACAGAACTCGTTTCTGGCACCTTCCCCGGTGGAGCTGTGCATGGGGTGTGTTTGGAACATTTTGTCACCAGCCGAGTCCAAAATTCAGCTATTCTCCATCTCAGCCCAGAAAGCAGGTAGAACAAGTTTTGTGGTGCCTTTCTCTTGCCTACCGGGGTACTGTAAAAACTACCAACAGAACTCGTTTCTGGCACCTTCCCCGGTGGAGGTGTGCATGGGGTGTGTTTGGAACATTTTTTCACCAGCCGAGTCCAAAATTCAGCGATTCCCCATCTCAGCCCAGAAAGCAGGTAGCAAAACTTTTGTGGTGCCTTTCAGCTGCCTACCGGGGTAGTGTAAAAACTACCAACAGAACTCGTTTCTGGCACCTTTGCCGGTGGAGCTGTGCATGGGGTGTGTTTGGAACATTTTGTCAGCAGCCGAGTCCAAAATTCAGCCGTTCCCCATCTCTGCCCAGAAAGCAGGTACAACAAGTTTTGTGGTGCCTTTCAGCTGCCTACCGGGGTAGTGTAAAAACTACCAACAGAACTCGTTTCTGGCACCTTCCCCGGTGGAGTTGTGCATGGGGTGTGTTTGGAACATTTTGTCAGCAGCCGAGTCCAAAATTCAGCTGATCCCCATCTCAGACCAGAAAGCAGGTAGAAAAACTTTTGTGGTGCCTTTCAGCTGCCTACCGGGGTAGTGTAAAAACTACCAACAGAACTCGTTTCTGGCCCCTTCCCCGGTGGAGCTGTGCATGGGGTGTGTTTGGAACAATTTGTCACCAGCCGAGTCCAAAATTCAGCCGTTCCCCATCTCTGCCCAGAAAGCAGGTACAACAAGTTTTGTGGTGCCTTTCAGCTGCCTACCGGGGTAGTGTAAAAACTACCAACAGAACTCGTTTCTGGCACCTTCCTCGGTGGAGTTGTGCATGGGGTGTGTTTGGAACATTTTGTCACCAGCCGAGTCCAAAATTCAGCGATTCTCCATCTCAGCCCAGAAAGCAGGTAGAACAAGTTTTGTGGTGCCTTTCAGCTGCCTACCGGGGTAGTGTAAAAACTACCAACAGAACTCGTTTCTGGCACCTTCCCCGGTGGAGTTGTGCATGGGGTGTGTTTGGAACATTTTGTCACCAGCCGAGTCCAAAATTCAGCCGCTCCCCATCTCTGCCCAGAAAGCAGGTACAACAAGTTTTGTGGTGCCTTTCAGCTGCCTACCGGGGTAGTGTAAAAACTACCAACAGAACTCGTTTCTGGCACCTTCCCCGGTGGAGTTGTGCATGGGGTGTGTTTGGAACATTTTGTCAGCAGCCGAGTCCAAAATTCAGCTGATCCCCATCTCAGACCAGAAAGCAGGTAGAAAAACTTTTGTGGTGCCTTTCAGCTGCCTACCGGGGTAGTGTAAAAACTACCAAAAGAACTCGTTTCTGGCCCCTTCCCCGGTGGAGTTGTGCATGGGGTGTGTTTGGAACAATTTGTCACCAGCCGAGTCCAAAATTCAGCTATTCTCCATCTCAGCCCAGAAAGCAGGTAGAACAAGTTTTGTAGTGCCTTTCTCTTGCCTACCGGGGTAGTGTAAAAACTACCAACAGAACTCGTTTCTGGCACCTTTGCCGGTGGAGTTGTGCATGGGGTGTGTTTGGAACATTTTGTCAGCAGCCGAGTCCAAAATTCAGCGATTCCCCATCTCAGCCCAGAAAGCAGGTAGAACAAGTTTTGTGGTGCCTTTCAGCTGCCTACCGGGGTAGTGTAAAACTACCAACAGAACTCGTTTCTGGCACCTTTGCCGGTGGAGCTGTGCATGGGGTGTGTTTGGAACATTTTGTCACCAGCCGAGTCCAAAATTCAGCTGTTCCCCATCTCAGCCCAGAAAGCAGGTAGAACAAGTTTTGTGGTGCCTTTCAGCTGCCTACCGGGGTACTGTAAAAACTACCAACAGAACTCGTTTCTGGCACCTTCCCCGGTGGAGTGGTGCATGGGGTGTGTTTGGAACATTTTGTCACCAGCCGAGTCCAAAATTCAGCCGTTCCCCATCTCAGCCCAGAAAGCAGGTAGAACAAGTTTTGTGGTGCCTTTCAGCTGCCTACCGGGGTAGTGTAAAAACTACCAACAGAACTCGTTTCTGGCACCTTCCCCGGTGGAGTTGTGCATGGGGTGTGTTTGGAACATTTTGTCACCAGCCGAGTCCAAAATTCAGCCGTTCCTCATCTCAGCCCAGAAAGCAGGTACAACAAGTTTTGTGGTGCCTTTCAGCTGCCTACCGGGGTACTGTAAAAACTACCAACAGAACTCGTTTCTGGCACCTTTGCCGGTGGAATTGTGCATGGGGTGTGTTTGGAACATTTTGTCAGGAGCCGAGTCCAAAATTCAGCGATTCTCCATCTCAGCCCAGAAAGCAGGTAGAACAAGTTTTGTGGTGCCTTTCAGCTGCCTACTGGGGTAGTGTAAAAACTACCAACAGAACTCGTTTCTGGCACCTTCCCCGGTGGAGCTGTGCATGGGGTGTGTTTGGAACATTTTGTTACCAGCTGAGTCCAAAATTCAGCGATTCCCCATCTCAGCCCAGTAAGCAGGTAGAACAAGTTTTGTAGTGCCTTTCAGCTGCCTACCGGGGTAGTGTAAAAACTACCAAAAGAACTCGTTTCTGGCCCCTTCCCCGGTGGAGTTGTGCATGGGGTGTGTTTGGAACAATTTGTCACCAGCCGAGTCCAAAATTCAGCTATTCTCCATCTCAGCCCAGAAAGCAGGTAGAACAAGTTTTGTAGTGCCTTTCTCTTGCCTACCGGGGTAGTGTAAAAACTACCAACAGAACTCGTTTCTGGCACCTTTGCCGGTGGAGTTGTGCATGGGGTGTGTTTGGAACATTTTGTCAGCAGCCGAGTCCAAAATTCAGCGATTCCCCATCTCAGCCCAGAAAGCAGGTAGAACAAGTTTTGTGGTGCCTTTCAGCTGCCTACCGGGGTAGTGTAAAACTACCAACAGAACTCGTTTCTGGCACCTTTGCCGGTGGAGCTGTGCATGGGGTGTGTTTGGAACATTTTGTCAGCAGCCGAGTCCAAAATTCAGCTGTTCCCCATCTCAGCCCAGAAAGCAGGTAGAACAAGTTTTGTGGTGCCTTTCAGCTGCCTACTGGGGTAGTGTAAAAACTACCAACAGAACTCGTTTCTGGCACCTTCCTCGGTGGAGTTGTGCATGGGGTGTGTTTGGAACATTTTGTCACCAGCTGAGTCCAAAATTCAGCTATTCTCCATCTCAGCCCAGAAAGCAGGTAGAACAAGTTTTGTGGTGCCTTTCAGCTGCCTACCGGGGTAGTGTAAAAACTACCAACAGAACTCGTTTCTGGCACCTTCCCCGGAGGAGTTGTGCATGGGGTGTGTTTGGAACATTTTGTCAGCAGCCGAGTCCAAAATTCAGCGATTCCCCATCTCAGCCCAGAAAGCAGGTAGAACAAGTTTTGTGGTGCCTTTCAGCTGCCTACCGGGGTACTGTAAAAACTACCAACAGAACTCGTTTCTGGCACCTTTGCCGGTGGAGTTGTGCATGGGGTGTGTTTGGAACATTTTGTCAGGAGCCGAGTCCAAAATTCAGCGATTCTCCATCTCAGCCCAGAAAGCAGGTAGAACAAGTTTTGTGGTGCCTTTCAGCTGCCTACTGGGGTAGTGTAAAAACTACCAACAGAACTCGTTTCTGGCACCTTCCCCGGTGGAGCTGTGCATGGGGTGTGTTTGGAACATTTTGTTACCAGCCGAGTCCAAAATTCAGCTATTCCCCATCTCAGCCCAGAAAGCAGGTAGAACAACTTTTGTGGTGCCTTTCAGCTGCCTACCGGGGTAGTGTAAAAACTACCAACAGAACTCGTTTCTGGCACCTTCCCCGGTGGAGCTGTGCATGGGGTGTGTTTGGAACATTTTGTCACCAGCCGAGTCCAAAATTCAGCTGTTCCCCATCTCTGCCCAGAAAGCAGGTACAACAAGTTTTGTGGTGCCTTTCAGCTGCCTACCGGGGTAGTGTAAAAACTACCAACAGAACTCGTTTCTGGCACCTTCCCCGGTGGAGCTGTGCATGGGGTGTGTTTGGAACATTTTGTCACCAGCAGAGTCCAAAATTCAGCCGTTCCCCATCTCTGCCCAGAAAGCAGGTACAACAAGTTTTGTGGTGCCTTTCAGCTGCATACCGGGGTACTGTAAAAACTACCAACAGAACTCGTTTCTGGCACCTTCCCCGGTGGAGCTGTGCATGGGGTGTGTTTGGAACATTTTGTCAGCAGCCGAGTCCAAAATTCAGCTGATCCCCATCTCAGACCAGAAAGCAGGTAGAAAAACTTTTGTGGTGCCTTTCAGCTGCCTACCGGGGTAGTGTAAAAACTACCAACAGAACTCCTTTCTGGCACCTTCCCCGGTGGAGTTGTGCATGGGGTGTGTTTGGAACAATTTGTCACCAGCCGAGTCCAAAATTCAGCTATTCTCCATCTCAGCCCAGAAAGCAGGTAGAACAAGTTTTGTGGTGCCTTTCTCTTGCCTACCGGGGTACTGTAAAAACTACCAACAGAACTCGTTTCTGGCACCTTCCCCGGTGGAGTTGTGCATGGGGTGTGTTTGGAACATTTTTTCACCAGCCGAGTCCAAAATTCAGCGATTCCCCATCTCAGCCCAGAAAGCAGGTAGCAAAACTTTTGTGGTGCCTTTCAGCTGCCTACCGGGGTAGTGTAAAAACTACCAACAGAACTCGTTTCTGGCACCTTCCCCGGTGGAGGTGTGCATGGGGTGTGTTTGGAACATTTTGTCACCAGCCGAGTCCAAAATTCAGCCGTTCCTCATCTCAGCCCAGAAAGCAGGTACAACAAGTTTTGTGGTGCCTTTCAGCTGCCTACCGGGGTACTGTAAAAACTACCAACAGAACTCGTTTCTGGCACCTTCCCCGGTGGAATTGTGCATGGGGTGTGTTTGGAACATTTTGTCAGGAGCCGAGTCCAAAATTCAGCGATTCTCCATCTCAGCCCAGAAAGCAGGTACAACAAGTTTTGTGGTGCCTTTCAGCTGCCTACTGGGGTAGTGTAAAAACTACCAACAGAACTCGTTTCTGGCACCTTCCTCGGTGGAGTTGTGCATGGGGTGTGTTTGGAACATTTTGTCACCAGCTGAGTCCAAAATTCAGCTATTCTCCATCTCAGCCCAGAAAGCAGGTAGAACAAGTTTTGTGGTGCCTTTCAGCTGCCTACCGGGGTAGTGTAAAAACTACCAACAGAACTCGTTTCTGGCACCTTTGCCGGTGGAGTTGTGCATGGGGTGTGTTTGGAACATTTTGTCAGCAGCCGAGTCCAAAATTCAGCGATTCCCCATCTCAGCCCAGAAAGCAGGTAGAACAAGTTTTGTGGTGCCTTTCAGCTGCCTACCGGGGTACTGTAAAAACTACCAACAGAACTCGTTTCTGGCACCTTTGCCGGTGGAATTGTGCATGGGGTGTGTTTGGAACATTTTGTCAGGAGCCGAGTCCAAAATTCAGCGATTCCCCATCTCAGCCCAGAAAGCAGGTAGAACAAGTTTTGTGGTGCCTTTCAGCTGCCTACTGGGGTAGTGTAAAAACTACCAACAGAACTCGTTTCTGGCACCTTCCCCGGTGGAGCTGTGCATGGGGTGTGTTTGGAACATTTTGTTACCAGCCGAGTCCAAAATTCAGCTATTCCCCATCTCAGCCCAGAAAGCAGGTAGAACAACTTTTGTGGTGCCTTTCAGCTGCCTACCGGGGTAGTGTAAAAACTACCAACAGAACTCGTTTCTGGCACCTTCCCCGGTGGAGTTGTGCATGGGGTGTGTTTGGAACATTTTGTCACCAGCCGAGTCCAAAATTCAGCTGTTCCCCATCTCTGCCCAGAAAGCAGGTACAACAAGTTTTGTGGTGCCTTTCAGCTGCCTACCGGGGTAGTGTAAAAACTACCAACAGAACTCGTTTCTGGCACCTTCCCCGGTGGAGTTGTGCATGGGGTGTGTTTGGAACATTTTGTCACCAGCCGAGTCCAAAATTCAGCCGTTCCCCATCTCAGCCCAGAAAGCAGGTAGAACAAGTTTTGTGGTGCCTTTCAGCTGCCTACCGGGGTACTGTAAAAACTACCAACAGAACTCGTTTCTGGCACCTTCCCCGGTGGAGTTGTGCATGGGGTGTGTTTGGAACATTTTGTCACCAGCCGAGTCCAAAATTCAGCCGTTCCCCATCTCTGCCCAGAAAGCAGGTACAACAAGTTTTGTGGTGCCTTTCAGCTGCCTACCGGGGTACTGTAAAAACTACCAACAGAACTCGTTTCTGGCACCTTCCCCGGTGGAGTTGTGCATGGGGTGTGTTTGGAACATTTTGTCAGCAGCCGAGTCCAAAATTCAGCCGTTCCTCATCTCAGCCCAGAAAGCAGGTAGAACAAGTTTTGTGGTGCCTTTCAGCTGCCTACCGGGGTAGTGTAAAAACTACCAACAGAACTCGTTTCTGGCACCTTCCTCGGTGGAGTTGTGCATGGGGTGTGTTTGGAACATTTTGTCACCAGCCGAGTCCAAAATTCAGCCGTTCCCCATCTCTGCCCAGAAAGCAGGTACAACAAGTTTTGTGGTGCCTTTCAGCTGCATACCGGGGTACTGTAAAAACTACCAACAGAACTCGTTTCTGGCACCTTCCCCGGTGGAGTTGTGCATGGGGTGTGTTTGGAACATTTTGTCAGCAGCCGAGTCCAAAATTCAGCTGATCCCCATCTCAGACCAGAAAGCAGGTAGAAAAACTTTTGTGGTGCCTTTCAGCTGCCTACCGGGGTAGTGTAAAAACTACCAACAGAACTCGTTTCTGGCACCTTCCCCGGTGGAGGTGTGCATGGGGTGTGTTTGGAACAATTTGTCACCAGCCGAGTCCAAAATTCAGCTATTCTCCATCTCTGCCCAGAAAGCAGGTAGAACAAGTTTTGTGGTGCCTTTCTCTTGCCTACCGGGGTAGTGCAAAAACTACCAACAGAACTCGTTTCTGGCACCTTCCCCGGTGGAGTTGTGCATGGGGTGTGTTTGGGACATTTTTTCACCAGCCGAGTCCAAAATTCAGCGATTCCCCATCTCAGCCCAGAAAGCAGGTAGCAAAACTTTTGTGGTGCCTTTCAGCTGCCTACCGGCGTAGTGTAAAAACTACCAACAGAACTCGTTTCTGGCACCTTCCCCGGTGGAGGTGTGCATGGGGTGTGTTTGGAACATTTTGTCAGCAGCCGAGTCCAAAATTCAGCCGTTCCCCATCTCAGCCCAGAAAGCAGGTAGAACAAGTTTTGTGGTGCCTTTCAGCTGCCTACCGGGGTAGTGTAAAAACTACCAACAGAACTCATTTCTGGCACCTTCCCCGGTGGAGTTGTGCATGGGGTGTGTTTGGAACATTTTGTCACCAGCCGAGTCCAAAATTCAGCGATTCCCCATCTCAGCCCAGAAAGCAGGTAGAACAAGTTTTGTGGTGCCTTTCAGCTGCCTACCGGGGTACTGTAAAAACTACCAACAGAACTCGTTTCTGGCACCTTCCTCGGTGGAGCTGTGCATGGGGTGTGTTTGGAACATTTTGTCACCAGCCGAGTCCAAAATTCAGCTATTCTCCATCTCAGCCCAGAAAGCAGGTAGAACAAGTTTTGTGGTGCCTTTCAGCTGCCTACCGGGGTACTGTAAAAACTACCAACAGAACTCGTTTCTGGCACCTTCCCCGGTGGAGCTGTGCATGGGGTGTGTTTGGAACATTTTGTTACCAGCCGAGTCCAAAATTCAGCTATTCCCCATCTCAGCCCAGAAAGCAGGTAGAACAACTTTTGTGGTGCCTTTCAGCTGCCTACCGGGGTAGTGTAAAAACTACCAACAGAACTCGTTTCTGGCACCTTCCCCGGTGGAGTTGTGCATGGGGTGTGTTTGGAACATTTTGTCAGCAGCCGAGTCCAAAATTCAGCCGTTCCCCATCTCTGCCCAGAAAGCAGGTAGAACAAGTTTTGTGGTGCCTTTCAGCTGCCTACCGGGGTAGTGTAAAAACTACCAACAGAACTCGTTTCTGGCACCTTCCCCGGTGGAGTTGTGCATGGGGTGTGTTTGGAACATTTTGTCACCAGCCGAGTCCAAAATTCAGCGATTCTCCATCTCAGCCCAGAAAGCAGGTACAACAAGTTTTGTGGTGCCTTTCAGCTGCCTACCGGGGTACTGTAAAAACTACCAACAGAACTCGTTTCTGGCACCTTCCCCGGTGGAATTGTGCATGGGGTGTGTTTGGAACATTTTGTCAGGAGCCGAGTCCAAAATTCAGCGATTCTCCATCTCAGCCCAGAAAGCAGGTAGAACAAGTTTTGTGGTGCCTTTCAGCTGCCTACCGGGGTAGTGTAAAAACTACCAACAGAACTCGTTTCTGGCACCTTCCCCGGTGGAGCTGTGCATGGGGTGTGTTTGGAACATTTTGTTACCAGCCGAGTCCAAAATTCAGCTATTCCCCATCTCAGCCCAGAAAGCAGGTAGAACAACTTTTGTGGTGCCTTTCAGCTGCCTACCGGGGTACTGTGAAAACTACCAACAGAACTCGTTTCTGGCACCTTCCTCGGTGGAGCTGTGCATGGGGTGTGTTTGGAACATTTTGTCACCAGCCGAGTCCAAAATTCAGCGATTCTCCATCTCAGCCCAGAAAGCAGGTAGAACAAGTTTTGTGGTGCCTTTCTCTTGCCTACCGTGGTACTGTAAAAACTACCAACAGAACTCGTTTCTGGCACCTTCCCCGGTGGAGCTGTGCATGGGGTGTGTTTGGAACATTTTGTTACCAGCCGAGTCCAAAATTCAGCTATTCCCCATCTCAGCCCAGAAAGCAGGTAGAACAACTTTTGTGGTGCCTTTCAGCTGCCTACCGGGGTACTGTAAAAACTACCAACAGAACTCGTTTCTGGCACCTTCCCCGGTGGAGTTGTGCATGGGGTGTGTTTGGAACATTTTGTCAGCAGCCGAGTCCAAAATTCAGCTGATCCCCATCTCAGACCAGAAAGCAGGTAGAAAAACTTTTGTGGTGCCTTTCAGCTGCCTACCGGGGTAGTGTAAAAACTACCAACAGAACTCCTTTCTGGCACCTTCCCCGGTGGAGGTGTGCATGGGGTGTGTTTGGAACAATTTGTCACCAGCCGAGTCCAAAATTCAGCTATTCTCCATCTCTGCCCAGAAAGCAGGTAGAACAAGTTTTGTGGTGCCTTTCTCTTGCCTACCGGGGTAGTGCAAAAACTACCAACAGAACTCGTTTCTGGCACCTTCCCCGGTGGAGTTGTGCATGGGGTGTGTTTGGGACATTTTTTCACCAGCCGAGTCCAAAATTCAGCGATTCCCCATCTCAGCCCAGAAAGCAGGTAGCAAAACTTTTGTGGTGCCTTTCAGCTGCCTACCGGCGTAGTGTAAAAACTACCAACAGAACTCGTTTCTGGCACCTTCCCCGGTGGAGGTGTGCATGGGGTGTGTTTGGAACATTTTGTCAGCAGCCGAGTCCAAAATTCAGCCGTTCCCCATCTCAGCCCAGAAAGCAGGTAGAACAAGTTTTGTGGTGCCTTTCAGCTGCCTACCGGGGTAGTGTAAAAACTACCAACAGAACTCATTTCTGGCACCTTCCCCGGTGGAGTTGTGCATGGGGTGTGTTTGGAACATTTTGTCACCAGCCGAGTCCAAAATTCAGCGATTCCCCATCTCAGCCCAGAAAGCAGGTAGAACAAGTTTTGTGGTGCCTTTCAGCTGCCTACCGGGGTACTGTAAAAACTACCAACAGAACTCGTTTCTGGCACCTTCCTCGGTGGAGCTGTGCATGGGGTGTGTTTGGAACATTTTGTCACCAGCCGAGTCCAAAATTCAGCTATTCTCCATCTCAGCCCAGAAAGCAGGTAGAACAAGTTTTGTGGTGCCTTTCAGCTGCCTACCGGGGTACTGTAAAAACTACCAACAGAACTCGTTTCTGGCACCTTCCCCGGTGGAGCTGTGCATGGGGTGTGTTTGGAACATTTTGTTACCAGCCGAGTCCAAAATTCAGCTATTCCCCATCTCAGCCCAGAAAGCAGGTAGAACAACTTTTGTGGTGCCTTTCAGCTGCCTACCGGGGTAGTGTAAAAACTACCAACAGAACTCGTTTCTGGCACCTTCCCCGGTGGAGTTGTGCATGGGGTGTGTTTGGAACATTTTGTCAGCAGCCGAGTCCAAAATTCAGCCGTTCCCCATCTCTGCCCAGAAAGCAGGTAGAACAAGTTTTGTGGTGCCTTTCAGCTGCCTACCGGGGTAGTGTAAAAACTACCAACAGAACTCGTTTCTGGCACCTTCCCCGGTGGAGTTGTGCATGGGGTGTGTTTGGAACATTTTGTCACCAGCCGAGTCCAAAATTCAGCGATTCTCCATCTCAGCCCAGAAAGCAGGTACAACAAGTTTTGTGGTGCCTTTCAGCTGCCTACCGGGGTACTGTAAAAACTACCAACAGAACTCGTTTCTGGCACCTTCCCCGGTGGAATTGTGCATGGGGTGTGTTTGGAACATTTTGTCAGGAGCCGAGTCCAAAATTCAGCGATTCTCCATCTCAGCCCAGAAAGCAGGTAGAACAAGTTTTGTGGTGCCTTTCAGCTGCCTACTGGGGTAGTGTAAAAACTACCAACAGAACTCGTTTCTGGCACCTTCCCCGGTGGAGCTGTGCATGGGGTGTGTTTGGAACATTTTGTTACCAGCCGAGTCCAAAATTCAGCTATTCCCCATCTCAGCCCAGAAAGCAGGTAGAACAACTTTTGTGGTGCCTTTCAGCTGCCTACCGGGGTACTGTGAAAACTACCAACAGAACTCGTTTCTGGCACCTTCCTCGGTGGAGCTGTGCATGGGGTGTGTTTGGAACATTTTGTCACCAGCCGAGTCCAAAATTCAGCGATTCTCCATCTCAGCCCAGAAAGCAGGTAGAACAAGTTTTGTGGTGCCTTTCTCTTGCCTACCGTGGTACTGTAAAAACTACCAACAGAACTCGTTTCTGGCACCTTCCCCGGTGGAGCTGTGCATGGGGTGTGTTTGGAACATTTTGTTACCAGCCGAGTCCAAAATTCAGCTATTCCCCATCTCAGCCCAGAAAGCAGGTAGAACAACTTTTGTGGTGCCTTTCAGCTGCCTACCGGGGTACTGTAAAAACTACCAACAGAACTCGTTTCTGGCACCTTCCCCGGTGGAGTTGTGCATGGGGTGTGTTTGGAACATTTTGTCAGGAGCCGAGTCCAAAATTCAGCCGTTCCCCATCTCAGCCCAGAAAGCAGGTAGAACAAGTTTTGTGGTGCCTTTCTCTTGCCTACCGGGGTACTGTAAAAACTACCAACAGAACTCGTTTCTGGCACCTTCCCCGGTGGAGCTGTGCATGGGGTGTGTTTGGAACATTTTGTCACCAGCCGAGTCCAAAATTCAGCTGTTCCCCATCTCAGCCCAGAAAGCAGGTACAACAAGTTTTGTGGTGCCTTTCAGCTGCCTACCGGGGTAGTGTAAAAACTACCAACAGAACTCGTTTCTGGCACCTTCCCCGGTGGAGTTGTGCATGGGGTGTGTTTGGAACATTTTGTCAGCAGCCGAGTCCAAAATTCAGCCGTTCCCCATCTCTGCCCAGAAAGCAGGTAGAACAAGTTTTGTGGTGCCTTTCAGCTGCCTACCGGGGTAGTGTAAAAACTACCAACAGAACTCGTTTCTGGCACCTTCCCCGGTGGAGTTGTGCATGGGGTGTGTTTGGAACATTTTGTCACCAGCCGAGTCCAAAATTCAGCCGTTCCTCATCTCAGCCCAGAAAGCAGGTACAACAAGTTTTGTGGTGCCTTTCAGCTGCCTACCGGGGTACTGTAAAAACTACCAACAGAACTCGTTTCTGGCACCTTCCCCGGTGGAATTGTGCATGGGGTGTGTTTGGAACATTTTGTCAGGAGCCGAGTCCAAAATTCAGCGATTCTCCATCTCAGCCCAGAAAGCAGGTAGAACAACTTTTGTGGTGCCTTTCAGCTGCCTACCGGGGTAGTGTAAAAACTACCAACAGAACTCGTTTCTGGCACCTTCCCCGGTGGAGCTGTGCATGGGGTGTGTTTGGAACATTTTGTTACCAGCCGAGTCCAAAATTCAGCTATTCCCCATCTCAGCCCAGAAAGCAGGTAGAACAAGTTTTGTGGTGCCTTTCAGCTGCCTACCGGGGTAGTGTAAAAACTACCAACAGAACTCGTTTCTGGCACCTTCCCCGGTGGAGTTGTGCATGGGGTGTGTTTGGAACATTTTGTCACCAGCCGAGTCCAAAATTCAGCTGTTCCCCATCTCAGCCCAGAAAGCAGGTACAACAAGTTTTGTGGTGCCTTTCAGCTGCCTACCGGGGTAGTGTAAAAACTACCAACAGAACTCGTTTCTGGCACCTTCCCCGGTGGAGTTGTGCATGGGGTGTGTTTGGAACATTTTGTCAGCAGCCGAGTCCAAAATTCAGCGATTCCCCATCTCAGCCCAGAAAGCAGGTAGAACAAGTTTTGTGGTGCCTTTCAGCTGCCTACCGGGGTACTGTAAAAACTACCAACAGAACTCGTTTCTGGCACCTTCCCCGGTGGAGTTGTGCATGGGGTGTGTTTGGAACATTTTGTCACCAGCCGAGTCCAAAATTCAGCCGTTCCCCATCTCTGCCCAGAAAGCAGGTACAACAAGTTTTGTGGTGCCTTTCAGCTGCCTACCGGGGTACTGTAAAAACTACCAACAGAACTCGTTTCTGGCACCTTCCCCGGTGGAGTTGTGCATGGGGTGTGTTTGGAACATTTTGTCAGCAGCCGAGTCCAAAATTCAGCTGATCCCCATCTCAGACCAGAAAGCAGGTAGAACAAGTTTTGTGGTGCCTTTCAGCTGCCTACCGGGGTAGTGTAAAAACTACCAACAGAACTCGTTTCTGGCACCTTCCCCGGAGGAGTTGTGCATGGGGTGTGTTTGGAACAATTTGTCACCAGCCGAGTCCAAAATTCAGCTATTCTCCATCTCAGCCCAGAAAGCAGGTAGAACAAGTTTTGTAGTGCCTTTCTCTTGCCTACCGGGGTAGTGTAAAAACTACCAACAGAACTCGTTTCTGGCACCTTCCCCGGTGGAGGTGTGCATGGGGTGTGTTTGGGAACATTTTTTCACCAGCCGAGTCCAAAATTCAGCGATTCCCCATCTCAGCCCAGAAAGCAGGTAGCAAAACTTTTGTGGTGCCTTTCTCTTGCCTACCGGGGTAGTGTAAAAACTACCAACAGAACTCGTTTCTGGCACCTTCCCCGGTGGAGTTGTGCATGGGGTGTGTTTGGAACATTTTGTCAGCAGCCGAGTCCAAAATTCAGCGATTCCCCATCTCAGCCCAGAAAGCAGGTAGAACAAGTTTTGTGGTGCCTTTCAGCTGCCTACCGGGGTACTGTAAAAACTACCAACAGAACTCGTTTCTGGCACCTTTGCCGGTGGAGGTGTGCATGGGGTGTGTTTGGAACATTTTGTCACCAGCCGAGTCCAAAATTCAGCTGTTCCCCATCTCAGCCCAGAAAGCAGGTACAACAAGTTTTGTGGTGCCTTTCAGCTGCCTACCGGGGTACCGTAAAAACTACCAACAGAACTCGTTTCTGGCACCTTCCCCGGTGGAGTTGTGCATGGGGTGTGTTTGGAACATTTTTGTCACCAGCCGAGTCCAAAATTCAGCCGTTCCCCATCTCAGCCCAGAAAGCAGGTAGAACAAGTTTTGTGGTGCCTTTCAGCTGCCTACCGGGGTAGTGTAAAAACTACCAACAGAACTCGTTTCTGGCACCTTCCCCGGTGGAGTTGTGCATGGGGTGTGTTTGGAACATTTTGTCACCAGCCGAGTCCAAAATTCAGCCGTTCCTCATCTCAGCCCAGAAAGCAGGTACAACAAGTTTTGTGGTGCCTTTCAGCTGCCTACCGGGGTACTGTAAAAACTACCAACAGAACTCGTTTCTGGCACCTTTGCCGGTGGAATTGTGCATAGGGTGTGTTTGGAACATTTTGTCACCAGCCGAGTCCAAAATTCAGCGATTCTCCATCTCAGCCCAGAAAGCAGGTAGAACAAGTTTTGTAGTGCCTTTCAGCTGCCTACCGGGGTAGTGTAAAAACTACCAACAGAACTCGTTTCTGGCACCTTCCCCGGAGGAGTTGTGCATGGGGTGTGTTTGGAACATTTTGTCAGCAGCCGAGTCCAAAATTCAGCGATTCCCCATCTCAGCCCAGAAAGCAGGTACAACAAGTTTTGTGGTGCCTTTCAGCTGCCTACCGGGGTACTGTAAAAACTACCAACAGAACTCGTTTCTGGCACCTTCCCCGGTGGAGTTGTGCATGGGGTGTGTTTGGAACATTTTGTCACCAGCCGAGTCCAAAATTCAGCCGTTCCCCATCTCAGCCCAGAAAGCAGGTAGAAAAACTTTTGTGGTGCCTTTCAGCTGCCTACCGGGGTAGTGTAAAAACTACCAACAGAACTCGTTTCTGGCACCTTCCTCGGTGGAGCTGTGCATGGGGTGTGTTTGGAACATTTTGTCACCAGCCGAGTCCAAAATTCAGCGATTCCCCATCTAAGCCCAGAAAGCAGGTACAACAAGTTTTGTGGTGCCTTTCAGCTGCCTACCGGGGTACTGTAAAAACTACCAACAGAACTCGTTTCTGGCACCTTTGCCGGTGGAGCTGTGCATGGGGTGTGTTTGGAACATTTTGTCAGCAGCCGAGTCCAAAATTCAGCCGTTCCCCATCTCTGCCCAGAAAGCAGGTACAACAAGTTTTGTGGTGCCTTTCAGCTGCCTACCGGGGTAGTGTAAAAACTACCAACAGAACTCGTTTCTGGCACCTTCCCCGGTGGAGTTGTGCATGGGGTGTGTTTGGAACATTTTGTCAGCAGCCGAGTCCAAAATTCAGCTGATCCCCATCTCAGCCCAGAAAGCAGGTAGCAAAACTTTTGTGGTGCCTTTCAGCTGCCTACCGGGGTAGTGTAAAAACTACCAAAGGAACTCGTTTCTGGCCCCTTCCCCGGTGGAGTTGTGCATGGGGTGTGTTTGGAACAATTTGTCACCAGCCGAGTCCAAAATTCAGCTATTCTCCATCTCAGCCCAGAAAGCAGGTAGAACAAGTTTTGTAGTGCCTTTCTCTTGCCTACCGGGGTAGTGTAAAAACTACCAACAGAACTCGTTTCTGGCACCTTCCCCGGTGGAGGTGTGCATGGGGTGTGTTTGGAACATTTTGTCACCAGCCGAGTCCAAAATTCAGCGATTCCCCATCTCAGCCCAGAAAGCAGGTAGAACAAGTTTTGTGGTGCCTTTCAGCTGCCTACCGGGGTAGTGTAAAACTACCAACAGAACTCGTTTCTGGCACCTTCCCCGGTGGAGCTGTGCATGGGGTGTGTTTGGAACATTTTGTCACCAGCCGAGTCCAAAATTCAGCTGTTCCCCATCTCAGCCCAGAAAGCAGGTACAACAAGTTTTGTGGTGCCTTTCAGCTGCCTACCGGGGTAGTGTAAAAACTACCAACAGAACTCGTTTCTGGCACCTTCCCCGGTGGAGTTGTGCATGGGGTGTGTTTGGAACATTTTGTCACCAGCCGAGTCCAAAATTCAGCCGTTCCCCATCTCAGCCCAGAAAGCAGGTAGAACAAGTTTTGTGGTGCCTTTCAGCTGCCTACCGGGGTACTGTAAAAACTACCAACAGAACTCGTTTCTGGCACCTTCCCCGGTGGAGTTGTGCATGGGGTGTGTTTGGAACATTTTGTCACCAGCCGAGTCCAAAATTCAGCTATTCCCCATCTCAGCCCAGAAAGCAGGTAGAACAAGTTTTGTGGTGCCTTTCAGCTGCCTACCGGGGTACTGTAAAAAACTACCAACAGAACTCGTTTCTGGCACCTTTGCCGGTGGAATTGTGCATGGGGTGTGTTTGGAACTTTTTTTCAGGAGCCGAGTCCAAAATTCAGCGATTCTCCATCTCAGCCCAGAAAGCAGGTAGAACAAGTTTTGTGGTGCCTTTCAGCTGCCTACTGGGGTAGTGTAAAAACTACCAACAGAACTCGTTTCTGGCACCTTCCCCGGTGGAGCTGTGCATGGGGTGTGTTTGGAACATTTTGTTACCAGCCGAGTCCAAAATTCAGCTATTCCCCATCTCAGCCCAGAAAGCAGGTAGAACAAGTTTTGTGGTGCCTTTCAGCTGCCTACCGGGGTAGTGTAAAAACTACCAACAGAACTCGTTTCTGGCACCTTCCCCGGTGGAGTTGTGCATGGGGTGTGTTTGGAACATTTTGTCACCAGCCGAGTCCAAAATTCAGCTGTTCCCCATCTCTGCCCAGAAAGCAGGTACAACAAGTTTTGTGGTGCCTTTCAGCTGCCTACCGGGGTAGTGTAAAAACTACCAACAGAACTCGTTTCTGGCACCTTCCTCGGTGGAGTTGTGCATGGGGTGTGTTTGGAACATTTTGTCACCAGCTGAGTCCAAAATTCAGCTATTCTCCATCTCAGCCCAGAAAGCAGGTAGAACAAGTTTTGTGGTGCCTTTCAGCTGCCTACCGGGGTAGTGTAAAAACTACCAACAGAACTCGTTTCTGGCACCTTCCCCGGAGGAGTTGTGCATGGGGTGTGTTTGGAACATTTTGTTACCAGCCGAGTCCAAAATTCAGCGATTCCCCCTCTCAGCCCAGAAAGCAGGTAGAACAAGTTTTGTGGTGCCTTTCAGCTGCCTACCGGGGTAGTGTAAAAACTACCAACAGAACTCGTTTCTGGCACCTTCCCCGGTGGAGTTGTGCATGGGGTGTGTTTGGAACATTTTGTCACCAGCCGAGTCCAAAATTCAGCCGTTCCCCATCTCAGCCCAGAAAGCAGGTAGAACAAGTTTTGTGGTGCCTTTCAGCTGCCTACCGGGGTAGTGTAAAAACTACCAACAGAACTCGTTTCTGGCACCTTCCCCGGTGGAGGTGTGCATGGGGTGTGTTTGGAACAATTTGTCACCAGCCGAGTCCAAAATTCAGCTATTCTCCATCTCAGCCCAGAAAGCAGGTAGAACAAGTTTTGTGGTGCCTTTCTCTTGCCTACCGGGGTAGTGTAAAAACTACCAACAGAACTCGTTTCTGGCACCTTTGCCGGTGGAGTTGTGCATGGGGTGTGTTTGGAACATTTTGTCAGCAGCCGAGTCCAAAATTCAGCGATTCCCCATCTCAGCCCAGAAAGCAGGTAGAACAAGTTTTGTGGTGCCTTTCAGCTGCCTACCGGGGTAGTGTAAAACTACCAACAGAACTCGTTTCTGGCACCTTTGCCGGTGGAGCTGTGCATGGGGTGTGTTTGGAACATTTTGTCACCAGCCGAGTCCAAAATTCAGCTGTTCCCCATCTCAGCCCAGAAAGCAGGTACAACAAGTTTTGTGGTGCCTTTCAGCTGCCTACCGGGGTAGTGTAAAAACTACCAACAGAACTCGTTTCTGGCACCTTCCCCGGTGGAGTTGTGCATGGGGTGTGTTTGGAACATTTTGTCACCAGCCGAGTCCAAAATTCAGCCGTTCCCCATCTCAGCCCAGAAAGCAGGTAGAAAAACTTTTGTGGTGCCTTTCAGCTGCCTACCGGGGTAGTGTAAAAACTACCAACAGAACTCGTTTCTGGCACCTTCCTCGGTGGAGCTGTGCATGGGGTGTGTTTGGAACATTTTGTCACCAGCCGAGTCCAAAATTCAGCGATTCCCCATCTAAGCCCAGAAAGCAGGTACAACAAGTTTTGTGGTGCCTTTCAGCTGCCTACCGGGGTACTGTAAAAACTACCAACAGAACTCGTTTCTGGCACCTTTGCCGGTGGAGCTGTGCATGGGGTGTGTTTGGAACATTTTGTCAGCAGCCGAGTCCAAAATTCAGCCGTTCCCCATCTCTGCCCAGAAAGCAGGTACAACAAGTTTTGTGGTGCCTTTCAGCTGCCTACCGGGGTAGTGTAAAAACTACCAACAGAACTCGTTTCTGGCACCTTCCCCGGTGGAGTTGTGCATGGGGTGTGTTTGGAACATTTTGTCAGCAGCCGAGTCCAAAATTCAGCTGATCCCCATCTCAGCCCAGAAAGCAGGTAGCAAAACTTTTGTGGTGCCTTTCAGCTGCCTACCGGGGTAGTGTAAAAACTACCAAAAGAACTCGTTTCTGGCCCCTTCCCCGGTGGAGTTGTGCATGGGGTGTGTTTGGAACAATTTGTCACCAGCCGAGTCCAAAATTCAGCTATTCTCCATCTCAGCCCAGAAAGCAGGTAGAACAAGTTTTGTAGTGCCTTTCTCTTGCCTACCGGGGTAGTGTAAAAACTACCAACAGAACTCGTTTCTGGCACCTTCCCCGGTGGAGGTGTGCATGGGGTGTGTTTGGAACATTTTGTCACCAGCCGAGTCCAAAATTCAGCGATTCCCCATCTCAGCCCAGAAAGCAGGTAGAACAAGTTTTGTGGTGCCTTTCAGCTGCCTACCGGGGTAGTGTAAAACTACCAACAGAACTCGTTTCTGGCACCTTCCCCGGTGGAGCTGTGCATGGGGTGTGTTTGGAACATTTTGTCACCAGCCGAGTCCAAAATTCAGCTGTTCCCCATCTCAGCCCAGAAAGCAGGTACAACAAGTTTTGTGGTGCCTTTCAGCTGCCTACCGGGGTAGTGTAAAAACTACCAACAGAACTCGTTTCTGGCACCTTCCCCGGTGGAGTTGTGCATGGGGTGTGTTTGGAACATTTTGTCAGGAGCCGAGTCCAAAATTCAGCCGTTCCCCATCTCAGCCCAGAAAGCAGGTAGAACAAGTTTTGTGGTGCCTTTCAGCTGCCTACCGGGGTAGTGTAAAAACTACCAACAGAACTCGTTTCTGGCACCTTCCCCGGTGGAGTTGTGCATGGGGTGTGTTTGGAACATTTTGTCACCAGCCGAGTCCAAAATTCAGCTATTCCCCATCTCAGCCCAGAAAGCAGGTAGAACAAGTTTTGTGGTGCCTTTCAGCTGCCTACCGGGGTACTGTAAAAACTACCAACAGAACTCGTTTCTGGCACCTTTGCCGGTGGAATTGTGCATGGGGTGTGTTTGGAACTTTTTTTCAGGAGCCGAGTCCAAAATTCAGCGATTCTCCATCTCAGCCCAGAAAGCAGGTAGAACAAGTTTTGTGGTGCCTTTCAGCTGCCTACTGGGGTAGTGTAAAAACTACCAACAGAACTCGTTTCTGGCACCTTCCCCGGTGGAGCTGTGCATGGGGTGTGTTTGGAACATTTTGTTACCAGCCGAGTCCAAAATTCAGCTATTCCCCATCTCAGCCCAGAAAGCAGGTAGAACAAGTTTTGTGGTGCCTTTCAGCTGCCTACCGGGGTAGTGTAAAAACTACCAACAGAACTCGTTTCTGGCACCTTCCCCGGTGGAGTTGTGCATGGGGTGTGTTTGGAACATTTTGTCACCAGCCGAGTCCAAAATTCAGCTGTTCCCCATCTCTGCCCAGAAAGCAGGTACAACAAGTTTTGTGGTGCCTTTCAGCTGCCTACCGGGGTAGTGTAAAAACTACCAACAGAACTCGTTTCTGGCACCTTCCTCGGTGGAGTTGTGCATGGGGTGTGTTTGGAACATTTTGTCACCAGCTGAGTCCAAAATTCAGCTATTCTCCATCTCAGCCCAGAAAGCAGGTAGAACAAGTTTTGTGGTGCCTTTCAGCTGCCTACCGGGGTAGTGTAAAAACTACCAACAGAACTCGTTTCTGGCACCTTCCCCGGAGGAGTTGTGCATGGGGTGTGTTTGGAACATTTTGTTACCAGCCGAGTCCAAAATTCAGCGATTCCCCCTCTCAGCCCAGAAAGCAGGTAGAACAAGTTTTGTGGTGCCTTTCAGCTGCCTACCGGGGTAGTGTAAAAACTACCAACAGAACTCGTTTCTGGCACCTTCCCCGGTGGAGTTGTGCATGGGGTGTGTTTGGAACATTTTGTCACCAGCCGAGTCCAAAATTCAGCCGTTCCCCATCTCAGCCCAGAAAGCAGGTAGAAAAACTTTTGTGGTGCCTTTCAGCTGCCTACCGGGGTAGTGTAAAAACTACCAACAGAACTCGTTTCTGGCACCTTCCCCGGTGGAGGTGTGCATGGGGTGTGTTTGGAACAATTTGTCACCAGCCGAGTCCAAAATTCAGCTATTCTCCATCTCAGCCCAGAAAGCAGGTAGAACAAGTTTTGTGGTGCCTTTCTCTTGCCTACCGGGGTAGTGTAAAAACTACCAACAGAACTCGTTTCTGGCACCTTTGCCGGTGGAGTTGTGCATGGGGTGTGTTTGGAACATTTTGTCAGCAGCCGAGTCCAAAATTCAGCGATTCCCCATCTCAGCCCAGAAAGCAGGTAGAACAAGTTTTGTGGTGCCTTTCAGCTGCCTACCGGGGTAGTGTAAAACTACCAACAGAACTCGTTTCTGGCACCTTTGCCGGTGGAGCTGTGCATGGGGTGTGTTTGGAACATTTTGTCACCAGCCGAGTCCAAAATTCAGCTGTTCCCCATCTCAGCCCAGAAAGCAGGTACAACAAGTTTTGTGGTGCCTTTCAGCTGCCTACCGGGGTAGTGTAAAAACTACCAACAGAACTCGTTTCTGGCACCTTCCCCGGTGGAGTTGTGCATGGGGTGTGTTTGGAACATTTTGTCACCAGCCGAGTCCAAAATTCAGCCGTTCCCCATCTCAGCCCAGAAAGCAGGTACAACAAGTTTTGTGGTGCCTTTCAGCTGCCTACCGGGGTAGTGTAAAAACTACCAACAGAACTCGTTTCTGGCACCTTCCCCGGTGGAGTTGTGCATGGGGTGTGTTTGGAACATTTTGTCAGGAGCCGAGTCCAAAATTCAGCCGTTCCTCATCTCAGCCCAGAAAGCAGGTACAACAAGTTTTGTGGTGCCTTTCAGCTGCCTACCGGGGTAGTGTAAAAACTACCAACAGAACTCGTTTCTGGCACCTTCCCCGGTGGAGTTGTGCATGGGGTGTGTTTGGAACATTTTGTCACCAGCCGAGTCCAAAATTCAGCTATTCCCCATCTCAGCCCAGAAAGCAGGTAGAACAAGTTTTGTGGTGCCTTTCAGAACTCCACCGGGGAAGGTGCCAGAAACGAGTTTCTGTTGGTAGTTTTTACACTACCCCGGTAGGCAGCTGAAAGGCACCACAAAACTTGTTCTACCTGCTTTCTGGGCTGAGATGGGGAATAGCTGAATTTTGGACTCGGCTGGTAACAAAATGTTCCAAACACACCCCATGCACAGCTCCACCGGGGAAGGTGCCAGAAACGAGTTCTGTTGGTAGTTTTTACACTACCCCAGTAGGCAGCTGAAAGGCACCACAAAACTTGTTCTACCTGCTTTCTGGGCTGAGATGGAGAATCGCTGAATTTTGGACTCGGCTCCTGACAAAATGTTCCAAACACACCCCATGCACAACTCCACCGGGGAAGGTGCGAGAAAGGAGTTCTGTTGGTAGTTTTTACAGTACCCCGGTAGGCAGCTGAAAGGCACCACAAAACTTGTTGTACCTGCTTTCTGGGCTGAGATGAGGAACGGCTGAATTTTGGACTCGGCTGGTGACAAAATGTTCCAAACACACCCCATGCACAACTCCACCGGGGAAGGTGCCAGAAACGAGTTCTGTTGGTAGTTTTTACACTACCCCGGTAGGCAGCTGAAAGGCACCACAAAACTTGTTCTACCTGCTTTCTGGGCTGAGATGGGGAACGGCTGAATTTTGGACTCGGCTGGTGACAAAATGTTCCAAACACACCCCATGCACAACTCCACCGGGGAAGGTGCCAGAAACGAGTTCTGTTGGTAGTTTTTACACTACCCCGGTAGGCAGCTGAAAGGCACCACAAAACTTGTTGTACCTGCTTTCTGGGCTGAGATGGGGAATAGCTGAATTTTGGACTCAGCTGGTAACAAAATGTTCCAAACACACCCCATGCACAACTCCTCCGGGGAAGGTGCCAGAAACGAGTTCTGTTGGTAGTTTTTACACTACCCCAGTAGGCAGCTGAAAGGCACCACAAAACTTGTTCTACCTGCTTTCTGGGCTGAGATGGAGAATCGCTGAATTTTGGACTCGGCTCCTGACAAAATGTTCCAAACACACCCCATGCACAATTCCACCGGGGAAGGTGCCAGAAACGAGTTCTGTTGGTAGTTTTTACAGTACCCCGGTAGGCAGCTGAAAGGCACCACAAAACTTGTTGTACCTGCTTTCTGGGCTGAGATGAGGAACGGCTGAATTTTGGACTCGGCTGGTGACAAAATGTTCCAAACACACCCCATGCACAACTCCACCGGGGAAGGTGCCAGAAACGAGTTCTGTTGGTAGTTTTTACACTACCCCGGTAGGCAGCTGAAAGGCACCACAAAACTTGTTGTACCTGCTTTCTGGGCTGAGATGGGGAACGGCTGAATTTTGGACTCGGCTGGTGACAAAATGTTCCAAACACACCCCATGCACAACTCCACCGGGGAAGGTGCCAGAAACGAGTTCTGTTGGTAGTTTTTTACACTACCCCGGTAGGCAGCTGAAAGGCACCACAAAACTTGTTGTACCTGCTTTCTGGGCAGAGATGGGGAACAGCTGAATTTTGGACTCGGCTGGTGACAAAATGTTCCAAACACACCCCATGCACAGCTCCACCGGCAAAGGTGCCAGAAACGAGTTCTGTTGGTAGTTTTACACTACCCCGGTAGGCAGCTGAAAGGCACCACAAAACTTGTTCTACCTGCTTTCTGGGCTGAGATGGGGAATCGCTGAATTTTGGACTCGGCTGCTGACAAAATGTTCCAAACACACCCCATGCACAACTCCACCGGCAAAGGTGCCAGAAACGAGTTCTGTTGGTAGTTTTTACACTACCCCGGTAGGCAAGAGAAAGGCACCACAAAAGTTTTTCTACCTGCTTTCTGGGCTGAGATGGAGAATAGCTGAATTTTGGACTCGGCTGGTGACAAATTGTTCCAAACACACCCCATGCACACCTCCACCGGGGAAGGTGCCAGAAACGAGTTCTGTTGGTAGTTTTTACACTACCCCGGTAGGCAGCTGAAAGGCACCACAAAAGTTTTTCTACCTGCTTTCTGGGCTGAGATGGGGAACGGCTGAATTTTGGACTCGGCTGGTGACAAAATGTTCCAAACACACCCCATGCACAACTCCACCGGGGAAGGTGCCAGAAACGAGTTCTGTTGGTAGTTTTTACACTACCCCGGTAGGCAGCTGAAAGGCACCACAAAACTTGTTCTACCTGCTTTCTGGGCTGAGAGGGGGAATCGCTGAATTTTGGACTCGGCTGGTAACAAAATGTTCCAAACACACCCCATGCACAACTCCTCCGGGGAAGGTGCCAGAAACGAGTTCTGTTGGTAGTTTTTACACTACCCCCCGGTAGGCAGCTGAAAGGCACCACAAAACTTGTTCTACCTGCTTTCTGGGCTGAGATGGAGAATAGCTGAATTTTGGACTCAGCTGGTGACAAAATGTTCCAAACACACCCCATGCACAACTCCACCGAGGAAGGTGCCAGAAACGAGTTCTGTTGGTAGTTTTTACACTACACCCCGGTAGGCAGCTGAAAGGCACCACAAAACTTGTTGTACCTGCTTTCTGGGCAGAGATGGGGAACAGCTGAATTTTGGACTCGGCTGGTTGACAAAATGTTCCAAACACACCCCATGCACAACTCCACCGGGGAAGGTGCCAGAAACGAGTTCTGTTGGTAGTTTTTACACTACCCCGGTAGGCAGCTGAAAGGCACCACAAAACTTGTTCTACCTGCTTTCTGGGCTGAGATGGGGAATAGCTGAATTTTGGACTCGGCTGGTAACAAAATGTTCCAAACACACCCCATGCACAGCTCCACCGGGGAAGGTGCCAGAAACGAGTTCTGTTGGTAGTTTTTACAGTACCCCCGGTAGGCAGCTGAAAGGCACCACAAAACTTGTTCTACCTGCTTTCTGGGCTGAGATGGAGAATCGCTGAATTTTGGACTCGGCTCCTGAAAAAAAGTTCCAAACACACACCCATGCACAATTCCACCGGCAAAGGTGCCAGAAACGAGTTCTGTTGGTAGTTTTTACAGTACCCCCGGTAGGCAGCTGAAAGGCACCACAAAACTTGTTCTACCTGCTTTCTGGGCTGAGATGGGGAATAGCTGAATTTTGGACTCGGCTGGTGACAAAATGTTCCAAACACACCCCATGCACAACTCCACCGGGGAAGGTGCCAGAAACGAGTTCTGTTGGTAGTTTTTACACTACCCCGGTAGGGCAGCTGAAAGGCACCACAAAACTTGTTGTACCTGCTTTCTGGGCTGAGATGAGGAACGGCTGAATTTTGGACTCGGCTCCTGACAAAATGTTCCAAACACACCCCATGCACAACTCCACCGGGGAAGGTGCCAGAAACGAGTTCTGTTGGTAGTTTTTACACTACCCCGGTAGGCAGCTGAAAGGCACCACAAAACTTGTTGTACCTGCTTTCTGGGCTGAGATGGGGAACGGCTGAATTTTGGACTCGGCTGGTGACAAAATGTTCCAAACACACCCCATGCACAACTCCACCGGGGAAGGTGCCAGAAACGAGTTCTGTTGGTAGTTTTTTACACTACCCCGGTAGGCAGCTGAAAGGCACCACAAAACTTGTTGTACCTGCTTTCTGGGCTGAGATGGGGAACAGCTGAATTTTGGACTCGGCTGGTGACAAAATGTTCCAAACACACCCCATGCACAGCTCCACCGGCAAAGGTGCCAGAAACGAGTTCTGTTGGTAGTTTTACACTACCCCGGTAGGCAGCTGAAAGGCACCACAAAACTTGTTCTACCTGCTTTCTGGGCTGAGATGGGGAATCGCTGAATTTTGGACTCGGCTGCTGACAAAATGTTCCAAACACACCCCATGCACAACTCCACCGGCAAAGGTGCCAGAAACGAGTTCTGTTGGTAGTTTTTACACTACCCCGGTAGGCAAGAGAAAGGCACCACAAAACTTGTTCTACCTGCTTTCTGGGCTGAGATGGAGAATAGCTGAATTTTGGACTCGGCTGGTGACAAATTGTTCCAAACACACCCCATGCACACCTCCACCGGGGAAGGTGCCAGAAACGAGTTCTGTTGGTAGTTTTTACACTACCCCCGGTAGGCAGCTGAAAGGCACCACAAAAGTTTTTCTACCTGCTTTCTGGGCTGAGATGGGGAACGGCTGAATTTTGGACTCGGCTGGTGACAAAATGTTCCAAACACACCCCATGCACAACTCCACCGGGGAAGGTGCCAGAAACGAGTTCTGTTGGTAGTTTTTACACTACCCCGGTAGGCAGCTGAAAGGCACCACAAAACTTGTTCTACCTGCTTTCTGGGCTGAGAGGGGGAATCGCTGAATTTTGGACTCGGCTGGTAACAAAATGTTCCAAACACACCCCATGCACAACTCCTCCGGGGAAGGTGCCAGAAACGAGTTCTGTTGGTAGTTTTTACACTACCCCGGTAGGCAGCTGAAAGGCACCACAAAACTTGTTCTACCTGCTTTCTGGGCTGAGATGGAGAATAGCTGAATTTTGGACTCAGCTGGTGACAAAATGTTCCAAACACACCCCATGCACAACTCCACCGAGGAAGGTGCCAGAAACGAGTTCTGTTGGTAGTTTTTACACTACCCCGGTAGGCAGCTGAAAGGCACCACAAAACTTGTTGTACCTGCTTTCTGGGCAGAGATGGGGAACAGCTGAATTTTGGACTCGGCTGGTGACAAAATGTTCCAAACACACCCCATGCACAACTCCACCGGGGAAGGTGCCAGAAACGAGTTCTGTTGGTAGTTTTTACACTACCCCCGGTAGGCAGCTGAAAGGCACCACAAAACTTGTTCTACCTGCTTTCTGGGCTGAGATGGGGAATAGCTGAATTTTGGACTCGGCTGGTAACAAAATGTTCCAAACACACCCCATGCACAGCTCCACCGGGGAAGGTGCCAGAAACGAGTTCTGTTGGTAGTTTTTACACTACCCCAGTAGGCAGCTGAAAGGCACCACAAAACTTGTTTCTACCTGCTTTCTGGGCTGAGATGGAGAATCGCTGAATTTTGGACTCGGCTCCTGAAAAAAAGTTCCAAACACACCCCATGCACAATTCCACCGGCAAAGGTGCCAGAAACGAGTTCTGTTGGTAGTTTTTACAGTACCCCGGTAGGCAGCTGAAAGGCACCACAAAACTTGTTCTACCTGCTTTCTGGGCTGAGATGGGGAATAGCTGAATTTGGACTCGGCTGGTGACAAAATGTTCCAAACACACCCCATGCACAACTCCACCGGGGAAGGTGCCAGAAACGAGTTCTGTTGGTAGTTTTTACACTACCCCGGTAGGCAGCTGAAAGGCACCACAAAACTTGTTCTACCTGCTTTCTGGGCTGAGATGGGGAACGGCTGAATTTTGGACTCGGCTCCTGACAAAATGTTCCAAACACACCCCATGCACAACTCCACCGGGGAAGGTGCCAGAAACGAGTTCTGTTGGTAGTTTTTACACTACCCCGGTAGGCAGCTGAAAGGCACCACAAAACTTGTTGTACCTGCTTTCTGGGCTGAGATGGGGAACAGCTGAATTTTGGACTCGGCTGGTGACAAAATGTTCCAAACACACCCCATGCACAGCTCCACCGGGGAAGGTGCCAGAAACGAGTTCTGTTGGTAGTTTTACACTACCCCGGTAGGCAGCTGAAAGGCACCACAAAACTTGTTCTACCTGCTTTCTGGGCTGAGATGGGGAATCGCTGAATTTTGGACTCGGCTGGTGACAAAATGTTCCAAACACACCCCATGCACACCTCCACCGGGGAAGGTGCCAGAAACGAGTTCTGTTGGTAGTTTTACACTACCCCGGTAGGCAAGAGAAAGGCACTACAAAACTTGTTCTACCTGCTTTCTGGGCTGAGATGGAGAATAGCTGAATTTTGGACTCGGCTGGTGACAAATTGTTCCAAACACACCCCATGCACAACTCCACCGGGGAAGGGGGCCAGAAACGAGTTCTTTTGGTAGTTTTTTACACTACCCCGGTAGGCAGCTGAAAGGCACCACAAAAGTTTTGCTACCTGCTTTCTGGGCTGAGATGGGGATCAGCTGAATTTTGGACTCGGCTGCTGACAAAAATGTTCCAAACACACCCCATGCACAACTCCACCGGGGAAGGTGCCAGAAACGAGTTCTGTTGGTAGTTTTTACACTACCCCGGTAGGCAGCTGAAAGGCACCACAAAACTTGTTTGTACCTGCTTTCTGGGCAGAGATGGGGAACGGCTGAATTTTGGACTCGGCTGCTGACAAAATGTTCCAAACACACCCCATGCACAGCTCCACCGGCAAAGGTGCCAGAAACGAGTTCTGTTGGTAGTTTTTTACAGTACCCCGGTAGGCAGCTGAAAGGCACCACAAAACTTGTTGTACCTGCTTTCTGGGCTTAGATGGGGAATCGCTGAATTTTGGACTCGGCTGGTGACAAAATGTTCCAAACACACCCCATGCACAGCTCCACCGAGGAAGGTGCCAGAAACGAGTTCTGTTGGTAGTTTTTTACACTACCCCGGTAGGCAGCTGAAAGGCACCACAAAAGTTTTTCTACCTGCTTTCTGGGCTGAGATGGGGAACGGCTGAATTTTGGACTCGGCTGGTGACAAAATGTTCCAAACACACCCCATGCACAACTCCACCGGGGAAGGTGCCAGAAACGAGTTCTGTTGGTAGTTTTTTACACTACCCCGGTAGGCAGCTGAAAGGCACCACAAAACTTGTTGTACCTGCTTTCTGGGCTGAGATGGGGAACAGCTGAATTTTGGACTCGGCTGGTGACAAAATGTTCCAAACACACACCCCATGCACAGCTCCACCGGCAAAGGTGCCAGAAACGAGTTCTGTTGGTAGTTTTACACTACCCCGGTAGGCAGCTGAAAGGCACCACAAAACTTGTTCTACCTGCTTTCTGGGCTGAGATGGGGAATCGCTGAATTTTGGACTCGGCTGCTGACAAAATGTTCCAAACACACCCCATGCACAACTCCACCGGCAAAGGTGCCAGAAACGAGTTCTGTTGGTAGTTTTTACACTACCCCCGGTAGGCAAGAGAAAGGCACCACAAAACTTGTTCTTACCTGCTTTCTGGGCTGAGATGGAGAATAGCTGAATTTTGGACTCGGCTGGTGACAAATTGTTCCAAACACACCCCATGCACACCTCCACCGGGGAAGGTGCCAGAAACGAGTTCTGTTGGTAGTTTTTACACTACCCCGGTAGGCAGCTGAAAGGCACCACAAAAACTTGTTCTACCTGCTTTCTGGGCTGAGATGGGGGAACGGCTGAATTTTGGACTCGGCTGGTGACAAAATGTTCCAAACACACCCCATGCACAACTCCACCGGGGAAGGTGCCAGAAACGAGTTCTGTTGGTAGTTTTTACACTACCCCCGGTAGGCAGCTGAAAGGCACCACAAAACTTGTTCTACCTGCTTTCTGGGCTGAGAGGGGGAATCGCTGAATTTTGGACTCGGCTGGTAACAAAATGTTCCAAACACACCCCATGCACAACTCCTCCGGGGAAGGTGCCAGAAACGAGTTCTGTTGGTAGTTTTTTACACTACCCCGGTAGGCAGCTGAAAGGCACCACAAAACTTGTTCTACCTGCTTTCTGGGCTGAGATGGAGAATAGCTGAATTTTGGACTCAGCTGGTGACAAAATGTTCCAAACACACCCCATGCACAACTCCACCGAGGAAGGTGCCAGAAACGAGTTCTGTTGGTAGTTTTTTACACTACCCCCGGTAGGCAGCTGAAAGGCACCACAAAACTTGTTGTACCTGCTTTCTGGGCAGAGATGGGGAACAGCTGAATTTTGGACTCGGCTGGTGACAAAATGTTCCAAACACACCCCATGCACAACTCCACCGGGGAAGGTGCCAGAAACGAGTTCTGTTGGTAGTTTTTACACTACCCCGGTAGGCAGCTGAAAGGCACCACAAAACTTGTTCTACCTGCTTTCTGGGCTGAGATGGGGAATAGCTGAATTTTGGACTCGGCTGGTAACAAAATGTTCCAAACACACCCCATGCACAGCTCCACCGGGGAAGGTGCCAGAAACGAGTTCTGTTGGTAGTTTTTACACTACCCCAGTAGGCAGCTGAAAGGCACCACAAAACTTGTTCTACCTGCTTTCTGGGCTGAGATGGAGAATCGCTGAATTTTGGACTCGGCTCCTGAAAAAAAGTTCCAAACACACCCCATGCACAATTCCACCGGCAAAGGTGCCAGAAACGAGTTCTGTTGGTAGTTTTTACAGTACCCCCGGTAGGCAGCTGAAAGGCACCACAAAACTTGTTCTACCTGCTTTCTGGGCTGAGATGGGGAATAGCTGAATTTTGGACTCGGCTGGTGACAAAATGTTCCAAACACACCCCATGCACAACTCCACCGGGGAAGGTGCCAGAAACGAGTTCTGTTGGTAGTTTTTACAGTACCCCGGT